>NC_136517.1:14261743-14591743 GCF_053919585.1 Euprymna scolopes
GCGGCGACAAAAAATGTCTCGAACGTGAAGGATTTCTCCGTCTCTGTCCAAGGACAGAAATCTGTTTTCATTGCAGTCCAAAGGCCGGGTAGTACCAACCAGTCATGTTGATGAGCTCTTAACTAATACTTATAGATTACATTAGTTCAATGTTACAGCTTATTTCGCTGATGTGGACTACGATCAGAGTGTAGTATCCGTTTGTCTTCAGTCGGAAGAGGAGAATTCTTATACAGCTATATGTGCATACTGGTAGGATGCATCCCAAGTGACAGTGTAGTATATCAAAGTATGCTCTGACACCGGACAATAACTTCATTGAGCTTGTTATGTGAAACAATTTAAACGACATTATAAGAGATAATTAAAATAATATCTATAACTTCATAATCGATATAGCTCAGGTATGCGGCACAATAAGGATCGATCCCGAAACCGTTGTTGTTGTAAGTGACATTTTCACAAGGTTACTGAACTCGAAGAAGAACAGTGGACGCATTGTGATGGTGCCGAATGATTTTTGACTAATAGAAGAGCCTCAAGACAAAATGTTTTTTTGTTAACCGTTGCTTCGTCACGATGACTAGTCTCCCAAACCAAAATGACGACATGGCATTTGTTATTTGGAGAGGTTCCTCGGACAATTAAATCAACGGCAATTTTTAGGGGAAAGTACAGAATATGTAACAAAACCCTCCGATCTCCACGTTAAAAATTGTTTTCTAACTAATATAATGTTTGTTAGAAACTCTTTATTAAAGCATACGAATAAGGAAGGTATGGGGCTTTGTTAACTATTCTGTACTTTCATCTACTTTTTATTACATTTTTGGTACTCATGCAGAGAGTGATCCGGTGCTGAAATAATAACCTTATTATTTAAAAAGCCATTCTTAACATGAGGAGGGTGTTTTGTACCGATTCTGTATTGAATAAAAAAAAAACATAAAACTTTAATTAAACGTGGAAATAGCGCGGATCACTCTCTGCATTAGCACCACATTTTTAAAATGTTTATCAGAGATTTTTAAAATATTTCCTTATTGGATTGATTTTCAGGGTATTTTTTAAATGTCAAATGCAGGTATTGAGGTTTACACTTTAAACTTGTTATTCGGGTTTCGCTTCAATGATACCTCCCTCCTCCCAGCCGAGGGATGGTGGTTAAAAAAAATAAATAAAATAAAATAAATAAATAAAAAATAATACATTTCGAGATGACCCTCTGTAACCTGCGACCTTGACTCGAGTCATATTAACCTGGGGTCGTTATATTAAAAACATAAAACAAACAAAAACAATCGTATTAAATAAACTCACACACATTAAAACACAACCGTAGTTGTTTTTAGTGCTTAATTCGCCTTTTCCTTAGTGGGGTTCGAGGGGGGGGGGGGCTATGAACTTTTTTTTTTCAGTAAAGTTTGCACTATTTGGTTTTATTGGTAAAAAATGTGATTCCGTGTAATTTTTCAAGTTATTTATTTATGTATTTATTTTATTTATTTATTTATTTATTTATTTATTTATTTTGCAAACAACAAAACGATTCTATTTCAGTTCGTAAATTAGTCAAATGGGGTTCGGTTTTACTCTCAAACAACTTATTTTCACCTCAACCAAAGTAAAAAATAAATAAATAAATAAATAAAAACACTCAATTATGGCCAAATTTTAATCCTACACGTGAACGCCGAAATGAAAAGTTGCCAGGAGACATAGTGATAAACAAATCTGGAATTATGCTAGCTAAGGAAGAACGGTAACTCATGATTCTAGTTTTCTCGTCAAGGTAGCTTTATAATCTTCCTTAGCTAGCATACGTCTCAATTTGTTTATATAAACATGTTATATGTCGTTTGACGACTTTTCATTTTGATGTTGCAGTTGCAGTTGCACGTGTAAGATAAAACTTGCTTTTAATTGCTTGAATTAAATTGCCTAAATAATAAATTAACTTCAAAATAATATCACATAAAAATAAGCTGGTTTAAAAAAAAACAAACAAACATGCACAGTTATTAAAATAAGAAAAAGTCTCCTAAACACGTCTAGTGAAATATTTATAGCATCGAAATTGTTAAGTTTACAAAAATAGAGAAACTGTTTTTTCTTTTATTTCTTTTAGCAAATAATCTAAATTAAGAGACAAATGAAATCGCTTCCCTATTTTTGTATTTGTGATTGTTTTAAAGTTGTATTTCATTTAAAGTTCCTTATCTTCAAGAAATATATTTTTATTAAATTATTTTATTAAAATGGGGTCAGTGAAAATTCCAAAGTTTCTTTAAAGAAGTGACAAGTGCTTGTTGAAAACGTGTGTACACACACACACACACACACATATACATATCTATATATATATATACGCTTTTAAAAGAAGGGATAATTAACAGTAATAATTTGATAAAATTAAACTCCAATTGTTATTTCGGTATTATTATACAAACACCGTGACAGCGTTAGGGTTAGGGTTTAGGGTTAGGGTTAGGGTTAATTCGCTGTCACGGTGTTTGTATAAATTTACCGTTATTTCTTTTTTTAATTTTAAAATGGTAAATCTTGAAAGTAGAGTGTTGCCTTTTCTTTTCTTTAAGATATTTTCAAACCTTTTTGTGCTTAAAAAGAAAGTAAGCCAAGTTGGCTTGGAATGTGAAAAAAAAAAATCTAGGGCTGGGTCAAATTTTACTTTTTACCGCACACCGTCAACGGTAAAAAAATAAAAGTGAAGTTTTATTTTATTTATTTACTTATTATTATTAGTAGTATTTTTATTTATTTATTTATTTTTGCGTACACGTCAAAATCCTGGAATGTTTTTGAAAACATAAGTAGAATTTAGAGTGGAATTCACTTTACTATGTAAACAACGTAAAATGATCATCTACTTCCTGACCACTCAGCATTCTTTTAATCACAGTAGGGCAGAACGAGTTATTTTATATTTGTTTTCGTGTTACTACTAGATTGATTTATTTTATTTTAATTGTTCGTATCGCCATCCGGACTTGGGGTTAATGTTATGTTAATGAAGGCTATGTTTTCTGTTATCTGTTCTAGACGCCTTACTTAAAATAATAAGAATACAGGTGACGGGAATCTGCCTAAAATACAACCCCACTTAGTGTATTGTTTTTAAGCATAAGGAAAACAGACCTTTTTTTTATCCAGAATTCAACCTAATTGAAAACATACATAAACATTTTTATGATGCAGTTGCAGTGATGCCACTGATGCAGTGATATACGTACTCAAAAATTAGATAAATTAATCAAGTAGTTTATTTTATTTTATTTTTTTTTTTAATATCGAAAATAATTTTTTGTACTCATCCAGAGTGATCCGTGCTGAAATAATAACGTTATTATTTAAAAAGCTATTCTTAACATGGGAAGGGGAGGGTGTTTTGTACCTATTCTGTACTTTAACCTTACAATTGAATAAAAAAAAACATAATAAAACTTTAATTAAAAGTGGAAATGCGATTTAAAAAATAGTGCAGATCACTCTCTGCATTAGCACCCTCGAATTGACTTATCTTTCTTTAGTGATTAAACATGGCGGATCAAAATACGTCTCCCTTCGTCATAACAATTGATTTTCATAGTTAAAAAAATACTTGATAAATTTACGTGGTTTTTGGAATGACATTTATATTCCGTCACGGTGGCGTACATCAAGCATTTTTCTGCTTTTTTATTTTATGTTTTTATTTTTTAATTAGGTTGAATTCTGGACTTGCACCCATATGTCTTGCATGACATATGTACGATTCCCCAATTAAATGACCCAACAGCGGTTGGACATGCCGTAAATCATACAACATATGTACTTACTTTTTAGAAAAATTAGGCTCAGGCCACGGGATGGAGTTGGGGGGGGGGGTGAGACTAATGAATTTAAATTTCCAACTTGAGCAACACAGAATTTGTAGTAAGAAAATATTGTTTGATAATGTTAATGTTTATATTGTTGTAACTTAAAATATACCAACAACTAAAAGGAGACTTCGACTAATGGTGTCGCTAGTATTTGCTTTTTCTGCGAGTCGTTAGTAGTGGAAGACTAAGAGTCCGAGCAACCAACGAGCAGCAGCAGCAGCAGCAGCAGCACTAGTATGACGCCGGAGCGGTTGTATTTCATCGAGATTCGAGACCATCAATGATTTTTCTGACGCTCTGTTCGAACTGTTGCTTGTATTGATTGGTCACTGGCGACAAAGTGGTATTTACTTAGGAAGTAGCAGGTCTACTCGGCGTTGCCCGAATGAGAAACATTAACATGTGACATGTTTCTTTTAAAACTTCTCTACCTCCTCCTCTCTCTCTCTCTCTCTCTCCCTCTCTTCCCCTCTCTTCCCTCTTCAACTGATTCAGAAAGAAAATGAAAACTAACTCCTTGGACTAGTTTCAGTGTTGTTTTTTAAACAACAATCGTGCTAGTGTGTGATAGGGATCCCAAATATCTGGCCTCGGAAAATTTAGGTCCGTGGTATTAGCTGACCGGTGTCATATCAATTAACACATCATTGAATTAACATGGATGTAATCAGCATGAGCCAAATTTGGGGAACAGATGACGATGCAAAATTTGGGGAACAGATGACGATGCAAAATTCGGGGAACACATTACGGTACAAGAGCATTTTTAATGGAAAAAGATATATACTTAGAAGTAAAAATCCATCTGTATTCTATTTATGAAAGAGAAATGACAGAGGTGAAACGATCAAAGACACATTGTTGGAGATCCCTGTGAAAAAATTGAAGTCAGAGTAAGCTTAAACTTTATTTAACCAAGAACATCACAGAGTTTACGCACTCTGGCAATAATTAAAAAAGAGGGAGATTTTGGAATAATGCTCAAGGGAAGTAATTCACTTCCAGAGAGCATAAATAGATTAAAAAGAGTTCTTTTCAACACATCCTTTGCTGCTCGGATATCTGAGACCGTATTATTGTCATGGGAGAAAGGATTAAACGGAATCTCAGCAGCAGGGTTAGGGTTAGGGTTAGGGTTAAACCGAAAAAAAGAAAACAAAAGTTGAAAGCTGGTAGTTTTCAGTTAAATACTGAGGACTTCAACAAATTTTAGTAGAACGTCACAGATTCAGCACCTCTGTATCCTCTGAAGAGTCTCTCTCGCGATCATCTGAGATGGGAGAGTGAGGAAGTGTAGGAACTGAGTTATCAGCAATGGAGTTCTCAAGAGCATTTGGCAGAGGATCAGAAGAGTTGAACTGCAGAGGAGTATTTTGTAGCTGTTGGTTCTCAGGATCAATTTCTGCCTCCAAATTGCTAAATCTATCACCCAATAGGGACACAGTTGTCTCCTGTCTATTATTGAAGCATACATAAGTATAGTTAGGATTGATTTCAAGTACGTCAACAGTCTAGACTACAGGCTCATACATGTCGCTTTAAGAGGATGGATTTAGCGTTTATTAGCCACATAGGATTAGGAATGGAATCTCTAGTTGTTGATTTCCTTTGAAAATCGAAGAGATGTCTGTGAGGAGTATAGTTGATAGTTGGTGGAGGTGGACAATAACGAACAAATGATATGGAGGGCTACATCTAGTATTCTTTCCCAATTTGTAATAATAAGATTTCTCAACCCTAGAGACAAACTCCCTGTTTGCAAGATGATTCCGTTATATCTCTCCACTTGACTGTTACCATGAGGATTGAAGGCAATCGTTTAACTGATAGCAATACTCTGAGAAAGCAAGGATCCCTTTAGTTTGTCCGACATGAAAGGCCCCCTCGATCAGAGTGTACAAAACAAGGATTTCCAAATATAGAGAATAGACTAATCAGGAGTTTCCAGACAGTTGCAGCTGAAACATCGGCACAAGAGAAAGCAAAAGGAAAACGAGTATTCGTCAATCACAATTAGTATGTAATTGCTGTAAGAATTTGAACGTAATGATCCCTTGAAATCCACACTTATTCTTTCAAATGATTGACTTGTTTTTATGAGTCTGAGGTGCTACCTTAAGGAACCTAGGTTTTACTTCGGCCCAGACCTGACAGGCTTTTATAACTGCTTTCACATCTTCCACAGAATATTGCAGATTCTTGCTCCTAACAAAATGTACCCTCTCCATCCTGCCGTGTGACATAAGTCTGAGTGCAAGGAGTGTAACCTGTCAGCAGAGGCAGTAGAGGAACAAATTCGAGACAAGGCATCCGCAGCAGCATTTTATTTCCCAGGGTGATAAGCAACGTCGTCGCTAAAAGTTCTAGCTTCCATCTTGTGATCTTCTCACTTTTAATTTAGCTCTTGATTTTGGGTCGAACATAAGAGACTGATTTTTGGTCAGTGATCAGCTTCGAATGTTTTCAAAGCAGTAAATTTTGCCATTTTCGGATCACTTTTACCATTGCGTAGGCCTTCTTTTCACCTACAGAGTGTTTTTGCTCGGCAGAGGTTAAAGTTTGTAAAAAAAAAAGAAGGGCCCCGACCTACAGTTCTGGGTCCAAGAGGCAACGATGGCATATTCCAAAGCATTCATTTCAATCCCAAGAGGAAGAGAAGAGTTTATGGCTACAAGGAACGACTTAGCAATTTCTTTCTTCAAGTATTCAAAGCCATCTTTTTGTTCCTTAAGGGGGGAAAATTGCTTCAGGAATGTAATTTTTCAGAAAAGTTTGATATCGACCTGGAATAGTGGAAGGACATTTCCATAGCTCATCAAAGAGAAGAAAGGTTTCCAGGGACAGGCAAGTCCATCAATCCTTTGAGCATGTCAGAGTCAAGTTTTACTAAGCCTTTGCTTATAGTATAGCCAAGCAAGTCTATAGAGGTGAGAGAGATGTGACATTTGTTTTCATTCAGTTTCAGTCCATACTTAGTTACAGCACTCAATAACGTTTTCAAGTTAATGCGATGTTTAGCTTGATTTTCTCTGCATACTGTAACATTATCAATGTAGGCGAAGATTCCTCAGAGGTTTTCTCACTTAATGATATCATCAATGCCTTGTTGGAAACTTGCTACTTCATTGGTTACTCTAAACGGCATTCGATGAAATTGATACAGAGATCCAAAAGCTACGAATGCTGTATGTTTTCATTTTTCTGTCTTGATGATGAACACTGGTTAGATCAAGAGTGCTGAAAACTTGGTGATTTGCAATCTCATTTATCACGTCCTCTATTCGTGGAAGAGGATGAGCATCGAGGAGAGTGAATCTGTTTTTTTTTTTTTTGAGCCACCGCGGAGATTGAGAAAGCTTCAACCTTCCCTTAGCATATGGAATATTTTAAACTGAATACATTTTCTATCTAGTAGGATATGTCTCATGGGTTTAACTGCTATTAAGCGAGAGTCGGGGGTTAAATTCATAAACAGAGATGAATGAGACGTTTTTAATTGCGGTCAGTCTACAAACAGTGAGAGGGGGGAGGGGTCCTCCAAAAGGTATTTCCACTGAAGAATGTTGACTTAAAGATTTATGCCCGAGAACGATATCACTGCATAGTGCATAGGTCGGCCATAATCTTTAGCTTTATATTATCGTACTGCCTTTCATTGAGACTTAAAAAGACAACACAATGTCCGAGAGTAGAAGACGAATGAGAACTGCTTGCCATCAAACTTCTTTCAACTTGGTACGATAATGAATGCAAGCCAATTTATCAGGGTGGATGAAATTTTCAGAGCTTCCAATATCGACGAGTATGCACATAGGTTCCTCATTAATCCCCCCCCCCCATAAGAACGAACAAGATTGACTCTCTGATAAAGCACACAAATTGATGTTGCAACAGGACAGTTACTCTAGTTTATAGTAGCTGCCCTCAGTGATCTGCAGACTCGTGCAAAATGATCCCTTTTTATTTATACATCCTATGGATGGAAATTTTGATAGAGCATCTCGCCCTGTCATGTTTTGGGTTTCCACAAAAGGAATATTTCGGTTCGGAGCAGACTGCTACTGCAAGTTGCTCAGTGCACACTGACTGGTCAACCATTACTTCTGTTTTTGGTGTAGACACAAAGGCAGTCAGGGAGTCCAATTTAGTGAATGAAGTTAACTGTGTCTGGGCTTTCTAGTGTGACAGCATGGTTGTATGCCACACAAAAATCTAGTGTTCTGTTTTCAAAGAACCTCTATCTGATGTAGGATAACGAAATCCCAATTATAAATGGATCCCTGATGTATTCGTCCCTCGCCTATGTTGCTATCACAGCCTGAAAATCATGGTCCTTGGCAAGTTCTTTCAAAGACTGCAAATATTGCTCCACGTTCTCCTCTGTCTGCTGCTAATGGTTCGCCGATAAATGACAGAAATGCTATTTTTCGGCTGGACGAAAACCTCGCATAAATAACTGCTTGGTAATCGTTCACATCCGAAATGTGTTTATAAATAGGCGGAAACATGAGATTGATTAATAAATTGAGTTTTAATTCATCCGAAGGCTCAGAATCAGTGACCATCTCCAGAAAAGTGTTAAGACTTTTTCCAATGACACCCTGTGTCCGCAATGTTTGATGTTGTAGCGTCCAAATTCAGTTGATCGAATCTTAGGTATTTCGCCATTGCTCTTAGTTATTTGCACATACATGGAGTATTGTTGCTACATCTCAGCTAAGACAGGGTTCAAAAAGTTTCCAACTCTAGACCTTGCACTGTCAACCAAGCGCCAACCCCTGTCCCATCACTGCAATGTTGCATCCTTATGCCCTTTACAAGTATTTAAATGAAATGTGTTCTGACAAATGTGAATACTCCTGACTAACCCAACAAGAAGCAAAATCCCATCACGTCACTATAGAGGTCCCAAGATGCTGAAAAACCTACTTTGTGACTTTCCTAAATCTGCTAGACTTTGGAATTCCCTCCCTTTTTCTTGCTTAACATTCAGGAATTTAAATATAATCTGAACAGATATCTCGCTGCTCAACTCCCTACCTAGTGCCTCAGTAGGCATGTTCCCATTGCATTCCAAATGGCAATATGTCTTGTTTGAAGTAAAACAGGAGTAAAAGTTTGAAACTATACTCCTGTTTTCTCTGGCTTCAGATGCAGAAAGAAGACTATTGGTCAATTTCAGACAAAATAAGAGAAAATCATCTATGCTAGTATAGATGCCTAATACACATGGACAACAAGACTCTTGTGAAAAGTAGGTTCATCTTGGGAAAAGATAGAGAGGATGGCCAAAAAAAAAAAAGATGGTTGGGTATTCTCTAATCAGATTTCAAAATTGCCGAACTAAATCTTGACTTAGATTTTGAACATGCAAAGCGAAATCCAGTGAAATCCCTGCTTCATGGAATATATACAAGAAGATGCCGCTCAATTTTCCAAATACTTTTTTGCCGTTTGATGCTATTTTTTATTCTTAAAATGTGAAATTTAATTTTTTGCCAGAAGCATATAAATTACTACAAAAGAATATATGGAATCGTCATAATCCCCCCCTCTTCCGCACACACACACACACACACACACACACATATATATATATATATATATATATATATATATATATATATATATATATATATGTTGTTTGCTTTTTTTGTGATATGTTTTGAATGAATACAATTATTTACAAAAGTACAGTTTTACCTAAATGCGAGTTGGGAATAATTTTCCCTTTAACCAATTTGGTACCTCCACATGGGGAGCGGTATATATATTGTTTTTAAAATATAATTATCCACTGACACGTGTTTCGCCGTCTATGACTCATCACAGTGGCTGAATCTAGCAAGATTCTGCAGAATGAAATGGATTTGTAAACAATGTACCGAATTTTAACATGCTGGAGGATCTGTTTTGCATGAAAAATAAATATTTGGATCTTGGAATGTAACTATACTGTTATTCTTTTATGTGTGCTCTGTTGTAATATTCAACACACATTGAGCTTCTAAACAAAAAGGATTGGTATACACAAAAAAGTGAATATAATTGAAAAACATTTTACCAAAACAACACATATTTTACTAAAACAGCATATATATATATATATATATATATATATATATATATATATATATATATATGAGAGCACCTTTTATCATTAAATGGAGGAAAATTGTCCACAAACCTTCAACTTCTCTGAATTGAAACAATGCTCACATTGCAATGCTGAGAAGTACCATATTCTACGATTCATTCATGATCCAGGAAAAAGCTATCTTAATGTGCGAAACAACTATCTAAAAGGATGTATCCACAAAAGGAAAGCACTCCTCATCAACTGAGACAAGCAAAAAGCCAAAACGATTTCAAGTAATTTTTTATCTGTTTTTGAATAGTTTTATAAAAATATAGATTTAATAAGCCAATTTGAAAGCCTGTTAAGAAAGCCATTTAAAATAGCAATTTTTAAGTTTTTCAAGCAATAGACATATACTGAAAGTAATGTACAAATAGATTTTTAGGGTTAAATTAGATTTATAACATCTATATTAAATCTGACTTATAGATAGATAGAATAAGTTTATTTTATTTTTATTTTAGTTATATTTGTAAAAGGTACAATACTTAGGTTAGTTTAGAAAAGATATGTTTCTTTAATATTAAGAGTAGTATTGGGTGCCGATATTGGTTGGAATATAGAGGAATATAACTTACGATTTATTAGTATTTATTTATATGTACTATAATGTAGGTGTATGGGTTTTTACACACGTTTTTTTTAATAAGTTTTTTTTTTTTTTTTGCAATTTTGATTTTAGGTAAGCATATATGTGCATTTATTATGTATATACATGCTTTTGCAGATTTGTGTGTGTGTGTATATATATATATATATATATATATATATATATATATATAGTTTTTTAGAAGATAAAAATTATTTAAAACAGTATATTAGGGTCTTAAGGAAATTGTAAATAAATACTAAATTTTCAGAAAATATAGTGGGTTTATGACATCTTCTAATTTAATTTGAATATTAACTTAATTATATATTATTAATTATTTTATTTATTATATTATTTTATGGTATACTTGTATATCAAAATTTTTTATTTTATCATAGTAAAAAAAGGGGTTATTTTTTAGTAAAGTGTTTTAATTATTTAATTATTTTGTTCATAACAACTGAAGTTTCCCTGGCAGAGAAAAATTAAATTTGTATTTTTATAGAATTAAGGTTTTCTAGTAGGGTCCTTATAATGATATATAAATAAATATTTTGACAAAGAAAATTGATAATTTAAAATTCAATTAGATAGTAAGGCTATGGCGTTTAAAAAATGGTTTAATTTTTTTTAAATATAATTTTTAATTTTTAATTTTGATTTTAAATATGAATTTGATTTAATTTTAAATTTGTCCAATCTGATAGGTTAGTTTTTTTGGAAAAAATTTTGATGAGTATAATTTAAATTTTATATAAAATAGGTTTTTCCAGACTAATTAAAAGAAATTTACACTTGACCTATATTAAATTAGGCGATTGGAAGGAGAATATAAACATGTATAATATAGTATATTTAGAAGAAATAAAGTTCAATATAGTATCATATAAATAAAAATAATTATTATCCATTAAAGTTAGGTTTGAAAATATCCGGTTTTAAGATTTTCTTTTTTTTAAAGCCGGTCAGGCCTTTACAAAGTTGTCTCGCTTGGACAATTCCGTTTAAAACCGGTAAAAAAAAATATTTAAATTAACCAAATTTTTTCCATTGGTGACGCGATAAATAGTTCACATTTATTATAGTTATCTATTAATAACAAAACCATATTAAGTGTGTACCAGATATTCTTTTTCTTTTCCTTTTATGTTTCTTTCGTGCCCAAAATATTAAACGGGCAATTTTTTAAAGTTTAATCATTTGAAATTTAAGGTTTTTTAAAAACGAGATTTGCACGAGATCTTGTAGTATATGTGTATGTTTCCACTTTTGGTTAGAGGCAGATTAGATAGATTGGTTGAAGAGAACTTTATACTGGGACCTAAAACAGTTCCATATTATCAGGTTTGAAACCGACAGTACCGATGGCTTATTTATCTGAACTTCTAAGAATAAAACTATAAGTTATTACGCTCTTATTTGGAATTTTTTTTCCCTTATAATACAGCACTCTGCTCAAATTCTTTTTGCACAAAAATATAAGTGTGTGTGTGTGTGTGTGTGTGTGTATATATGCACACACACACACACAATGTTATTGTTTTTTAGAGGTTAATGCAAGAGTGCTCAATACCGAAGTAGAACAGGGTATACTTTTTATTTGTTTTCACATAACCAGTAATATGTTGCTACACAGTAACTAGAAACCTCTCCAGGCGATACAGCTTATACGAAAGCAAAGTTCGCAATGCAAATATCAGGCCTTCCTCGTCAGAGGGAGTTAATATCAGGAGGTTCTGTCAAATGTTGTGAAAAATAAGATTTGGTTGTATGTAAATAAGACCCAATAAGGGTTGGATTTGAGCCTGTATTTAGATATAAAAATGAATCGGAAAGGATGGGGGGGGGGT
Organism: Euprymna scolopes; assembly: GCF_053919585.1. Lineage (NCBI taxonomy): Eukaryota > Metazoa > Mollusca > Cephalopoda > Sepiida > Sepiolidae > Euprymna > Euprymna scolopes. The sequence goes on from NC_136517.1 coordinate 14,274,206, forward strand.
TAAGGATCCAGATACAGATAATGGAAGATTAGGAAGAAAAGTATTTGTATGGTATGGATGTGTGATGGCTGCCCAAAATCTTAAACAAACTAGTGTGTATAGGTTCAAATAATAGAGGAATGTGAATTTGACATATCGATGCTAAAAGGGGTTTCAGATTTAATCAGTTATTCAGTTATAAAAATGCTATTAATTTGACAACATTTGACAGAATCTCCTGATATTAACTTCCTGTGACAAGGAAGATCTGATATTTTCATTGCAAACTTTGCTTTCGTAACTAGCTGACCGAAACTGGTAATTACTGGTAACTAGCTGACCGAAACATGCTCATGACTGTGTAGCAACATATTACTGCTTATGTAAAAACAAATAAAAAGTGTGTGTGTGTGTGTGTGTGTGTGTGTGTGTGTGTGTATATGTGTGTATATATGTATATAGTCTTGGACTTCCGGTTTGTTGGCTTTCTTGGCTCTTGTGGGCTGCAAAATTGGTTCGGCTGTGGAAAATCATTATATATATATTCTCTCACACTTTCTGAACATTATATTGATTACTCGAAAGGTTAGCTTGTTGGGGTGATATTGTCCTTTCGAGTATATAAAATTCCTACTGGTGAGACGTCGGCTTGAGTTAAAGCTGGTTTGATACCTCATCCCTTGTTCAATATGAGGTAGGTTCTTTCCACTGTCGGATCTGTGCCATGGGTAGCTTGATCTGTGTAAGTTAATAGACATTCTTGTGTGTGTGGCATGTTTGCTTAGTTGGTAGAGTGCTCGCCTAGCATGCAAGAGGCTCAGGTTTACAAATCCTTAGCGCGGATATGTCTAACTGATGAGCCCAAATGAGGGTGAAACTCTAGTCTTGGACTTCCGGTTTGTTGGCTGCGACATTGGTTCAGCTGTGGAAAATCATTATATATATATATATACAGGGTGAACAGAAAGTCCTTGGACCAATTCAAAAGTGGTTTATTAATAGAAAATTACAAAAATATAAATTAAACATGAATGAAAATTATAAGTTAGGAAACCAAGAATAAATTACAAATTATTTATTTTCAATGTGATGTCCCTTCCTTTCGATTAGACGTTCAATTCTTTGTCTGAAGTTACCAACCGAGGCACGCAGCGTTTCCTGAGGTATTTTAGCCCATTCACTCAGAAGAGATGTCTTTAAAGCATCAACACTTGGATGAGCAACAGAACAGACCTTTGCCTCCAACAAAGAACACACCGAAAAATCCATGGGATTCAAATCAGGCGATGCAGGAGGCCACATCTCCTTACTCCAGAATCTTGGAAAATGACGTTGGCACCAGTCCTGAGTTTTTTCTGGAGGTGTGGGATGGTGCTCCATCTTGTTGGAAGGTGAAAGACTGATCTTTGAAGTGTTTCTTCATCTCTTCAAATGCTGGAACCAAAATAACGTTAATGTAGCGATCTGTGTTGATCTTAACCCCCTGCTCCACGAAAATCAGAGGCAACTTCCAAGATTTTGAGACTGCAGCCCACACCATGAGGGAAGACGGCTTTTGTTGGCGGAAAACTATTCTCACGGAGTCATCAATGTCTGCTGAAGATTTTGCATAAACTCTGTCGTTCTGATTGTCAACAGTCGCTTCAATTGTGAAGAGTTTTTCATCAGAAAAAACGATCTCTCGCTCTGCCGTGCCAGCCTTCAGTTCTCCAAGAAGAAACTTTGCTCTTTCAAGTCTCTTGTGCTTTTGGGCAGGTGTGAGGTACAGTCTCTTTCTTATCTTGTAGGGAGACAACTAGAGATCGTTTTTTACGATGGTTCTCATCGAGGTCACGCTCACATTCATGTATTTAGCCATTTGTCTTGCAGATCTCTTCGGGTTCCTCCTTACCCTCACTCGGACAGCTTTAATCACTTTCTTTGTTCGAGCAGTGCGAGGTCTTCCACTCCTAGGACGGTCTTCAGATGTACTAAGTTCTTTAAATCTGTTCACAACATGGTACACGGTGGATTTAGCCACTTTCAAGAGCTTAATAATCTCTGAGTTTGTCCTTCCCGCGCAATGAAGCTGAATTATGGCCTCTCGTTTGCTCATTTTTCTGAAAGTTTAAACAAAATTATTTTAATATTTTTGTTGACAATAATTAGATCAATAGTTAGACTAAATAATTACTTTATTCGAAAAGAGAAAAAGTGATTTTAACAATATTTAATTTTAAAACTAAAAATGGTCCAAGGACTTTCTGTTCACCCTGTATATATATATATATAATTAAATTTGCGGGTTTTTTGGTATGATTTTCTATGGAGAGCTGCCTTTTTAAATTTTTTTTTTTTTTTACTGGTTGAATTGGTAAAAATAAAAAAAACTTATCTAATTATTTTTTATCCGTGACTATCGTTAAACAAATTTATTTATTATTCATAGAATGACAAGAGGAAAAGCACGTGAGGTTGAAACTAAATAAGCTTCATCTTCAAGTTTGTTTCACAATAAAACAGCATGGTTATCCGGTGTTGCCCGGGGAGGAGAGGGGTGTTTAAACACCAAAAATAGAGTTAAAAAGTGTGTAACACAGCTTTCTTTTAAAACATCTCTCCCTTCTCTCTCTCTCTCTCTCTCTCTCTTTAACATCCTCTCTATATAATCTCCTCTCTTTTTCTTAAACAATTAGAAAAATCACCCTAATTGTGGATCCCCACTCCCTCGAGTAATTTTGTTCCTGTTGACCCTCAAAAGAATAAATATTCATACATACACATTACAACAGATTACAATTATTTTCTCTAACATATATCAATGCACAAATTATAACAGATTACACTCGGTGTCCCTGACATACGTAAATGGCGATATTGATATCTACCTAATAATAGTAACAGTATATGCAAAAATGTTTGTTTACAATGTATGAAAAATTCTTTCTATTATTGAAATTAAAAACGAAGTTTTGTTTAATTTTGAAATTTAAAAGTCCAAACTTTTTCCTTATATCAAAATTAATGACAAAATTTTACTTCAAATTCAAATTTTATGCATTGTATAAAGTGTTCTTATTGAAAGCCATGACAATGCATAGCACATGGTAAATATCTAATAAATAAAGTAAAGTCAGTCTCTCTATCGTTTCTTTGTCATTGATAGTTTTCTTCCTACAAAGTCAATATTTGATCCTGGTTTGCCAGTTTTGCTTATGGATTGTTACCATGTCAAACGCTGTACATCTCAGATAGAGACCAAACTCAGCTGTGAAACTAATAGCTAGAGAATAGCTCCTTTCCCATTGATATGGGACTCCTTGTTATGAGGCCTCCTCTCCAAGCTTAGAAGCACTCTCGTTCTAGTGGAAAGTACCCAACCACCTGAAAACTGGAGTGTGGCAATCAAAAGTTGCCATGACTAGGTGATGGCTACAAACTGACCCAACCATCTGCGATTGTGGAAATGGAGACCATACACTGCAACATTGCCTTGTTTGATGTCGACTGCCAAACCAGTGACAGTACAATAAAAATGCAAAGGACTGTAAAAAAGAAGGGAAATTGTCGTATGACAACATGCTTCAAAGACATACAAAGAAGGAAAAATGTTACTAGAGTGATTAAGTAGTGATACCATTACGAAAGTCAGTTAAAATGCGTGATGACGAAGACCCCCCCTTCTCCGTCATGTTACATATTTCTTTATCCTTTTACTCTCCCCATATTTGTTCTTCCTATTTCATAGAGAGAAGGAGAGCAGGAAATTTGAAATAAAGTTGGTGCACATATGAGGCAGAAAATATTAAAAAAAAAAATAATAATCATTTTGAAATCCAGCATTGTAAGGGGCATATGCAGAATGACAGAATCTGTGGTGAAGAAATTGTTAAATTCGCCGCGCACCCTAATTAACTCAATTTGGAGATTACTGCATGGGATAAAGGGCCAACATGCTTATATGTATTTATTGATGCAGCAGGAAAAGGGCAGACACCTCAAAGAATTATGCTTACTGCCAATCATGGAACAGACATGTTACTGCAAATATCTGAAAATAAACCAAATTTTCAACAGACGTCTGTAGGGTAGACGATCTTTGGGTGTATATATGCAAGCCATTTCAGTAATGAGAAATTGGTTTTGGAGGAAGGTTAGCTGTACACACGTGCTACATTTGAAGCATGATGTGCTGTTGGGAGCTGAGAAAACAGAATGAAGAAGTGATACAAATTGCACCTGACTCCAGAAAAGAGGTTGCTATCAATTTCTATCATTTTCAAAAGCAACATCTTTAAATGGTTTTTAATTCCGAAATTTATGCCTTAAAAGTTCTGAGAAAAGACAAACAAAAAAAAAACAAAAAAACTTTAAACAAAAGATGAAGATGCAGTTGATGACAGTACAATAAGAAGATTCAAGAAATGTTAATAGGTTTGCAGCTTCAGTCTATGCCCCCCCCTTCACTTCTAAACTTTCACAAAAAGCACTCATCTATTTACAACCACTGTCAACAATTTCCCTATCTTTGTCTCAATTTAAATGTAAATTCTATGAACAAAGCATCTTTCCTGGAACTGCCCGTCTGTAGAACTTTCCTGCTGACTGCAACATGGTCGTTTTGAAGTCCAATGTAAACAAGTTCTTATGGAGCTGTCCCCTTAAATAATCACATTTTACCCAATTTCCTCTACGATCACTACATTGTTGTCTCAATGACCACCATACATCCTCGAGTGGCCTTTGGGCCATGATGAGTGGTGAAACTTTTGACTGCAGTTCAAGGTCATTCTCTAAGCCAGAGAGACCAATTTGGATAGTATTAGGTAAACTCTACATCACCATTCAGTGATTCATTATGCCATTTCATCAAAAGAACTGCTGAATTGTGAAAATATTGTATCGTATCTTTGTTGCATAATAGCTCTACTTCTGGGTTCAATTTTTTTCAAAAGATGCTGCAAGATCAGGTTATCTAAAGATACAGACTTCCTGACCTAAAATGCACCAAACGTTGAAGTTATTGTTTGTTTTTTCTTTTCCTCAATCATGTTCTGTAAAGCCAAAAACAAAAATAAATATTTTCCTCTACTAAACAACCAAACCAAACACCATGAATAAATATATGAAGAACTTGAAACATAAAAACTTTTACGAAAATAACTTGATTCAGCATTGATTAACCTTTAAAGAGGTTGATATGCCGTAAATCAAAACAACCAAATTACTTTAGTCAGGGTCGTTCTTTTCATTCTGGTGATTGTCTAATGGTTACTTTCAGACTTGAAAAGTGTTAAGAGGGTTAGCTGGTATATTTATTTCATGAATAATCGGTCATTTTGATGGCCTTTTATCTGTTGGGCTGCGGCATTAGTTCTGGGAATTCCTAGGAGGTCCGCCCTCCCAGGCCTTGCATCTTGTCTTTTGGGTGAAGAAAGGTTATTGCTTACTGCCTGAGATGCCTCAAGGAATTCCGACAGAGCTGCTCATGCAATTTTAAATAAGTCAGAGTGCTCCTCCTTTAGAACTGCTGGCTTGACTCCACTTCCGACGTTGTGTCATATCTCCCTATGGTGAGAAGGAATTAAATCCTGTGATTTTTGACAGTTATGGACCCAGAATCATGACGTGTACTTCTGTAACATAATTTTGTTTGTCTTATTGTCCTGCTTGGATTGGAAAGAAAGCTAGATGGCACGCACACCCATATGCTATGAGAGTGTTAAATACGTCTTAGCAAGATCAACCCATGAAGCAGAAATGTAATATTAACAGACACCTTGCTGCTCAACTTCCCACAGTTCCTTGATAGACTTGATCCTAATTATTAGCCCATTACAATATACCTTGTTTGGAGTAAAAAAAAATTTTTTTTTTTTCTTTTTTTGTAGAAGTTCGAGTTTTTTTGTTTTTTTTTAAACTGGATTCTGAATTCAGCCATTTTTTTCTCTCAACCAATTCTGTGCTTCTCACTTTTAATGTCTTTTTAATGAAAAAAAAAAAAGAAGTTTATTCACCATAAAAATAAGACTTATTATGGTTATGATTCACAAAAGACAAATTCTTTTCTCAGCTGTTATAAATTATAAATGTTAGTTAAAACTAGTAGTCATCGTCACTATAATAAATTCGTTTATTGTGAATTAGCATGTTTTTTTATGTTAGGAATATTTAGGTTATGTGAAGAAATGCTTTAATTGTAGAAGGGTGAGAGATGGCGGCTCTGTCTTGTTCTTAGCCGACAATCACATCAAAATAAATAATTAAAAGGAAAGACTTCTTGGTTAAAAAAAAATTACAATTTCTAATGAACAATGGTTATTTTCTTTTGTGTGTTTTTTGTTTTGATTTTTTTTATATGTATTTATTTTTGCACCAGATTTTTAATTTGACAAAAAAAAAAAAAAAAAAAAAAAAAACGAAGTTTAAGAATAACAACATTTGATTGGCTGAAATTAAAACGACATTTTACTCTTTTTTTTTTCTTTGTCTATCTTTTTCTTCTTTTTTCCTGGAACTTTGGATTTTGGGAGTAGAGGAATATGACTCAACAACCAGAATTTTTTTTTTTTTATGGTGACCTGACAACAATCTTAGTCACGTTTTGTCATACAGTTTTGATAGCATGACGTAAAAGCTACTCTTAGAAGGCCTGATAATCCTAAATAGGGGAACTTTCTACTTATTGTCCAAATCCTTACAAACTTCCGAAACCAATGCATAATACATGAAGTAAGTTAAGGTCTTTTGTGAATTTTCTATCTGTAGCCTCAGACCACCACCACCACCACCACTAATTTTACATGTCGGCAGATGTTGGATGGCTTTAAAAATGGACTACTAAACTAACTTATCTCTGACCAGGTTGTTATTTATCTCAAATCCTTCCAACATTGCAATGGCGCCCAATGTTCTCAATCTACTTGTCAAATCCTTTTGTTACACTTCCCAGGGCTCCCGTCACAACAGGTACAACTTCTCCCTTCAACTTCCACAATCTTTTTATCTCGTTTTTCAAGTCTTGCTACGTTTCATCCTTTTCCTTTTCTTTTTCCTCCATATTCACATCAGCTGGTGCTACATCAATGATAATTGCCTTGTGTTTCTTTTTTTTCCAACAAGATTAAATCTTGTCGCCTTGCTTCAATCACATTATAACATTGAATATCCATATTCCACAATAATTTCACATTATCACTCTTTACAACCCTTTCTGGAACATGCTTGTACTATTTTTCAGTACTCCAACTCTCTTGCTTATATCCCAATGAACCTTTCTCGAAATATTGCCATGCCATATTCTTTTTGAGCTAACTTCTCACAGCTACTGACAAGTACATTCGCATCTTTCTGTCCACACAGTGGTATCTGAAAGAAATAAACATTATACCGGTTGTGATAGGAGCAGAGCAGCTGGCTTAATAAAAAAGAATCTTTAGAAATACTTAGAAGCAATCCCTGGAAGACCAAGCTGTAACGAAATACAAATAGCAGCCATAAAGGGAACAGTGTCTATTCTTAAAAAAAGCCATCGGATATGAATTTAAATCATAACGGAATCAAGTGTTAGCTCCAGGAGGAGTTAGCTCCCTTGATCTCTTAAAACTTACTGAAGTTAAATAAAAAAATTTAAAAAAAGTCGACATAGAGGACTTTCAACCGTTTTATCAATGTGATACTTCACATAATTTGTCCTTAACGCTTGCTCCTGCGTAGCACATATTAAGGCTTCTGCCTCCACCATTCGTCACATTTCGACAACCATCGCCAGGTTTTTCTCTTGTCCAATGCCTCTGGTAGATCTCTACTGAATTAGCCATGTATTTTCTTCTCAATTTATTCGTCTTTCATTTTTTTTTTTGTTTATTTATTGCTTTAAATTCCTTGCTCCTTACTAGTTCATTCTCTTGCAGTTTTTCAAATTTTGACACACCCTTTATAAACTTTTCTTTACAGTTGGATGAAGATGTACACTTTCAGACTATTTTTCTTCTTTTACTTATCGTTCTACACCTATAAGTCCTTGTCCTCCCTCTTTTCTTCACATATAACTTATCGACAACACTCTTTGGTTGAATAGCTCCATTCATTATCATCGTTTTCCTTGTCTTTCTGTCCATATCTTTCAGCTCATTTTCATTCCATTGAATAATAACTGCCCATATCAAAATATAGCTAATGTCCATGTGTTTACTGCAGATATTTTTTTTTTCAACTTTGACCTAAGAACCAACCATAGTTTTTTTTTAAATATATTTTCTTTTTTATTATTTCCTTTATTTCAGCTACTTTTATTTTATCTAATTCCATAATTTCTAGGTAGGTGTAGCCTTCTTTGCCAACCTTTTTTTTATTATTTTTCCATTAGTAAAAATGTCCAGTGCTAGTATTTTGTTGCTGTTTGTTTGTTTGCTTGTTTGTTGAGCATCTTTTCATAATGATTATTGTCAATATCATTCTGTTAAGAATTATTTTTAGAAGGATATCAGTTACAGGAAGAACCATGTGAACGTTGCCAACGCCCTTAAGTGACAGTGTTTCTGTGGAATGAACTGGGTTCGAACTTGACACAACCATGTTTTCAGCCCGTATTGTTAACCACTGGGCCAACGTTACTTTCTTGTTGCTGTCGTTGGATAAAATGTCTATTACTGATATCAGCTTTTGTGACCATCATCTGCTATGAGTTGCAGACTGGGATGAACAGGGTTAATGAGGACTGATTATTTTTTTAACAGGATTATTGTAATTGTTCGAGCGACTTCAAGAGTTTTGGTGGGAAGTGTAGAAAGAGAGCTAGTTAACGTGTAATCTTTATTGTTAAATGAGTATACGCACCTTCCATCCCTATTTACTGGCCTCCCCACAAGGGCAGAGCTAGACACAAGGTCGGTTTTTAATGTGCAGAAAATTCAGTTTCTCAAAAAGGGGGCCCTTTTGATTGGGACAAAAATTAAAATCGCCTCAGTATAAAAGGGTTTCTGCTTCACAGACGAGATAAAGTGTAGTAATAGAACAGATACTACACTATCTGTAAAATAAAATAAAAATTATTTGAATATGCTAAAATAGAAAACATCTTTAAATAAAAAAGAGCTAAAAATAAATCAGCTCTGAATCAAGAAAAATAAAGAATCTCAACAAAAAACTTAACTGACCTTAAATGACCCATAGAGGTTGATAGGTAAAAAAAAAAAAAGCCTGCAGCTACTTGATGTACTTATTTACTTGCCTCCCTACGAGGGCAGAGTTAGACACAAGATCGGTTTTAAATGAGGGGGAATCCAACTTCTCAAAAAAGGGCTCTCTGGATAGGTACAAATTTAAAAATTGCCTCAGTCTAGAAGGATTTTCCACTCATCGAGGTCAGTAAAAAGTGAAGTGTAGTATCAGAACAGATACTACACTTTGTTTCTAGCCAAAATGCCAAGAATATTGTGATGTAAGAAGCTAAAAAATGTTTCCCTTATACTTCCGTTTCATGTTAATAGTTTCGATTTCCGACTAATTTATGCATACGAAAATATTCGCTGCATCCTTTGTCTCTTTACGCTAGTCTCATTGATTTTTATTTCTCGTTAACTTTGCAGCAAATATATATTAATCTTTCCGCCTACATTCGGTTGCAGACATATCTCAAATGCCTTTCATTTCTTAGCCTTTTCTCTATCGTTTCTCTCTCCTCTTCTTTTTCTTCAATGATAGCATGGAGACCCGGCGTTGTCCAGAGGCATGGACAACAAAATAGAAAAATGTGTGGAACATCTTTTTAAAATACACTACCTCGTTCTCTCTCTTTCATATACACACACATACACACACATATATATATAAAATGAATGAATGACAAAAGTCTATATTCCAAATTTCATGATGTTGACCATCTTACAATTTATTCCTTTAATTCAGTTGACATTTACAATTCTTGACAGTATCTGTTTCGTACCTCAAAATCCATCACTTAATTATTATATCAATCAGTGAATCTATTTTGCCCTTATTTCCCTTATTTCTTCTGATGAGTTAAGGGCATGATAGAATCACTATATAATAATTAAGTGATTGATTTTGTGCTACAAATCAGATACTGTCAAGAATTGTAAGTGCCAACTGAATTAAAGGAATAAGTTGTAAGATGGTCAACATCATGAAATTGGGAATATAGTCATTTATTCATTATATGCTCTGTAATTACATTGAGCTTCTTAAAAAAGGATTGGTATATATAAAAAGAAAATATAAGTGAATAAAGAATATTTCCACTATATACATATATATGGAGACAGCACTAATCCTATGTGAGTTTAATCGGCTTCCTCCAAAGGAGGAAATTCCATGGGAGTTCGAAATTCACAAGCAGTCCCCTGTTGCATGTATATACCCGTTAGGGGAAATGACGGCGTTAGGTTTTTGCAGCATTTGCAGGAGGTATCGACGTCCTCCTGCATACAACATCTGGAATTCCGAAATTGGTCATCCATGTTGTACTGACCAAGCTCAACGTTGCTTAACTTTAGTGATCTAACAAGAACTGGTGTGTCAAAATGATTATGCTGTGTATATGTATGCATATATACTAGAAGGCCGCCCGGCATTGCCCAGCCATAAAATAAGCTTAAATATTATATTTTGATTAATGCAGATTTCGTATTTATTATTATATTTGAATTGTACCCAATATTTAGTAATGATTTAAAAAGTTTTTTAAAAAATGACTCGTGCGCCACCACCAAAAATCGAAACGAAAATGTTTAGCTTACGATTTACTTTTTCCTTTCACGTTAATGCCTGAACTATAAAGACATGCAAGGCTAAAAATGAAAACATGAACCAATAGCTACTATGTTACGCATGCATATTTGTAATGCCGTCGTTCTACCTTCATCTGGCAAATTCCATTTTTTAAATTTAAACACTCTTGTACTGATTTTCACCGGCTAAAACACAAATATAAAGTTTCACATGGGTTCGAATACCCTACATATGAAGTTTCCTGTTTGTAGACCAAAAACTGACGGAGGAGTTTGGTAGGTAAAATTTTTGAAACATATATATATGCATGCATTAATATATATAGAAAGAGGTTTGTTTACTATAAACTTTTTATGCAAATATTACGCAAGTATAAATCATGTAGAATATCTGCATGAATATAATTACATGTAATAGTTAACTAAAGGTGATCGTCTCATAAGAAAACCGAAAAAACTAATAGGAAATTAAGTAAAATTAATGTTTTAAAGAATATGCAAATTAGCTAGATCTTTTGTTAGTGAATGCAATTCCACGATTCATATATAAGAAAGTTGTATTTTCTTTTCATATAAATACAAAAAAGGGTTTTTAATATGAATATCAATACACAAAAAAAAATTTATAGGAGTATATATATATATATATATATATATTTTCTTTTTTTTATTCATTATGTAAATACAGTTATATCTTGCTACGATGTGCAGACCGTTTCAACCATGTTTGATCTCATCATCATATTCAAAGTAGAGAACCTTAATTTTTTGATTATTGCCAGTCATGGCATTATTTCTCTCCTAAAAAAATTAAGATGGTCTTGAACTTTTTTAATTTTTGTATTTTAATTTTTCTTGCCTCATGAAATCAAATATGATTAAAACGGTCTGCACATCGTAGCAAGATATAACTTTATTTACATAAAGAATGAAAAAAAATATATAATTTGCTCTCTTTGATTGAGCACTATCAATGACCTCTATTGAAATTCAATTATCAATTTTTGGATATCTTTCTACCTGGAATATATATATATATATATATATATATATATATATATATATATATATATATATATATATATAGCAATGAAGTACAGTTTAACCTGGATATAAGAAAAACGGATATAAGAGAGATTTTTTCTGGTCCCAAATTAGAGCCTGTGTTAATGTCCAGCATAACGCGGATATAAGAGAGGTGTAGTGGCCGAATAGGTTTCTTGTATCCAGGTTACACTGTATTTTAAAAAATAAACATTTATTTGTCTATAATAAAATTTTTGGCGATATAATACCTTCTTCAAGAATAGTCTTGTTGTGTTCTTTTTCTTCACCATTTCTTGTGGTATGTAGATATATAACGTTATAAAAGATGCAGACGGACTTTACCCTTGAAGAAGGCGCTATTTTAAAATTCTGCATTGTACTGGCTTTTTGTAAATTACAGATTTTATTCAAATTTAAACAATACTCTCATAGATAAAAAAAATAATCTACTTATATATATAGTAAGGTTTGACAATATACATGCCAATTAAGCTATACAACATTTTCTGTGTTTCATCTTCATGAGGATTCGTTAGGCTATTGTGTACAATCATTGTTGCTTCATGTTTTTATGCTTTTGTGGTACTGGGTTTGCTAGTCAGCTAAACAGATTCTTTGTTATTCACATATCCACTTATCATAACCAATGGGTGTGCATTTATCGGGCAAGGTTACACGTGACCTCTAATCTGCTTGTTTCTTTGTCCTTTTTGGTGGGGGGTCCGGTTTCTCTTTTCGTTGTGTTGGGAAGTGACCTAGTTTTAATCTGGATGTTTTCCACTTGCATTTTATTTTATACTGGTGTGTTTGTTTGTTTGTTTGTTTGTTTCTTCTTCTTCTTCTTCTTCTTCTTATTATTATTATTATTATTATTATTATTATTTATTAACGTTTTTTTTGTGTATGTGTGTTGTTATCTTAAGGTAAAGTTTATTTTGTGTATACATAAGTTTGCTATTTCACTCTTGCAGTTTAATAAATTTTGGGGTTCTTTAAAGTTTAGGATAGCTAATTTCTCAATTAAATATAGTCTACACGGGTCGTCTAAGTTTCTACATGTGCTGATTTACCATACTATTTTCTACTCTACTATCGGTGATCATCCACTTTCCTTGATTTCCCAGTAGTGCTGTTTTCATTTGGCGTTTTCTGTTTTTGAATGTACTTCTGTGATCATAATATTTACTTTTAAAATCTACAGAGGTCATTGCTACTTAACAGGTCGTATTGAGCTGATTTCCTTCCAGAATAAGTACGGTGTCTCTAACCATTGTACCATACAATGTTATTTAGGTTAAACTTGATTTTATATGTTAGAAGATCTAATAAGTTTGTAATTAATCAATATTATTATTCCGAAGAAGAAAAAAAATGCTCATTAATAAAATGTTTAAAGCTCTCTCTCAAATTTTCATTCAAGATTTTTATCTTGAACTCGTTCACATTTGGCTATACTTTGTTATACATGCAAAGAATTACATTGAGCTTCTTAAAATAAGGATTGATATATATAAAAAGAAAATATAAATAAAGAATATTTCCACATGTATATATGTGTGTGTGTGTGTGTGTGTGTGTGTGTGGAAACGGCACTAATCCTATGTGGATTTAACCGGCTTCTTCCAAAGGAGGAATTTCATGGGAGTTTGAAATTCACAAGCAGTCCCCTGTTGCATGTAGATCCCCATTAGGGGAGATGACGGCGTTAGGTTTTTGCCACTCTTGCAAGGAGGTATCGACGTCCTCCTACATACAACATCTGGAATTCCAAAATTGGTCATCCATGTTGTACTGACCAAGCTCAACGTTGCTTAACTTTAGTGGATCTTGGGTTTACTTTCCGTAGTTGAGTAAATTTCGCTTCCCTTATTTGGTTATTTAGTCCTCACATTCCAGGAGCGATGTTTCTTACAAAAGGGGAAGAATTTGCCGTTTTCTAGGTCAATCTATTTCATCTAACACTTATCGTTCTGCAAGTTTTTGACCTTGAAGTAGTTTTTTTTTGTTTGTTTTTTTAGCTCCCTACATCAAGTGGTTTCATGCCTTGTCTGGAGCAATTTTCATTAAAAAAAACAAAAAACAATTCACTATACTGAGCTAATAATAATAAAATAAAAGTAGAAACAAATTACAGAAGAAAATTCTCGAAATAGAAATTGAAACAAAATATGCTGCAATTTTAAAATGAATAAATTCTCGAAACAGTGTTTCAAGATAAACAACTGATGATCCCTGAACTATTGTGAGTTTGAGAAAGCAAGTTCATTCAGCGATTGCAGGAATTTAAATGACAAAATAATTTGCCAACAAAGACTAAAAATTAAATTAAAATTTTTTCAAGGTTAAAAAAGCTTCCCAAACTATATATTATTCTTATATACTAATGCTGCAAGTTTTTTGTTTGTTTCTGTTTTTTGTTTTTTTTCTTGCAGCCCTTATATATCCTTTTTCTTATTATTATCTATTTTTATTTGTAGATAAGATTACATGTTAAACATTTATGCCTTAATGGACAATTATTTTTTTTCTGTTGGTTTTCTTGATCTGCCGAGTATTTTTTCTCGTTTCAGTTGGTAAGTTGTGTATTAGGTTGTCGAGTGAATTTTAAAAAAAGTATAAGTCATATATATATATATATATATATATATATATATATATATATATATATATATATATATATAGCTACGAATACATATATTAATTGTTAAATATATTTAATATGTTAGTACCGATGTTAAAAGCAGATCGAGAAAATCAACAGAAAAATAAAGAAAGAAAACTCTGTAATTAATCAAACGTGTCTTGATAACGCTGTAAATATATATTATTATTATTATTATTATTATTATTAGCTGGTTGGATGACTGCGTCCCTTGTCGAGACCAAGTAGGTCCATTTCACAGTCGGATTTCACCACGGTTTGCTGGATCTATATTAGTTAATAGAATTTCTTGTGTGCAGGGCGTTTGCTCAGTTAGCAGAATGCGTGCCTCGCATGTGAAAGGCTTGGGATTTGAACCCCGTGTTCAGATATGTTTAACTGATGAGTCCCAATGAGGGCAAAACTAGAGTCTTAGACTTCTGGTTTGGTGGCCGTCATGGCTCTTGTAGACTGTGACGTTGTTTGGCTGTGGAAATAATTATATAATCTTACATTCTGAATATATATATATATATATATATATATATATATATATATATATATATATAAAATTTATTAAAATTCAATGTCTTAACAACTGCACACAACGACTAAAATTACTAGACGCCATACTTATAAAAAAACTACAGCCCTTTTTAAATCAGATATCATTTAACAACGGGACAAATAACTTACATAAAACTAAATAAGCTGTAAAATAGGAAAATCGAAAATAAAATAAAAATAATTTGCCCCCAACCCTCCTGCACCCATCTTTATAGCCAATTAAAAAAAAAAAAATTATAAATACATCAAGCCTCAAAAGAAAAGGAAAAAAAAACAATAACAATTGCTCCTGACGATAATCGGATGCACCTATAGAAAGCGCTTGAGAAAAATATGGCTGAACAACAAAATTTGGGTGCCATTCTATATAATATGCCCGCCGAAATAAAAAAAACGCTCGGCAAATAGAAAAGATATCTAGAAAGATCGGAAAAAGGAATAACTCTGTTGTGTTCAATCAGACATGTCTAAATAATGACTTGCTCCCAAAATATACAAATATATATATATATATATATATATATATATATATATATATTACTGGAACAGTGCGCATCCCAGAAAAGGTAAAATTAATTCTTGAAACAAAACATTTTTGTACTACATTTATGATGATTGAAATAATACTCAAACTTTTATACAGAATCTTTATTTCAATTTTGATCCAATTCCATTACATGATTTTGATTCTAGAAAATGTCTCAAATTTAAAACTTAAGCTTAACAGGTCTTAAGAGGAAACTGAATTGGGGAATCTTGTTTAATTGATGTCCAATGACTGTGGTTCAAATTTTATGCAATTTCAAATGGGAGATTTTGCCGATATTCTTCCTCCTAAACTCCTTGAAATACTCCCCCCAAAAAACTGACATTTGGGAATATTTTTATTAATTGGTGTCTAATGCCTTTGATTTAACAAAAGAATCGGAGACTTCTGAATTTTCATGAAGAACTTCCAGACCCCTTTTGTGTAAAACTAACTTAAACTAAATACAGCCCACATTACACCCCCCCATGCCTAGCAACAAAATTTATAAAGATCGGTTAATTAGTTTAGAAGTGAATCCCATACATACATATAATTATATAAACATACCTAGCTTTATATATAGCTAAAAAAATGTGTGTTAATCTATCCATATATGTCTCTGGCAATGATTATTGCTTCTACTGATGTCCTCGAAGATTGTAGATAAAAATATCCGTTTTTAATGTTGAACATCTAATTGGTCTCTTCTTCTTCTGCCACACCCAATTTTTTTGTTGCATGCAATTAACTCACCTTGGATGCATGACTCCCACCTGAAGTGGGTCAAGGTACGTTTGCAAAGGAAAAAGAAAAGGACGCTCAGCTGAGCTGAAGCTAAAGGGAAGCCATAAGTAGATGAACAGCTACAAGCAAAATAAGGGAGAGAGCATGAAAATCAAAGGATTACATATATATATATATATATATATATATATATATATATATATATATATATATATATATATATCAGAATCCTGAGGCGAATAGGAACAGATTAATGAATCGTGTGGTATCGAGTATTACAAAATATTTTTTAGGAGTTAATATTATATCAGACAATCCAAACCAAAAACAGAATAGCTCAATATATTTGATAAAGTGAAAGGAATTTATAGTTTTTTTTTTTGTCTAAATTTCATTCAGGCATAATTTTTCAGAACAGAAACCTTCGACTTTCCATACTCATAGGAACATCATTAAGGACCAAAAATGCCTTACAATAAATTATAATGTGGATTTATTCAACAAACTCTGACACTGACCACAGTATACCACTCTATACAAGAATTACCATGACAACCGGACACCATAATTTCACATCCTTTCATTGTATCTACTCTTATTTCATCTATTTTATTTATCTATGCCTTCTAAAGAGATGTAATTAATTTTTAAATATATTTTCTTTGTCTGTGCTAAATAGTAACATTATTTCGAATTAGATCTAATATTTGTTAATGACTTTTCCTCTGAGGAGATGAACCTACATTGAAAATCCATGGGTTAAGGAAAACAATCTGAACTGTATTCTTTATTCAAACAATAACTTTCTGTTCTGAAAAGTTGCTTTTCTGAATGAAATTCAAACGAACAAACTATATATATATATATATATATATATATATATATATATATATACTCATAAGCAAAAAAAAAAATGGGCCAGGAGTGAAAGAAGGAAGAAATCGATTTTTCAATATTTTTCCATGAATTTTTGTTAATTTTAACTGAAAATTTCTATTTTGCAGATCATTATTATTATAGCATATAATAATAAGTGGAAAAATTAATCCTAAAACTGGTAAGACCGCATCTTGGCGAGGATATAAAAAACCGAATTGCAGAGTTAAGCCAGTCCAAAATAACTTACAAGCAGAATTTTATATTTTAAGAAAAGAAAATGTGAAAACATTTCTTTCTACAGTGAAGCGAATTGGTCAAAGGTTCGAAGTCGAATGCTTAGTAAAAGGGAAATCTGGATCTGGTCGCACTAGAGCATCCACTTTGAAGGACGACCACAAGCTTAAATTAACTGTTTTGAAGGATTGAAAGAAAACTTATGTTGACCATAGCAAAGAATTCAAAACAAGGGCTGGAAATTCTCTTTCTAGATATACAATATCTAGATGAAAGAAAGAAATGGGATTTTCTTCTAAAAGGTGTGCAAAGAAGTCATTTTTATCTAAGAAGAACATCAATGATAGAAAGAGATTTTTCTTGTATTATGGCAAGAAAAATACAGACTGGTTCAGGAATGTTTTCTGGTCAGATGAATCAAGATTTTGTCTTGTTATTGATGCTCCCGAATGGTGCAATCAAAGAACTGGAAAAAGATTTTCACCAAGTTGCATAAAAACGGCAGTTAAATACTGGAATGGAGAGATAATGGTATGGGGAACTTTTACTGCAGCAGGAGTTGGGGAACTTATTAGATGTGAGAAGTCAATCAATGCAAAGGAATACATTCGAATATTAGAAACAGGACTTTTACCAAGTATCTAAAAGCTGGAAATATCTCAGAACATTATTTTTTTTCAACACGATAATGTCCCTGCACACACTGCTAAAGTCACAAAAAATGGTTTTCGGATAATTCAATTATTGTAATATTTTGGCCAGGTCAAAGCCCCGATTTAAACCCAATAAAGAATATTTGGTCCATAATATCTCGTACATTGGATGAAAGAACTTTTTTGAACAATGACAAACTGTGGGAAGCTGTGCAAAGCGAATGGAATAGCATTTCTTCACAGTGTTCCACTTTGGTTGAGAGCATGTCTAAAAGGATTGATCTTTTAAAGAAATCAAAAGGGAATGCGATTTCATTCTAAGCATTTATTAAAGTAAATGTCTTTTTCTGTGTTATTAGTCTCGTTTAAGTTTAATATATATATATATATATATATATATATATTTTAGTAATTCAGATTAAGAATGTATTAATAGGATAAAAATACAGAGAATTTCCACCGGGTATTCTTTATAATAGTACTCAATAGTAAATAGAGCTTACATTAATATTTATTTATACAGACACATGAACACCTAAATGAAAAGACAAACTTTTTACCTGATGAAATTCTGGTAATTAATAACTACAAATCGAATCATTGCTATGATTCGGTTTATTTATTTGGTTTTTATTTGTTGTTAATTGTTTGGAGAGGGTTAGCTAGCGGCCACCCACATACCAAGCACCCCCTCCCACCTTTCCCCCTTGTTCCCTTCCTCTTTTTTCCACTATTCTCGCACCCCTCCCCCGACATCATTCACTCTTTCATCCCATCATAACGAACAATTCTGTAAAAGTCTGACGAAGCTACAGACGGCCCAAAAAAACGGCCGGGTAGCTGAAACAATAATGTAACTTAACAGAAAGATACGGTAAAAAAAAATAAAACGCATATTTGCTCTACTACAGTATTGAGCACTTTCTTCAGTTTTTATTAATTACCATTTCTACTATATATATATATATAGATATATATATATATTGCCTGGTAGTAAAATGCATATATTATCATATAGATTTCTTATCTATTATTATAGAGCCAATTTTCTATTGATTATTATCGAATATATAGCAATGATTTCAAAAGTTATGAAAAATATGACTTGGGTGCCATCCGTTAGAATCAAAAGCAAAATTCACTCCAGCCTTAGTTGTTATTTAACTCTTCAGCTCTCAGCTAATGACAGATGAATATGAAAAGTAAAAAATTAAGCTACTTTGAGCTATAAATATTGAATTTTGCGCATGGGCAAAAGTAACAGCAGGAGTAATGCTTTATTCAACTTCCCCTTCCAAGGTCAGCTATCCTTTTTCAATTTTGACCCCTTAGTAGCTATTTTACAGGCTTAAAACAAAATCGAAACTGTTCTAGAAGTCCAAATCCTCTATATATCAAGTATCAAGTCTGTAGATCAAAAATTCAGAGGGGAGTTTGGTAGAGACTTTCCGCACACACATAGACAGGGTCACTTTTATATATATGTATAGATATAATATATAAATACATTTGTGTGTGTGCTAGAACATTTTCGTCGTAAACATAAAGAAAATAGATGACACCCGGATACCATAAATTCATATCCTTTCGTTGTCTCTACTTTTATTTCATTAATTTTATTTATCTATGCCCCCTAAAAAGATGTAATTAATTTTTAAATATATTTTCTTTATTTGTGCTAAATAGAAAAAGTATTTCGAGTTAAATCTAATATTTGTTAGTGATTTTTTCCTCTCAAGAGATGAGCCTACATCGAAAATCCATGGATTAAGAAAAAAACATCTGAACTGTATTCTTTATTCAAACAATAAATTTCTGTTCTGAAAAATTGTTTTTCTGAATGGAATTAAAAAAAAAGAAAAAAAAAAAAAAAAACTATGAATGTCATTTGCTCTATCAAGTATATTGAGCTATTCTCTTTTTGGCTGGGATTATCTTATATAATATTACCTCCTAAAAATGTTTTGTAAAACTCAATACCACACAATTAAGCTGTATTCCTATTCGCCTCAGGATTCTGAGGCGAATAGGAAGAAATAGATGAAAGAAAAAGTAAATCATAAGCTAAACGTTTTGGTTTCGATTCTCGGTGGTGGCACACAAGTCACTTTTTCTTTTTTTAAACTTTTGAAAATCATTACTATGTACTGGGCCCAATATAATATAATAATAAATATGAAATCTACATTAATCAAAATATCATTTTTAAGCGTATTTTACAACCAAGCAATGTCGGGCAGCCTGCTAGTGTGTGTGTATATATATATAATCTCAGTTTAAGTGTGACCTTTGCAACAGACTGTGTAAAAGCAGGACTGGTCTGAAGAGCCACCTTCATTCGCACAGAAAATAGGAATTGATGCATTCTTGATCACATCTCCACATGTATGTGTGTGTGTGTGTATAAGTGTATATATGTGTACATAATTATAATATAAAAAAAAAAAATTATATATATATATATATATATATATATATATATATATATATATATATGTTTTAAAAAATACATGAAAATAATTGAATAATCAACAATAAAGCAAGGGAAAGATGGTCTGTCAAGAAGTGACAATCACCATATATATATATATATATATATATATATATAAAAGTTTAGTGGATAAATTTAAATTCTGAAAATCAAAATATAGACACATATATTCGAGTTAAGAACTTATTGTTTGACAAAAGGAATATATAGAAGGGGGTTATATTAATTTCCTTAATCCATAGATTTTCAATAATGGCTCATATCATCAGAGGAAATGAAATGCGGTTAGCAAAATGTTCAGCTGTGAATAGACACGTATTTTGCTTTTCAGCACAAATATTGAAAATAGTTTTTTCGGTGGTGAATGATAGTTATATGAAAATAATTATTGGAAAAGGGAATTTCATACAACCTGGGCATTCCAATATCGGAAGGAGTATAATGTCCTCCGGGGTTTTATTTCCAAGTAGGCAGAATATTGGTCCAGGGGCGAAGGAAGTAATCCCATATAACAAAAGTGAGTGGTTGCTCCTTATTGATATTCCGAAAGGTATACGGGGCGGTCGTATTCGTTGGTGTGTTGAATGCGTTTTGGTATATGATGATATGAGCCATTATTTAAAATCCATGGATTAAGGAAATTAATATAATACCTTCTATATATTCCTTTTGTCAAACAATAACTTCTAAACTCGAATATATGTATCTATATTTTGATTTTCAGAATTTAAATTTAACTTATATATTGCTCTATTCTTAAATATTGAGCTTTTCCTTTTTGGCTAGGATCACCCTGAAATTATTACCTCTAGTAATATCTATCAGGATTTTTCATCGGATTTTAATCTGAGTCTTATCTCGCTTATATATATATATATATATATATATATATATATATATATATATATATATATATATATATATAGGAGCAAACAGTTAATAAAACATGTTAAAAAACACTTTGAAAAAGAGTTAAAAAACATTTGATCTGAAAAGGAAACACTTGATAAGTGGATAGTCCTTAATCCGCGGAGTTTCGAAGAAATACTTTCCTTCTCATCAGAGGGTAGGAATTAGCAAAATGCGGGATCGGATTTTGCATACAAAAGTATTTGATGAAACAACAAGTAAGTCAAAGATCTTACTTGATAACAAAAAAGTGAAGCAGAGGGAATATGGTGAAGAAAAAGGTGATTTCACGTGAATGGATAGTCTGGTGAAAGATAAATAATCCAATGATGGTAAAATCCAAAAATATATCTTCAAGAAAGTTAATTGAATTTCAATTTACACAAGTAAAATCCAAGGAAATCGCGTAATTGGAAGATGGTCCAAAATAATCCAAAGGCTGAAATCCATGGAATAATTCACAAATATGTACAAGGGAAAAGGGGAAAAATTTCAATAATATTAATAAAAGAAAAATAAGGTATGCTTTTATCACTCTAGCTGAGACATAAATATAAATAAGAAAGATCAGGGAAAGAGAAGGGAAAAAAATTATAAGCTCTATCTCCTATTTGGTTTTATCGAGCTTTTACATCTGGCTGAGATTACTTTATAAATATTAATTCTTTAATATTTACAATATACTTTAGTTTTACCATCTTGGATCATTTTGGTAAATTTAATTGTAATTTTTATATATATATAAAGTAGCGGACGGATGTTTATTTAAATAGACGTTCGGACAATTTAATTTCGGCCACCGATTCCGTAGTCAGGGGATAGGACTGCCGACTGTCATCACGACGGTTCTAGGTTCGATCCTCGGCTTGGGAGAGGTGTTAGTCTAGCGGCACTGATGAGTTGTGAAACAACGAAACAGGTCTGTATGTCGATGACTAAAATATATTTTATAAAGCTCCCCTCTTCGGTAGAGCACTCTCGTAAATTATCTTACTCGCTACTTAATTTAGCTGAAATAATGCGAAGCTCGCGATTTGTTTACAAACAAACGTTTGAGCCCTCTACGAGTAGCGGACGGATGTTTATTTAAATAGACGTTCGGACAATTTAATTTCGGCCACCGATTCCGTAGTCAGGGGGTAGGACTGCCGACTGTCATCACGACGGTTCTAGGTTCGATCCTCGGTTTGGGAGAGGTGTTAGTCTAGCGGCACTGATGAGTTGTGAAACAACGAAACAGGTCTGTATGTCGATGACTAAAATATATTTTATATATATATATAAGTGACATTATTCATGTGCGTGCGAAAAGTCTCTATCAAACTCCCCACTGAATATTTCGTCTGCAGTTGAAATCTTATATATAGAGAATCTGAACCTGTAGCACACATTCGATTTGTTTTTTTAGCCAGCAATAATTGCTGCTAAGAGGTGAAAAGAAAAAAAAAACAGTTCACCTTGCAGGGTAAGTTGCAAAAAATATTATGCGTGTTGTTTCTTTTGCACATGCTAAAAATGAAACATTCATAGCTCAAAATCGCTTAATTTTTAACCTTTCATGTCCATCTGTCGGCAGCTCAGGTAGTAACGACGCTGGAGAGATAACAACTAAGACTAGAATGCTAAACGTTCTGGTTTCGATTCTAACAGATAGTACACAAGTCATATTTTTGATAACTTTTAAAATCATTACTATATATTAGATGAAAATCAATAGAGAATTGGCTCTATAATAATAAGAAATCTGCATGAATTAAAATGTCATAGTTAAACGTATTTTACGGCCGAGCAACACTGGGCGGCCTGCTAGTATCTATATATTAATAACGTATTACCTTTAACGTACGCACGTGTTTCACGGTTTCCAGATTCTAAATTATTCGATTGGAAGATTCCATTTATTAAAAAGGAGGATAGAATGTGATAACTTAACATGAACATTAAATTAGTGTATAGATACGTTAATTTAATGTTCGTAGTTTGTTTTCGCCTTCTATCCTCCTTTTTAATAAATAGGATCTCCTGATCACCGAAGACGCAATGTAAAAATAAAAAAATAAATAAAAATAAAATAAAAATAATGCCGTTTTTTAATCGTACGTGAAACTAAAATATACCTTCATGGTTTTTTTTTGGCTAGGGTTCAAGGGTAGTATCTGTTCTGACTAGATGCTGTAATAATATCGTGGGGTGTCCATTCATGTCAGGTGTCACAGACTCTTATAAGAATATTGGAGATAAACCGTAATAACCTGATATATTCTAAAACTACATTAATAAGATTACTAAGATAAATACTTTTACAGTTTTAACAAAAGAACTTTTGGCCAAGATCAAAGTGTGAAGAAAAACTGGTCGGAAGTAGAGGCCAAGGTCGAATCCTCTGTTAAGACTTGGGTTCGAAGGAATTTGTCCTTGAAGGGTCGGGCGGAGGCGTGTGCCACATACGTCTTTCCGCTCATCCTTTACCGTCTGTCTGTACTTCCCCTCCCTGCAAAACGACGAATCAGCTTACAGGAGCACCTCGACACACTCTTGTGGAACGAGAGTAAGCATTATGTTTGCAGAGAGGTCTGTGTTCGAAATCCGAGCTAGGGAGGCTTGGGACTGCCCGATCTCCGGTGTCACAAGCACGCAGAGAGGTTGGCCTTCCTGAGCCGTTCGTTGTACATAGACGTTCCATGGGTCACTGCGGTTGAAAGCTCGTATTCCAATCTCATACCTGACCCCTCGGTCTCCGCTGTGCTTCGACCGAGGAGGGAACAAACATTCTACGCCGAATGCCGGTCCGCACTTAGAGCGTTGCCGGGGACCAGTGTCCTCGAACAGTCTAGGAACAGGCTTTATCGGGAGCTAGTGGGGCGTAGCAAAAAGGAACCGCTAGTAAAACAGACGGGGATGTCGTTGGAGGAGGTCCGCTCCCAGTGGAGTTGGGCGCCGGGACGGGACTTTCTTACAAATTCGGAATTTTCCCTTACCTGGCGACTTGTCCGGAACGCACTGCCCCTCCTTGAGGAACTCAACCTTTACAATGAAGAAACCCGGGTCTACTGCCTGCGCTGCGATGAAGACATGAGAGAAACAGCCGGTGATGCCTTTTTCCGCTGTAGAAGGCTCGAGACCCTCCTAGGATACGTCAACGAGGTAATGGCTCGCATCGATGCCAAGCACTGGCTTGAACTCGACGAATCATATTTTGTGGAGAACATTGATCCGCCGCTGCCTAGGGAGAAAAGAATGGTTTTTCTAGCGATACTAGCAGTAGCGAGGATGGTCATATGGATCACACGCCTCAAGCGAGTCCGCGAAGGAATATCTGTTCCAGATCGGGATCTGATCGTCTACTTTAAACATCTGCTTAAAGTAAAGATCAGATGCGATTGGAAGAGGTTGCCTCGAGTGGCCTTTTACAAGAGGTGGGTGCATGACGTTAGCTTGTGCATCTGACGAGGCGCCAAGTTTGAATTCGTGTTACCACCATAGGCATGGCACATGTGGTACTGGGTCCTATGGAGCCCATCCCGCTAGGTTAGACAAATAAAAAGTAAAGAGACTCTTGACTGGTGGTACAAATGAGATCCTGTCCCCCGATTGTTTGTTTTTTGGCACTAGAGAACCTTCCGAGGCTACCCTACCACTACCCCCCCTATCTTTTTGTTTTATCATCCCCTGATCAACCCCTACTCGAAGGTCGCCACCTAATATATTCCCCTTTTTATTTTTAACAATCTATTTATTTTACTCCCTACACCCGATATGAACTCTTCCCAATCCCCATTAGGGATCTCCCCGCTTGTTTTCGGTGCCCCGGAAAACAGTAGGCGATCTAACTACTTAGATTAGCTTAGGGTGGGACCTTACTAACAATGCAATAGGACATTTTATTTTTTTGTACATTTTTTCTATATTTCCCACTCCCAACACTAACTGTTTTTCTTCCAAATTCAAGAACTTTTTATTTTTTCCAATGAATTAAACTTTTTGCACACACACACACATTTTAATTTAAAAAAAAAAAAAAATGCGCACACACACATACTGAAATTGTATATATATCGTTTTTGCAAAAACGCTGGGGTTTTCATTAGTTAGCTTTAGATTCCACAGAGTGAATGAGGTATTGTGGTAAATGTTGCCAGTCAAGAGTAAAGTCGCCAAAGACTCCATTTTTACTTTAGTTACAAAGACCCTGCAACACTCCCCTCCCCAGATCTTATAGGGCCTTGTGCCTAAATTTGTTTTGTCTTTTAGAGAATTTACTTTTTTAAATTTTTTAATTTTATATTGGAATTTTTTTTAATTGTAATTTTTTCTTTAAACGAAATAAATTAAATATAAAGATCAAAGTGTAGTATCTGTTCTTCAGATGCTGCACTGCACTTCCATTTCTTGTTCTCTTTCGGTGGATGAGCAGTCCTTCACGACTGAGACAGTTTTTTTTTTTTTTTTTTTTTTTTTTTTTTTTTTTTGTACCTTTTCTCCACGTTTAAAAACGACCCTGGTGTCCAACTCTGTCCCGTGGAGGAGGGGGGCATAGTAAATAGGTACAATAATATCGCGGAACGAAGGCTGGCGTTGTGGAATTTTCATAAGTTCCGCTAATAAATATACAAATTGGTGAGTTTTTTTTGCTTTTTTTTTTTTTGTTTTGTTTTTTTTTCCTGACTTTTCATCATCTTATTTTTATTTATTTATTTTATTTTTTTCATTACCGAAACTCTATGCAAAACCGAAGTCTATGCAAAATCGTTCTGGTTTTGAAAACAGACGAAAGACGCGAAAATGGATGTCTGAGATGTGGGAAGCGCATCCGATGACGCGATCCAATAGTAAGAATGCACTCATTGATGACCTCTCTCTCTCTCTCTCTCTCTCTCTCTCTCTCTCTCTCTCTCTCTCTCTCTCTCTCTCTCTCTCTCTCTCTGTGTGTGTGTGTCTTTATGCCTTGACAAAGAGAGTTCTTGTTTTTGCAATGTCCTTTTTAGGTCAAGGAGAAGAACCAACGATCTCTCTCTCTCTCTCTCTCTCTCTCTCTCTCCGCACTTATACGGAAATTGTGTTTTAATTTTCTTTTAGGCCAAGATAGACAGGAAGAGGGTGTATGTCCATCTCTATCTTAGGTATATTTGTAGTGAAATTTTATTTCGGAGAAGCTCTCGTCCCTGTAAACACCATATAAGTATTTTTACTTGTTTATTTTTTTTTTTATATAAACATTAGTAATAAACTTTTGTCGTTTTGTATGATCAAATTTATTGATAACTAGCAAGCCGCCCGGCATTGCCTGGTCATAAAATACGCATAAATATTATATTTTAATTCATACAGAAACTGAGACATGTGCATGCGAGTATTATGTTTTTTCTAAGTAGTTCACTTTTTGTAAGTTAAAAAAAAAAGAATGCTCAGGTTGAGATCGAAAATAAAACCTAAACACAGCGAATCAAGTACGATAACCATTAGGCCAGCTTGATACGGTTTTTAAAAGGTGTTTTCAAACCTACTTATTCTTAACGTAGGAAATTTGTCAGGTGAACCATTCACCCATACACATTCGTGAAACAGTTGACAATCAGATAAAAAAAAATCCGAGGACTCCCTCTCCCACGTACCAATTTTTTAAATTTTTACCCTTTAGCAGCCCTTATTTCTGGATTAAAACTGATTAAAAAGGTTTCCACATGTTTGAATACCCTATATACCAATTTTCAAGTTTGTAGATAAAAAAATTGAGTATGTAGGTTGAGAAATGTCCTCACACACGCATTCTCACTTTTATAGATATATAGACTAGCTGTTTAGACTTGGCATTGTCCTGGAGTATTTGCACTTGTATTAGAGTTCCAGAACAAAATATTCTTGATAAATAAATCCTATGACACCATTAGACCAACGAGTATAATTATTTCATAGAATCGATGCTGTTAGTCTCAGTCTTTTCTATAAATTATATTATGGCATGTGTTCTTCAGAATTGTTTGATTTATTTCCTTCTTCCTTTGTTCCAGCTCGTTTGACTAATTGGTCTAGTGGTCTTCATCAATTCGCTGTTTTGATACATCATCATTGTAATACACTTTACTATTCTACGAGCTTCTTTCCAAGAACCGCAGGCTTGTGGAACTCTCCTCCTGCTAACTGTTGGCCTCCTACCTGTAGTTCTGGTCTTTTGAAGACAAAGGTCAATTGACATCTATCTTTGCGATAATCAGTTTCTGTTTTTGTTAGCTCCTTACGTCAGGTGGCTTCACGTCTTGTCTGGTGCGATTTTTTTATTATATATATATATAAATATATTAAACATTTGAATAATACTGGGCGCAGTACCATTGTTATTAATTGTTGAGGTATTTTTTTTTTTTTTTGTAATTTCAACATATATGATTAAATTTATTAAATTATTTGAAAAAGTGTGATAACAAACAAAAAGTAAAATACACTTCAAAAGTTTTTTTTTCTCTCCTTAATTCAATGTTTAATAAACATAAATTAGACAAAAGTGGAGTAAATAAGGGGTGGAGTAGAAAAAAAACTCTATTAAGACGTCTTTCTATTTTTTCTTATTACCCATATATATATATATATATATATATATATATATATATATATATATATATATATATATAATAAAATAAATAAAACCCCAACTCAATTATAAAATCTATAGTACAATCCGTCTCTAGAAGAATTTCTGCTGTTTCTGCTGATAAAAACTTTTAATCAAAATGCTACTTTCTCCAATAATGCCTCAAGGAACTCAGGACACATGGAAAAGATTAAATACAACCATTATGCTCCTCCTGCTGGCCGCCTTAAATCTGTAATCACACACAATATGACTCACAAGAAACCAGTTCAAATCACAAGATCTGCCGCTATCAATAACAACGAACCAGTCTACATATATAATCCAAACCAAATACTAATCGTAATATCTCTAACCCACCCAGTCGCATCAGGAGAAAGAAAAATATTTGGTTTAATCCTCCATTTAGCCTAAATGTCAAAACTAATATATCTAAGGAATTCTTCAACATTGTACAAAACTCTTTCAAATACCCACACAGATATAGTTCTATTTTCAATAAAAATTCAATCAGAATTTCTTATTCAACAATGCCTAATTTAGCACAAAGAATCTTAACATCTAATAACAAAAAAATTAAATCAGCCCAAAAAATCCCTTTCCCAATTAAACCCAAAACTAACTGTAATTGTAATAACAAACATCTTTGCCCACTCAATAATGATTGAATCCATACAGATGTTATATATTCATGCACAATCACTGAGCTCCCACGCAATCCTCCCATAACAGACATGAATATTTTGTCTTCAAGTTATCCTTCTTCCCATCCTCCATCTGATATAGTTACTAATCCAATATACCACTCGATCTACAATCATACAACTAGCAATAATAATAATAATGATAATAATATTAACATATCAGCCATCCTAACACTAACATTATCTCCTCCAAAACAGTCATCGTACTATCACTGTCCCACCCTTTGTTGAACACAATGAACAAAATTCAAACTATTTAACTAATACAAATCAGCAAATTCATATTAATATCAGACCTCGAGCTTTTAATAAAATACATACATATATCGGCGCTACTTCAACATTAATTAAGAAAAGAACATCAAACCACATTTCTTCTTTTAACAACCATAATTCTAATAATAACCAAGGAACCTCTCTAACCACTTTAATTAAAAAACTTAACTCTAATAATACCCCCTTCTCAATCAAATGGACTATCATAAAAAAAATGAAGTCTTATACTCCAGGCTCTAAGTCATGTCGCCTCTGCACAACCGAAGCTATAAGTATAATTACTTCCTCTCAAAGTAACAATATAATAAATTCTAAAAGCGAACTGATCTCTTTTTGTAAACATAAGTCCAAATTTAATTATGGTAATTCGGAAATTACATAGCTATTACTTTAACCTTTCAGATAGATATATAATTTTTCTTTAACTTTATCGTTTTTTCTACATACTTTCTTAATACTTTATAACTTAATAATCCTTTATTTTAATTCTTTATTTCTTCTTTGCTTGGCCGTTTTTTTTTTTAATTTTTTATCTGCAATTTCCGTTTTAGTCTTTAAATATTCTTATTTTTCAAATATATCAATCTACCTACACATTCATATCCTGTATGTATATTTACTTATATTTTACTATATGCATTTACTTACATACTTACTTGCTTTATCCGGAATTTGCAGATACCGGCTATCCTCTCCCCTTAAAAATTTTTTTTTATTTTATGTTTTATTTTTTATTTATTTATTAATTTATTTATTTTTTCCATTTAGTGTCTTTTAATAATTCTTGCTGACATTTTCTTAAGTAATAAGTTGTACATTTCACTTGCCCTCTTTTTTTACCCTATTTTTTTTCCCCACCTATATTTTTCGCGCCTTTTAACGTTATCTTGTCTGGGTCATTTTGACATTTACTTTTCTATTTTCTATTTAATTCTATCACCATTTAATCTTTCTTTTTCTCTCTTCTTCTTCACTGATTTTTCTTAATTACACTTTGTCTCGGCAACCGTGTTAAACGCATATCTTATTTTTTTTTATTAATATTATTGGAATTTTTTCCCCTTTTCTTTGTACATATTTGTGAATTATTCCACTGATTTCAGCCTTTTGGATTATTTTGGACCATCTTCCAATTACGTGATTTCCTTGGATTTTACTTATGCAAATGGAAAATTAAATTAACTTTCTTGGATTTACATTTTTGGATTTTACCGTCATTGGATACTTTACCTTTCACCAGACTATCCATTCACGTGAAATCACCTTTTTCTTCACCATATTCCCTCTGCTTCACTTTTTGTTATCAAGTAAGATCTTTGACTTACTTGCAGTTTCATCAAATACTTTTGTATGCAAAATCCGTTCCCGCATTTTGCTAATTCCTACCCTCTGATGAGAAGGAAAGTATTTCTTCGAAACTCCGTGGATTAAGTGTTTCCTTTTCAGATTAAATATGTTTTTAATTCTTTTTCAAAGTGTTTTTTAACATGTTTTATTAACTATTTGCTCTTATATATGTGTGTGTGTAATTTAATCTGGAACAAAAAAAATAACAAACTTTTATAATTCTTTTAGATCAAATAATATTTTTTAATGGAAATCGCTCCAGACAAGGCATGAAGCCACTTGATGTAATAAGCTAAAGAAAGAAAGAAAGAAAACACTTCAAGGTCATAAACTAGCCTACAATAAACGTTATATAGATAGTATTCAACTCGGAAAACAACAATTCTTCCATCTTTATCAGAAACAGTGTTCATGGAATATGAGGACTAAAGCATATTAAAGGGGTGGGATTTTGCTGTTGATCGGACTAGTTTGGGGTATCTATGTGGAGGACAATCGCGAAGAGTCCATTAGAGCACATTTTGTTTAAGTACTTGTAAAACAGGCACTTAATTCTTACACTTTCATCCACTCTCTTTCTCTATCTCTCTCTCTCCGACACTGTCTCTCTCTCTCTCTTTCTCTAACACTTTGTCTCGCTACCTCTTTGACACTCTCCCTCTCTCTATCTCTTTGACACTCTCCCTCTCTCTATCTCTTTGACACTCTCCCTCTCTCTATCTCTTTGACACTCTCCCTCTCTCTATCTCTTTGACACTCTCCCTCTCTCTATCTCTTTGACACTCTCCCTTTCTCTATCTCTTTGACACTCTCCCTCTCTCTATCTCTTTGACACTCTCCCTCTCTCTATCTCTTTGAAACTCTCCCTCTCTCTATCTCTTTGACACTCTCCCTCTCTCTATCTCTTTGACACTCTCCCTCTCTCTATCTCTTTGACACTCTCCCTCTCTCTATCTCTTTGACACTCTCCCTCTCTCTATCTCTTTGACACTCTCCCTCTCTCTATCTCTTTGACACTCTCCCTCTCTCTATCTCTTTGACACTCTCCCTCTCTCTATCTCTTTGACACTCTCCCTCTCTCTATCTCTTTGACACTCTCCCTCTCTCTATCTCTTTGACACTCTCCCTCTCTCTATCTCTTTGACACTCTCCCTCTCTCTATCTCTTTGACACTCTCCCTCTCTCTATCTCTTTGACACTCTCCCTCTCTCTATCTCTTTGACACTCTCCCTCTCTCTCTATCTCTTTGACACTCTCCCTCTCTCTCTATCTCTTTATGATACTCTCCCTCTATCTCTTTGATACACACACACACACACTCTCTCTCTCTCTCTCTCTGATAATCTCTCCCTCTTTCTGTTTTTCTCTGACACACTCTTTCTCTTGCTCTGACACACACACGCACACACACACACACACACACACACACACACACACACACACACACACACACACACACACTCTCTCTCTCTCTCTCTCTCTTTCTCTCTGATACTCTCTCTCTCTTTAACAGTTTCTCTCTATATATATTTTTCTCAACCTCATATGAATATTCTTTTTTCTCTTTTGCTACGAAAATGTTTGTCTCACTCAATACTAACTGTGTCCGTGTGTATGTATGTATGTACGTATGTATGTATGTATGTATGTATGTGCGCCAATGGTATGCTATGATTGCCTCATTTGCTTATTAAATAATCAATGATCAACAAGGGGAGTGGGGGAAAATAATGTTCCAAGGGAAATTTTTCTGAAGATTTTTACTAACTAGGACATACTCTCCTCCTTATTAAATAGAGAAGACATGTTGACCTATGTTCTGTTGAGGTCAATCGACACTTTTTTAGGGGTCAACTGAAAGGTTATTGGTGACATTCAAGGAGTCAAAGATTTGGACTTTATTAAACGATAGGGTGGGGTGTTCCTAGGATTACTGGCTTTAGTGGGTGTTTCACAAGTCGGTGTGTCCCTCCCTCCTAGGAGAAGCACTTTGACATGCAAAGAAATGCCTGGGCAGCTCTGTCGACATTCCCCAGTAGGGTTGCATCAGGTGATTAGCAATAAATTAATCCTTTCATAAAGAGAAAAGTCAAAGCTTGGGAGAGTGGATCACCTAGAACTGTACAAGACCACCATTATTCCTCAATCAACAGGGAAAAGGTCATTTCAGAAATGGTTTAGAGTTTGTTATTATAAGTGCTGAAAGTAAAATCCCGGCTGACGGCTAAAAAGCCATCAATAAAATGCAGACTTTAGTGTATAGAGCTTTGATATCCTTCTACGGCAATTGTATTATTGAGTTGGTGCTACTTTTATCTTCAATGAAGAGGAGAGAGGAGCAAGCTAGAAGTGACGATTTTTGTGTTGTTCTGGAGGCTTCTATTGGTTTTATTTCTTATCTACTGGATTATTTTTTTATTAATGAGTTATGAATTACCAAGGCCAAAAGTCACTCAAGGATGAGGGTTGACATTAAATATTTTTGGAAAAAATAGTTGCCTTTAATAGCAACACTCTTCCAAATTAAATCCAATTTGGGAGAATGGAATTCGAGAAAGTCGAGCAAGGAGAGGTAATCCTATCTTGAATTAGAATAAGACACACCTTTTTCTTCCACTCCTGGCTGCTAAGAAGTATAGAACCGCCCAAATGCCCCAGATGCCAAGTGGCTTATAGAGTAAGACATGTACTGATCGACTGTACACCCCTGGCAGCAATTCGCCAACAATATTATAAAAAAACAAAACCTACAAACTATACAGTAGAACCCCGGATACGGTGGCCCTACGATAGTGGTTTTTCAGGTTACGATATGGAATAAAATGTTTTTCCAGCTCTTGGTTACGGTATTTGCCCCGCCCTACAGTGTTATTACCATTGCTCCCAGGTCCACTCTGACCCGGAGTGGTAGTACCTGTTAGGGTCCCCACCATGGGTTAAATAGAAACCGACTTGAAAACAACAAATATATTCTATTAAAAGATTTTCTTCAAAATCTTTGGATTCGGCATTAAATAACCCGAAAAGGGTTGATATGCCGTAAAACAAAAACAACCAAAGCAACCAAACCCTCGTTATCGGTAAGCACTCGGAGCCATACAAAGCAATGTCTCACAGTAGATCTTCAACGTTAGTCACAGAGGATTTCAGTGGTGCTATGATGTACACAGCAACTTAATTGGAATTGTCCAAAATGGTGTTTTTTTTATAAGTTTTTTAAGGTAACCATTTGAAGAATATGTGACTAAATATGCAGTAACAACATAATTTTGTAGTCGCAATACAAAACAATATTGTAATGGATACATTTTGAAAAGTAATAAATGACCAACTGAGAAAATACGATATTTGGAACTTGAAAAATTATTATGCTATGCTATATATATATATATATATATATATATATAAATGAATGTGAAAGTGTTTTCCATCTATTCTAACTATATTAACATCAAACAGGTTATGCTTATTAAATTCTATGATACGACATAAAATTTTGTAAAGATCACTATACCAAGGAAGCTTTTTCAGCACAGCTTGGCACTTTCTTAAGAACTGCGATTTGCTCCTCAGCTTACGAAGACTCTCCACCAAATGGAGGAGGATGAGCTTGGGAAAAACTATATGAACAGCAAGGTTTCACACAGATTCCTCTGTAAAAGTTTGACTCAGGAAAGCCAGTCTCTTAGTGTGTCATGTCGATGACACGTCAAGTTGAGCATCCCCCACCCCTTGCACAGACGTTCAATACAGACCTGCTTGCATGCCCAGTACTTTCTCTTGTCCCAAAGAAGCAAAGACAGAAGTGCGGCCAGTCAATAAAGGACGAAAGGAAAGATGTAAGTGGCACATGCCTCAACTCTACATTTTAAGGAGAGTTTCCTTCTATGACAAGTGTCTTTGACTGTACCTCCAACCAATTCTTCTTTGATTTTAGCCAAAAGGAGTAAGAACATAAAAATAATGATTTCATGACTTGACACTTTTAAATAATAAAAAAAAATCTGTTATTGTATTATCTTTAATGGGGTTGGGTAGTATAGTATCGGTTTTGTTATGATAAGGTCGTCCTTCCAGGAATTACTTCGGGGGGGGGGTTTAAGGGCGTCGTGAGGTAATGTTTCCAGGTATTGCATTCGCCTTTGAATGGGTAAATGATGTAGTATCTGTTCTGTTGTCATGAGATCATCCTCCCAAGGACTACCTTCATCTTTTAAGGAATGTAGGTCAGGGGTAGTGTAATATCTGTTCTGTTGCCATAATATTTTCCCAGACATCGACTCCTTTTTCTGAGGAAAGAGAATTTCATTATGGTGCCATCCTTTCAGTCACTACCTCCTCTTTTTTTTATGGTGGGGATCAGTGTAGTACATGTTTGTTCACCATGATATCATCCTAGCGTATATAGAAAAATATGCGACTGGAGGTAGCATATACTTACTAGCATGAATGGAAATGTATAAAAAAGAATACGAAAAGTATAAAAGCTTATAACTTTTCTTTATTCGTTTTCAATTGGTGACGTACAGGAATACAAAATAATATTATGAACAAAAATTAAAAACTTTTTTTACAGGTACATAATTTTTGACCGATCCTTCAGTTTTCATCGGTGTAGTGTATATATATATATATATATATATATGCTAGTCTACCCATTGGCCCTTAAAGGATAAGATGAAAAATTTTCAAAATAAAAAGTAATTTTAAGATTATATTGTCTTTTATTGTCTTGAGAAAAATTTTTTTTAAGTGATGAGTGAAAAAAATAAAACTCAGGAAGCCTCTAGAGCATTACTGCAAGCACTGATTAAAATTAAGGAGATCCTACTAAAAGCAAGTTTCTGCCCTAATCCTTGAAGAGAAAATATTTTTTAAGTAAGGTCTGAAAAAAAAATCGTCAGAATCCACAGGAGAGTTACTAAAAGCAGTAAATATGGTTATAAATATGATTAAAGTTATATATTGTATATTTATATTTAAATCTGTTTTTTTTTTT
The DNA here is from genome assembly GCF_053919585.1 of Euprymna scolopes. NCBI lineage: Eukaryota > Metazoa > Mollusca > Cephalopoda > Sepiida > Sepiolidae > Euprymna > Euprymna scolopes. The sequence goes on from NC_136517.1 coordinate 14,309,521, forward strand.
TTTTTTTTTTTTTTTTTTTTTAAATCAACGGGGCTAAATTACATTTCTTTGTAAGGAAAACACATTAAAATAAGTTAAAACTAAAAAATATTGTTGACTTTGTATATGCTTTGGATAGCAGCAGGGGTTCTTAATATCAGACTTAAGACAAGGTGTCCATGAAATAGGTAAGCAGACAAATTTGTTGAAACCGGAAGTCACAACTAGGATGGAGGGTTTAAACGCCCAAGCAAGTAAGCTGATCTGTTATATATATATTCACTCCTTAACTGCTTACAAACAGATTTTTCTGCAAACCTGGATTGCACATTACATTTGGATATAATTATCTTGATCAAAATTCGAATAAGGATTCTAGATATAAAGTTTAATAGATTTATACGTTGATTTTCATGAGGTGCGAAACTTTTGTTAGGAGAATATATATATGTGTGTGTGTGTGCACACGCACACACACACACACACCTATTTTCCAGCTACAAGAGTTATAATGTTATAATTCTGTCAAGTTCTCAAAGAGAATTAGTGTGGGAGATTTAAAAGTAATGATGTCCAAATTAGATTGGAGAAATGACACACACACACACACACAAAATTTCATTAAAAAAATAGACGTTTTTTGTTAATTATTTCTGTCTTATTTTATGCTCTGGAACTCAATACAAAAGGCATCCATTGAGCTTGAACTTTTTTCTAACTTTACATTATTTATACATCTTTTCATCATAAATATATCTTTTTCATTATAAAAACCTTTAAGAATGATCTTTTTTAACCCATTACGATTGGTATATACGAATCAAGTGCGTTTCAAATCAATGATTAAACCTACACACACATATGTGGCAATTAAGCTACACAGAATTTTCTACGTTTCATTCTCGTGAGGATTCGTTAAGCTATTGCATGAAATTGATGTTGTTTCATGTTATATATATATATATATATATATATATATATATATATATATATATATATATATATATACCCGTAGTATTGGGTTTGCTAATCAGCCAATCACCTTCTTAGTTATTCACACTCCTTTTTATTGTAGCTAACAGGCACGCGTTAAACTGTTTCTTTAGTGATGATTTTTTTTTTTCCATTTCTTTGTGATCGGAGATGACCTAGTTTTAATTTTGATGTTTATTTACATTTTATGTTATATGTAGAGTATTTATTTATATATTAATTATTAATTATTATTTATTATTATTATTATCATTTTTGTAATTGTTCTTCTTATTAGTAGTAATTCATTTTTTTTTTTTCCGTTATCCTAAGGTAAAGTTTATTTTGCGTTTGCTATTTTACTCTGCAGTTTAATAAGTTTTAGGGTTCTTTAAAGTTTAGGATAGCTAATTTATCATTCAAACATAGTCTACATGGATCGTCTAGGCTTCTACATATGCTGGCTTGCCTACTATTTTCCACTCTACTATCACTGATCGTCCACTTTCTTTGAGCTTCCAGTAGTGGTTCGCTAGTGTTGTTTTTATTTGGCATTTTATAATTAATTATATTTTTGTTCTTTGTGTTATATTTGTTGTTTTTATGTTAACCACTTTTTTTTTTTAAATTAATTTTGTTAGTTGTCTTTTTGATTGATAGCATTTAGTATTTTATCATGTGCTTTAATTATCAACTCTAGGTTTTCACAGCGACTATAGGACAGTTTTAGGTTGTTTTTATTAAATATTTTGTGCAAAGAATTTGTTATGGAGAAGTGTTTTTCCATGAAGTTTAAGAATTTTATTTCCAAGTTAAGTCTACTCACAATAATAGTTAGGAATATGTTTTATAATTGATGGCGGATAGTTAGACTTGAGTTTTACATATATTGGATTAGCGTTATCTGTTAAGTATGGCAAATAAGTATTTTTTTTTAAAGTTTAGAGTTACATCAGCAGTAACAATAGAAGTAGCGATTAACATAAAAATAACTAAATTTTCCAAGCTGAAAATCCTCCAAACCACAAACCAATAGCATTTGTTTTGTTTGTTTTATGACACATCAACATTTTTCAGGTCATTTAATACCGAATCAAGTTGAATTTATATATCTTTAGATCTTTATATTTTTGTATATAGATCAAGTACTTTTAAAAAGTGCATTACAGTCTCTATTTATTGATTTTGAACAGTTTCTGATAAATGAATGTAAGGTGGTGGTGTAGTAATCGTTAATGGTGTAAATTGGGTAGAGTTTGATTATTTATGAGACGGCTCAGCAAGAACTTGTTTACATTGGATTTGAAGGCTACTATGTTGCATTCTATCGGGAAGCAGAACAGTGGAAAGGTATTCCACAGGCAGGCATTTCTAGGAAAGAAGATTTGTTCATGGAACTTGCGTTTAGATTTAGGCATAAAAACAGAGTGGGGAAAATCGTATATAGTGGTAGTAGCCAGTCGAGTGTTTCTTTGGGAGGGGGCAATTGATTAGAATTCAGTTGAGCACTTGTCATGAAAATAACAAAGCAGAGACAGGCTTGCAACGTCTCTTTTGTAAAAAAGAGGTTGCAGGGAAGAGAAAAGAGAATCACCTACTCAAAGACGGTTTTGAATTCTATCAAGGCTGGATAGGGTATGCCGAGCAACTCCTGTCCGTTTATGGCAGCAGTACACTTTATGGTGTGCCTAGCTCTTATACAGAGAGGATTGCATCTCCTACTGGAAAGGTCATGTATTTTTTTTTTTTTTTTTTACATGGGTGTCACCACTTATCAAGGCCCAGAGGCCACTCGAGGATAAAGGTTAATAGGTATACATTAGTCATTGTGATTTTAGCATAGTAAACAGTGGGAATTTTGTAACTTGGATTACTTAGGGGGACGATTCAATTAGAACTTGTTCACATTGGACTTTTTCTTTTTTTTTTTTTTTTTTTTTCATAGGTATCAACACATTATCAAGGCCAAGAGGCCACTCAAGGATAAGGGTTAAAGAGTGTACAGTAGAAATTGGACAATATAATAATCATTAGTAATGAAAATTTGTTAAATTTGATAACTTATATGGAACGGCTCATCAGAAACTTGTTCACGTTGAACTTGAAGACAACCATATTGTAGTCAGCCGGAAAGCAGGAAAACGGAAGACAATTCCACAGGTGTGCAGTTCTAATAAAAAAGCTTTGTTCATGGAATCTACGTTTAGGTTTAGGCACAGATAAAGAGTGGGGGGAATTATTGATAGTGTTTACAGCTAGACGAGTGTTTCTTGTGAAAGTTTTGCGAGGGGGGACCATAGATTGAAGCTCAGTCGAACACTTTCCATGAAAATAACGATACATCAGAGACAAACTCGCAACATCTCTTCTGTGAGATAGAGGTTGCAAGGAAGAGAAAAGGACATCTCCTACGAGGCTACGAAGTCTATTTTGAACTCTATCAAGGCAGGACAAGTCCTTTCTAGCAGCTCCTGCCCAGATGTGGCAACAGTATTCCATCCTTGGACGTACCTGGCTCTTATATAGATAGAGAATTGCATCAGCAGTGAGATATCTACTGGATCGATAGAAAGATCCCACCATTTTTCCAGCGGCCTTGGCAACAGATTTGATGTACGTGTTCCATTTAAGATCAGGAGTAATGGTCAAGCCCAGAAGCTTGTCAAAACTTGAGGCCTTCTGAAGACGAGAGCCATTCATTTCAATTGATGCCAGATGGGGATCAGAATGTTGATGATGTAAAGAGAGAAGCTTGGTTTTAGATGCATTAAAAGTAACCAGCCACTCCTTTCCCCATTGTACTACATGCTCAAGATCAGAGGAGAGAGAATTGGAGAGAACTTGGTCGTTTACTGTCTTAGATGTGCTACCATAAATGGTAGTGTCGTCAGCATAAATGTCTACAAATGATGTAAGGATGTGATTTGGAAGATCATTAAGGTAGATCAGGAAAAGAGTTGGGCCCAGGATGGACCCCTGAGGGACACCGGCATTAATACTGTGGGCTTCTGATTTTTGCCCCTCAACTACTACTCTTATGAACCTATCAGAAAGAAATGATTTAATAATTGAGAAGACATTTCCAGCTATACCATAGCTAGAGATCTTATGAAGTAAACCTTTATGCCATACCCTATCAAAGGCCTTAGATATGTCAAGAGCAATTGCCCTAGAAAGGTTGCCTCCGTCGAGAGATTTGCTAATCCTATGCGATATAACTGTAAGCACATCTGCTGTAGATCTAGCAGAACGGAAACCATATTGAGTGTCACTAAGAAGGTTATTTTTGTTGAGATGGTTGATTACTTCTCTATTTAACACAGATTCCAGCAACTTACTCATAACGCACAGGAGACTTATTGGCCTGTACTGAGAGGGGGATGAGCGATCACCTGAATTCTTAAATACAGGGCATACTGATGAAATTTTCCAGGGAGATGGGAAACTATTCTCCTTAAGACAACGTTTAAATAGTTTTGTAAGTATGGGCGCTAGTTCAGGTTGAAGTTTTTTGAGTACTATAATTGGAATACCGTCCGGGCCAGTTGCTTTACTGGAATCAAGGTTTTTGATTAGCTTGGCAACATCACGTACAGATATACGTATATCACATAGTGTGTTTTCAGATACAGGAGGAAATATTGGGGGTTGGCGGCCTTGATCGCAAAAGGTAGAATTAGCTGCAAAGTTCTTGACAAAGAGTTTGGCTTTGTCTGATGCTGACGAGATTACCTCAGGTCCATTGATATAGTTGGGATGGAGCACACGCTTCTGTTCAGAATTCTGTTTGCTATTTGCCAAAACTGGTGGGAACCAAGCCGCTGCTCAGCTACTTTGGACTTAACAGATTGAGCATACAACCATCTTGCGCTCTTTATTACTTTCTTACAATGGTTGCTGGCAGTCCTGAAAGCGGCTTTAGTTTCCATACATCTATTACGTTGGAAACAGTGGAAAAAGTGATTTCTGTGCGCAATGGCAGCAGCACATTCTGGAGAGAACCATGGCTGGCTGTTAGGTTAGTCGTATTCCAAAAATCACGTCAATTGATCAAGTATTTTTATTTTTAACTAAAAAAATCAAATTTTATAGAAAGCAAAAAGGGACTGTATCTCGTCGTCATCTTGAAAAAAAAACAAAGGCAGATAACTCCACAGTTTGAAATTTGTGAGATCAGCTTTTTAATGCTACACATTAATCACTTGAAACCGTTTAAAAATAATTTTTCTTCATATAAAAAGAACTTTATCAATTTATGTGATTTTAGGAACATGATATTTTCGTCTCATAACTGGTAAGTACATCATAAGGATTTTTCTGTAGTTTTTTTCTTTTTTTTTTTTTTAATGGTGGGGCCATTGTAAAGAATAACTCATGACTACATACAAATTTGAAATCACAAATAAATCTGGGACTTTGAGGATCGTCATAATTATAGGAATATATGGTTCGCAGTAACGAGTCGACATGTTAGTATAGTGTAAACAGTTACGAAAGTGACATCATAATGTCAAGTGACCACAAAATCCTTTGGTCAAGAGAATTCTTCCTCCGTCTTAAGAGCCTAGAACTATTTGCTTAGTCTGAGCTGTGTACGGCCATAAAAAATGTGTAGTGGCTGTTTTTTTTTTTTGTTCAGACCAAAATTGAAAACTCATAATAGTGCATGAAGAAGTGTGCAGTAAGCAGCCCGAACATTCGACTCTGACTCCAACCTAAAATATTTTTTCTTTCAGGTATTAATCTATCTATCTATTGTAGAAATTTTATTTTCCACCTTCTGTCTTTCCTTCTCTCTCCCTCCCCTTCTTTACCCCCCCCCCTTTCTTGGTGTATCCTGTGCTGCCACTGCTTGCTATATCACATGTTGAATGTGTGCCTTTTGATTGATAAAAGGAGATGTGTGCGCCATTTTGAGGGAAGTTTTGAACACAAAAAAGAAGTCGGCTCGCTATCCCGCGTCAAGAGAAAAGATGTTAAAAATCGCAAGTCTAAACAAGTTGGTCTTGTAAAAAAAGAATACTAACTCCAGTGAGGCGTTAAAATTCACGTCAAAAGGAACCAAGAAATCTTCTATAGAAATATATTACACCACAGAAGATTTGGATTATTTTCTTGGATTACAGAACGAAGAGGATTGAAATTTTCTCGAATTCTTTTGTTTTTCTCCTTGTTATGCAATGGGATAACCTTGGACGTCATGATAAAATTCCCATTACTATCTATAACAGTGAGAATGTGTGTGTGTGTGTGTGTGTGTGTGAAAGGCACTTTTCAACCTATATACTCAACAAATTTTTGATCTACACATTTGAAATTTGGTATATAGGGGATTCAAAAATGTGGAAAACTTTGTAATCAGTTTTCATCCAGAAAAAGTGCTGCTAAGTGGTCAAAATTAAAAAATTGGTATTGAGGGTCATCGGATTTTTATTTGTTTGTCAACTGTTTCATAAATGCGCATGCACAAATGGTTCACATGACAAATTCCTTATGTTAAAAATAAGTAGGCTTGAAAACACTTTAAAGAACATGGCAAGTTAGTGTAATGGTTATCATACTTGATTCAGTGTTTTTAGGCTTTGGTTTCGATCTCAGCTTGAGTATTTTGTTTTTTTACTTACAAGATGTGAACTGTTTAGCAAAAAACAATACTCGCATGCACATGTCTCAGGCTCTGTATTAATAAAAAAATAATAAATTTGCATATTTTATGACCGGGCGACGCCGGGTGGCCTGCTAGTATATCTATAAAAGTGAGAATGTGTGTGTGAGGCCACTTCTCAATCTATATACTCAACAGGTTTTTGATCTACAGACTTGAAATTTGGTATATAGGATATTCAGGCATGTGGAAAACTTTAATCAGTCTTCAGAAAAACGGGCTACTAAGGAGTCAAAATTAAAAAAATTGGTACATGGGAGTCGTTGGATTTTTAACTGTTTGTTAACTGTTTCACGATTGCGCATGTGTGAGCGATTCACGTTACAGATTCATTATGTTAAAAATAAGGTTATAAATCAGCTTCAAGATTGTGTCAAGCCAGCCTAATGGTTACCGTACTTGACTCCTTGTCTTTAGGTTTTGGTTTCAATCTCAGCCCAAGTATTTTCTTTCTTTTTTTTTTTTTACTTGCAAGAAGTGAACGGTTCAGAAAAAAAACATAAGTTCCATGCACATGTCTCAGTTTCTGTTTGAATTAAAATATAATATTTATGCGTATTTCATGATTGGGCAACACCAGGTAGTGCTAATAGTATATAAAATAATAATAAAAAAAAAAGTATATCAACTGTGACCTAGCGATTCTCTTTTTATTGGTTATTACATGACAGAGATATAAGGGAGAGTATCACTCTTTTCTTAGGATTGCGTCACACTACCTTGATCCTCACAATGCTTAATTAAAGCAACAAAGTAAATACCAAATTTGCGTTTGTTTGTTTTTTTTTAATAGAGATTACTCCAGACAAGAGATGTAGCAACTTGGTATAAGGAGCTAAAAAAAAAAAAATCACTTTAAAGTAAAAAAAAAACAAAAAAAAAAACAGCCAATGATAAATGTTATATGTATTCCGACTTGGAAAACAGCAATACTTCCCCCTTTGTCAGAAACGTCACTCCTGGAATGTGAAGACAAAAAGACAAAATAAGGGAAGCGAGAGTTACGTGGCTGCTGCAAATAAACCAAAGATTCACATTCTTTTCCTCTAATTTTTATTGAGCATGTATCTCTTTTCTATATTAATGAATGTGTGTGTGTTTCTCACCTATACATGACTTACACATTTTTTATTTTTATTTTAACAAAAACAATGAATTTGTTCTGACTTCAACAGTGTTTGATCAGCTCCACAGTTCTGATCAGTAATTGTAAACGCTACATGGTTTCATCTAGACCAAGGGTTCCCAACCTTATTTTGTTTGGGATTGTTCGAGAATTATTTCATCATCTGTGGAACGTATACATGCATATATAATTATCTTTTTAATTAAATATTTGTTTCAAGGTTGGTTAAAAATCAAGAACAAATCAATTTCGTTTTATTCATAACATAAAATCCTAACTCTAATCCTAACCTTAAACCAAATCTTGAAATTTTTAATAAACACACGTAAATCAACAAAGTGTTGTGTTCAGAGAAATTAGATGTCAGAATCATTGGATATTCTAATAATATGTAAATCAGATCATTATAATTTACAATTTATTCATGGCAGAAACGTTAAATTATTTACCGAACGACATTCATGTCTGTGGACGTCGCCATCTTGTCCTCCGTTTATCTCTAGAACTCTCTAGTTTCCAAGATGTATAAGGGGCGATAACCCTTACTTTCTTTATTTAGAGTTATCCACCCTTTTATCACTATAACACAAAATAAAACACAAACTTTTTATGAATGTCAGCTTAGGAACACCGGAAGTCTATATAGACTCCAATTAGGAATCCTCAATTTAGAACCGTATCGCAGAAAGATAGCTTAGGGTGGATAGAAGATATACTACTTAATAACGACAAAAACGATTTTAATTTCAAGTTTTTTTTAAATTTTATTATTATTATTATTATTAATAATATATATATATATATATATATATATATATATATATATATTGTCATTTTCCTTCATGTAGTGCTTTCCTTTTTTCCTGGAGTTTGTTGATTTTCACTGACTTGATTATCCGTTTAAAGCAATAAAAATTTTCCAACTCATTTGGCACAGTTCTGAGGAGGAAATTAAAAATCAACCTGTAAAAGAGTGTAGTGTAGAACTGAAACACTTAGTACTTATCCATTATGCCACGGGGCCTTGCGAACAATTCTATCATGAAATCTGGGAAGCTTAATACATATTATGGCAATTGGTTCAACAAAAAGATAATCTGCGCCAGAAGATGGGGAGGGGGGGAGGGCTTGTTCCTCCTTCATTTCTTCTTTCATTTATTTTATTTCTTTTTTATTATTCTTTACTTTCTTTGCTTGTTCCGTTTTCTTCTTGTTCCTTTGTTTTTATTTTCTTATCTCTCATTTTCTGTTACGTTTTTCTTTTTTCTTTTCTTTTTCTTTTTTCTTTTTCCTTTTTCTTATTTTCCCCTTTTTTTTCTCTTCCTTTAGGCTTTGCTTTCTTTTATTCCTTTTTTATGTCTCTTTATTTCCTTTTTATGTCTCTTTATTTCCTTTTTATTTTCTTTCTTTTTCTTTCTTTCTTTTCCTCTTTTTCTTTCTTCTCTTTTTCCCCTTTTTACTTTTTTTACCAGTTTTCTTTTTTTCTCTTTCCTTCATTTTCTTTATCTCTTTCCTCTTCTCATTTCTTTCCATTCTCTTCCTCCTTTCTCACTGATTTCTTTGATTCTTTATTGATGTGATAATAATTCCCACATATGCAAACAGCTGACACGAAATTTTCTTCAAATTTGATCTTATTTTAAGTGATTAACGCGATGTCATGAGAACAAGATAATGATTGAAAATTCCTGGTGGCTGTTGCAAACGATTCGTTGAAGAAAAAAACTATTAATAACACAAGTGAAACGATTCACAACAAACACTCGTCTAACTAAAACCACTGTCAACAATTTCCCCTACTCTCTATCTGTACCTAAAACTAGACGCAAGTCTCATGAACAAAGTTTCTTTCCTAAAACTGCCCGCCTGTGGAACTCTGTTCTGTGGGTCTGCTTTACAATTAACTACAACATATTCATTTTTTTTAGCCATCTCCTTAAAAAATCAAATTCTACCCAATTTCAACCATTGTTAATTATTATCACATATATTAATGCTGTCTCGTTGACCTTTTGACTTTTATTAACTCTTATCATTGAGTAGCCTTTGATAAGTGATTAAAAAAAAAAAGATCAGACATTAGCAGTTTTCTCTGAACAGTGAGACACACATATATGGCTAACCATGAGGGAGAGCACATAATTCATCATCATCATCATCATCATCATCATCATCATCATCATCATGTGGGTGAGAACCTTTTTGCTTCCCTATTTCCTCTTTTTCACAGAAAAGGCATTACAAGTCATCTCTATATCTACCTGATCAGGCACCTTGCCTGGACCAATGTGACTTTCTCTCTCTCTCTCTCTCTCTCTCTCTCTCTCTCTCTCTCTCTCTCTCTCTGAATTTTCCTGTCTTTCATCAGTTGTCTCAGATCTTCAGGATCACAGTTTGTGTCATGTGCAATTTGCTGGATGTACGTGGATCTAGGTCATCCTATTCTCATGCGCCTGTGCCATGGAGTCCGCAGCAACACGTTTCTCACCAGTTCTTGCTTGCTCCTCTGGCAGTGATCAGCAAATCGTAGACGTCGTTCCCTGATGGTAGTAGATATGGCAGGTAGGTTGCCATAAAATTGCTGCTTCATGGGATGATCTTGCCAAGATATATTTAACACTGTTTGTAGCATACGAGTGTTCGTGCCTTCTAGCTTTCTTTTCCCACTTTTTTTGTGAGTCTTATCTCTGTTCTATTATTTTCATGGCAGGTTCTCTACTGAGCTTGAATCTTACGTCCTCCTATAAAGCATTCACAGCAGACTCACTTCACGACATTGTCAATTTTCCTCACTCTCTATCTGTGCCTAAAACTAAATGAAAATTCCATGAACAAAGTTTCTTTCCTAGAACTGTCTGTCTTCCCAGCTGACTATAACATGATTGTTTTCAAGTCTAATATGAACAAATTCTTGTCGAGCCGTCTTCTCATATAATTAAACTATACCCAAGTTCCACTATTACTGATCATCAACATGTCTCACCATCTACTTATGGCCTCCGGGCTTTGATAAGCAGTGACCCCACCCCCTTCCCAAATAAAAAAAAGATCATCTAATTGTACTAATATCACGTATCTTACTGACTCTCTCACGCTATCTTGTTCTATCCTCCATAACACCACATAGATTTCCATAGATGCATTGTAAGTCTTTTGTTTGTGGCTTGACATAAATTCTGTGCAGTTTTCACATGTCATGATTGCGGCGTTCACCCTGCATCAGTTAGGCTGGCTCTTTCTGACAAGTTCACCGTGTCCTGAACACTGGCTGACCAGGCACAGTGATCCATACTTAGGAGTCACCACTAATCAAGACTCGGAGGCCATTCGAGGATAAGGGTTATAGAGTGCACAGTAGTCAATAGGATAACATGTAGTAATATTTATTATTAATGGAAATTTGGTAAATGGATTACTTAAGGGGGCGGTTCATCAAGAATTTGTTTATGTTGAACTTGAAGACAACCAAGTTGTCGTCAGCTGGAAAGCAGATAAATGGAAGAGAGTTCCACAGGCGTGCAGTTCTAGGAAAGAAGCTTTGTTCATGGAATGTACATTTTGATTTACACACAGATAAAGAGGGGGGATAATTATTGACAGTAGCTTCAGCTAGACGGGTGTTTACCAAAGATTGGAGCTTAGACGAGCACTTGCTATGGAAATAACGATAAAACAAAGACAGGCTTGCAACGTCTCTTCTGTGGGAAAGAGGTTGTAGGGAAGAGAAAAGGATATCCTCCATTAAGCTACAAAGTCTATTTTGAACTCTGCCAAGCCATTCATGGTTCCAGCAACGGACCTCGTAAAAATAAAGGTTCAAAATCAGTTCAGCATCCTACTTCACTGTCCTGAGCCAGGATTTGAGTTGATCACCGCAGGGTTTCTTCCAGCCTGGTGGTAGTGTTGGGTTGATAACTTCATGGCTGAAGTCACCTGAGTGTCATTGAAGGACATGTCCAAACTCACGAAGGCGTCTGTTAAGGAGAGATTTTTGAAGGGAGTGAACTATGGTTGTTTTCAAGTCTAACGTAAATAAGTTCTTGATGAGCCGTTCCATATAAGTTATCAAATTTACCAAATTTTCATTACTGATGATTACTATATTGTCCAATTTCTACTGTACTCTCTTTAACCCTTATCCTTGAGTGGCCTCTTGGCCTTGATAATGTAAAAAAAAACAAAAAAAAACTTGCAGATAGTACTAATTGTACTGTTAGGGATAAACTGTTGCCAGTGAACATGGAGGATGCGGCATATGCAGTGATGGTTGGATAACTGCAGATTGCATAGGTCACTTGCTCGCTGTATTCACACTGAATTACAGTCCTAAGTAAAACCTTAAAAGACTGTGGTGAAGTCCCATTTGGGGGTTTGGGAGAATGTGGAATTGCCCTTTAATTATCCTTGCTCCTAGGTCCACTTTGGCTCAGAGTGGTAATACCTTTTATGGCATCTGGAGCTATCAAATCAGACTATTAGAAGATACTGGTTTCCTGACTAAAAATACAACAAACATTGATGTTTTTTTCCCCTTTCCCTTTGCAAAAATCAATCATATTCTGCAAAATCAAAAACAAAAACAATTTTCTTCTACAAAACAACCAAACCAAACACCATGATTTTGAAGATATAAAGAACTTGAAGCAGAAAAACTTTTTTTTCCAAAATTACTGGATTTATTTAATAATCCAAAAAGGGTTGATATGCCATAAAACAACCAACCAACTCTTACTTGCAAATCCATTTTGACATCCACAAAAGCACATCGCTGATGAGTTAATTCTTAATACTTCATCAGTGACAGCAAATCTGGTGCCTATTTCTCTGATCCTGGCAGAGATATGAGGAAGATCTCCAAAGAGTTGCTTCTTTGTGACATGCTGCCTCCAGGAGATGTTAAGAGCAGCTGTTAGAATTCTGTGGGCACCATCGAATTTATTTTTTAATTGTTTTGTAAAAAGTCCAATAAAAATTTATTATAAAACTAGCCGGGGAGCACCTCGCTTTGAGGCGTTGTAAAATATGCTTAGATATATTTTAATTGATACAGATTTTGTATTTATTATTAAAGAGCCGATTCTCTATTGAATATTACATTATACCTAATACACAGCACTGATTTCAAAAATATATGACTTGGATGCCATCAGCTAAAATTGAAATCAAAACATTTAGTGCTCCAGCCACGTTCCCTACCAATGTAGCTATCGAGAGATGGATAAGAAAGATTTTATATTAAACGACTTGGAGAAATGAAGTGAGTTTGGGCATGTGCAAAAAAAAAAAGTAAAAATATGTCAGCAAGTTGAAATGAACATTTTGCATTTCGATTTTCCAACATATTTCTGTACGTGTTATTCATTCATCCAAACAAAGATTTTACTCGTTATAAACAATCCTTGGCGTATGATTACTATTTCCTGTTAATTTCAGTGTTATGTGACCAGTAGTTTATCGGTTAAATATTTACACACACACAGACATCTATTGCTTTATTTATATATAAATCTTTAAACAAAGAGTTATGCAAATTAGGCACACAAATGTTCGGGTTTTTCTCACAACTATATATGCAGTACTAGCAAGGTCGCCCGGCGTAGCCCAGTTGTAAAATGTGCTTAAATATATTTTAATTTATGCAGAGTTCGTATTATTACATTTTCATTCCAAACAAAGCACAGTGCCACTTTGATGTTGATGGCTACTATCAGGGACATAAGTTGCAGGGATACTATGTAGGGAGTTGAGCAGCAAGATGTCTGTTTACATTACATTTGAACTTCTGCATGTTAGTACAGTTGAGGAATTAGAAACCCGAAAGGGAAATCCAAAGTCTAGCAGTTCTGGTTGAGAAACTATTAGAGTAGAAGACTTTTTTACATCTAGGGATCTCCACTGTGTAGGGGTGGGATTTTGCTGCTTGTTGTGTTTGTTGGGGGTATTTACTTTGAGGGAGTATAAGGGCTTGTAGTTTGTTGGAGGTATTTATGTTGAGGGAGTACAAGGCTTGTAGTTTGTCGGAGCATCCACCACTAAAATACTTGTAAAACAGGCAGAAGGATGCAAAATTTAATCAATGGGACAGTGGTTGAAGCTTGGATGACAGTTCAGGACCTATCAGGTTGGCGACTCTCTTTTGAACCCTGTCCAGGAGGGATAGACTAGTAGCAGATGCACTAGCCCAAATGTGACAACAATACTCCATACATGGGCGAATGGTGGACTTGTAGAGGTACAGGATACTTTCAGGTGTTAGTAACTTTCTAGCACGGTAGAGAGAGCCCACCTTCTTTGCAGAATAGAGCCAATTCTCTATTGATTATTATATTGTACCCAATATATTGCAGTGATTTTAAGTGAAAAATAAAATATGACTTGGGTGCCATCAGCTAGAATCAAAAGCAAATCATTTAGTTCTCTAGTGGTATTCGTTACCATATAAGCTATCAACACATCCATATCAAAATTTGACAAATGTATGCAGTTAAACGTATAAATATATAAATGTATATATTCTAAATATATATAAACATATAAATATATAAATATATAAATATATAAATGTGTAGAGCATTTTGATCCCTTAGCAGCTATTTTCTAGCTAAAAACTAAATCGATTTTTTCCCTCAAGTTCAAATCCCCTATTTATCAAATTTCATGTATGTAGATAAAAAGTTGACAGAGTAGTTTGGTAGATCGTTCCTCAGACAGAAAGTTCACATTTCTCTCTCTCTCTCATATATATATATATATATATATATATATATATATATATATCATATTCTCGGAGTAGTTTGGTGTCTGATGAACAGTCTCTATCAAACTACTCTGTCAATTTTTGGTCTACAGACTTGAAACTTGATATATAGGAAATTTGGACCAGTGAAAAAAATTTGGTTTGGTTTTTTAACCGGTAAAAATTTCTGCTAAGGCGTCAAAATTGAAAGAAATTAGAACTCGGACGGTTTAAATCTATTTAAATGTCCATGTATGCATGCACAAATATACATTCATACATTAAAGTCGGTCCATTTTTTAACTATTTCTTATCCATCTTACGAAAGCTTAAATGGTAACAACTAAGGCTAAAGTATTACGTTTTGGTTTCGATTCTAGCTGATGGTACCTAAGTAATTTTTTTTTTAACTTTTGAAATCACTGTTATATATTAGGTACAATATAATAATCAATAAAGAATTTACTCTATAATAATAATACATAGGAAATCTGCATAAATTAAGACATCATATTTTTTGCCTAGTTTATGACCGGGCAACAGCGGGCAGACTGCTGGTAACATATAGAGATAGATTTGTAAAGATTGTTATCTTGTTGATGTAAATAACAGTGACCTGTTTGGATAGTAATATAATTGTGATAAATGAAAAATATTCAGGTCAGTAAATCAAATCGTCATATAAATAAAATACAAGTCAAGGACAGAATGCTGTATAAATAATGAAAAGATACATTTTAGCATAAATACACACACCTGAGTATCATCGGTCAATGTAATATAGACGTTGAGTGCATCTGGACGTTGTTATTAATGTTATTGAAGCAGGAGTTGTACAATCTCCAACCACGCCTCTCCTGGATTGATATTGCTTGATTCCAGTGTCAAAGAGAAGTCTAGGATAACTGGAAACGATGCTGAGCTAAGCAGAGAGCTGTTCAACGTATAATCCCTCATATTTCCAAATGTAGAACCATTTTACAATTGACCGGGCTCAACATTGAACCATTTTAATACTGATCAAATTCATCATCGAACCATTTTAATACTGATCACTCAAAGTTGAACCATTTTAGTATTGACAGTACTCAACATTGAACCATTTTAGTAATGACAGTGCTCAACATTGAACCATTTTAGTATTGACAGTGCTCAACATTGAACCATTTTAGTATTGACAGTGCTCAACATTGAACCATTTTAGTATTGACAGTGCTCAACATTGAACCATTTTAGTATTGACAGTACTCAACATTGAATCATTTTAGTGTTGACAGTGCTCAACATTTGAACCATTTTGATACTGAACAAACTCAAAATTGAACTATTTTAGTATTGACAGTACTCAACGTTGAACCATTTTAACACTGACCAGGCTCAATGTCACTTTAATTTCTCTGATCTAATGGAAATTGATGTGTCAATGTAATATGCTGGGCGTTGTATTTATTATATAAACCAACATTTTTTCAAGTGACATTTTGGTGATAAAATTATAAGTAGGAATGTTTGATTCTTGATGTCAGAAAGGGCTTGTGTTTTTTGTTGCTGTTCATCATTCTGTTATTCTTCTGAATTTCTTAAAATTGGTTCAGTAGTTTTCAGAAAATTTGTTATCTAGATAAGTTACTCACCCAGATTTTTTTGCCCCACCCCCCAATATCTGGGTCATAAGTTCATGCCCTAATCGATCAAAATGGCTTTTTTTTTTCTTAAATATCCAAAATTTTCCAAGTAGTTTCTGTTTAAAATCCACCATAAATTAATAATAACCCTTTATGACCTAGTTCCTATTTACAATGCCTACCCACGGGACAGAGTTAGACACCAGGGTCGTTTTTTAACTTGGAGGAACAAAAATAAAAATTGTCTCAGTCGTGAAGGATTTCTCATCTACTGAGAGAGAACAAGAAACTGAAGTGCAGTATCTGAAGAACAGATACTACACTTTGATCTTGTCCTGAAGGCCAAGTACAACCTGGTATTTATTTGCTCCCCCACCGAGCAAATTAGGCACAAGGCCGATTTTTAATGTGAGGAGTGAAGGGGAAATGGGGACCAACTCCCTGGGGAGTAGGGGAGCTGGATAGTGACAATTGGTATGAAGGGTTGCCTCTACATTGACCAAGATCTTATGTGGGGTCGCCCCCACATAGGGTCTTTGCTTGCAGTATCTGCCGGATTAGATACTACACTTTGATCTTGGCCCGAAGCCTGTTTCGATATTAAAGTTTAAAAAATCGGTGGGTACCCGGGTGTTTTTGGGTGTGTGGTCGGGGGGTGAATAAGCGAAGTAAAAAAAAAAAAAACAGAAAAAACAAACGTTACGTGAAAAATGGCTTAAATAACACTGGTTCAATATTTAAATTTAAAAAATCGAAAGAAAAAAAAAAAGACATCTCACACCATGATTCGAACCCAAAACTTTTAGATAATGAACCAACACTCTAACCAACTGAGCTAACACGACATACATGAAATTTGTTCAGTTTTTCAACTATTTAAAGTAAATCAGGTCATGACGTCATCTGGCGCATGCGTAGAACCGGTCGTCGTTACAAGAAGACCGTTTTTGTTGACCCCCCCCCCCGTCGAAAATTGTCGATTTCGGGGTGAAAAAATGAACGTTTTTGGCCAATTTTTCGATATTTTTCGAGCGAAGGATGGGGCTTCAATATGATACCAAGTTTGTGAATTTTCGTTGTGTCTGTCGAAAGTTTTTAGCAGACACACAAACATACACACACACATTTTTGCTTTTATATATATATAGACTAGCAGGGGTACCCGGCGTTGCCCAGGTGTTTGTTGGTGTGTGTGGTGTTAAATAAAAAAGAAACCGGGGGGGGGGGTAGGATCGAACCCGAAGCCCTGAGGCGAAGTTTGAAAATAAAATCGGGCAGCCAGAATGAGTTACTGAAAGATGTTTGAATTTATTTAAGTAAGAACCAAATTGACAGGTTCGCTTTTATATATATACTAGCGGGTGTTTGGAGGTGTGTGTTGGTGGTGGTGGTGGTGGTGGTGGGGTAGATCAAAACAACCCTGTTAAAAAAAAAAAAAAAAAACGTTGGCCGGGTGTTTGGAGGTGTAAAAGAAAAAAAAAGTTTTAGTAGAAAGGTAGGCTTGAACCCCGAACTTTTGACGCGGAGGTGGAAAGGAAATGGACCCAACCATCTCGACCACGGGAACAGATGAATTGATAAGCTTGTTAAGTTGCCGTTTATAAAGCGAAATTAACAGGTGCAAGAACGTCAAGTTGCATGATGTTTGACCTAGTTTTGCGCTGGAAACCAGTTTCAGTTTTCCCCGCTACGCGGCGATCAAAAAATATCTCAAAAATAGCTTGTAAAAGTCGAGTAAAGATAGCTGTGACCCGAGTTCCTTAGTCGTAGATATTATTATTTAGACAGCATATAAAAAGTTTTAAGAAGGAGCGAGCCAACTGAGAATGACGGCCAAAAAAGCCATACAGAAAAAGCGAACACACATACATACATACATTTTCGCTTTTATATATATAGAAGAAGATAGAAGATGGATGGGTACTGATAACACCAGGAAAACTTTGATTTGACCCCCCCTCCCGAGTGTAGAGTGGTATTGTAATCTAGCTGAGATATTCTTCAATCTCCACAGTGCATACATTTTGTCAGGAGACGAAATGAAGTAACAGCTGAAGTTTTAATCATCTCTTTTCTTTGTCGTTATAGACGTTTTCTTTTTCTTCTTCTTCTTCTTCTTCTTCTTCTCAATAACAACTTTCATAAATACTATTAATAAAGAAACTGCAGCAAAAAAAATGCAATTAGGTTTTAAAAATCTCTTTGCATCTTATTCTTTCTTAATAGCATACATGTATACGCATAAAACATCTGATCCCCTCCCTAATGAGTGGGTAGGGAGCAGCAGGTATCCAAATTCTCTGCGCATGCACACACATACCCTCTTTCTCTCTCTTTCACTCTTTGAATTTCTCTCTTTTACTCTTTGCATCTCTCTTTTGATCTTTGCATCTCTCGCTTTATCTCACAAAGTCAAAAGCGAAAGATTTTCTCTACCCTTTCGTCACGTCAGTTTAGTCGCTTCCTTTGAGTGTGACGTCACTGCTGAGACACGTACATATACACGAATTCCACCTAATTTTTAATTGTATCGTTACGTGCCCAGATCTAAATATTATTACAGTATGTCAGACATATCATATGGAGGAAGAGCAACTTTTGACTCAACTTCAGTACCCCCCCTCCCCTACAATATTGAACTAGTCCATCCGCATACAACACTTTACATTAGCAGGTAAACAAGTCGCTGTAAACAATAAGAACTCACCGTTCAAGGTTAGAATACTTTATACCCATCACTTTTTTTTTGGGGGGGGGGACACTGTTTTTGAAGATTGGGTTTATGACCCTGTTTTTTATACTGTTTTTAACCTGTAATCTTTGACCTAGTTTTTTTAATATCTGATCTTATTTTTTGAGATTATATTTGCAACTGTGGATTGTGACATTATCTTTTACTTCAATTCCAATAAATTTGTCTCTAAAAACAGTATTAATTTCTCTTTGACTCCCCCCCCCCGCCTCCATTTAGTTATACGTCAATCATTGCCGATAAGTTTGTGTGAAGCAGGTGAAAACTGCCAGATTTGCCAGCTTCATATCTCAACTTTTGCCGCACGAGATTGCGACCATATCATAAACAAATGGTACAGAAAAAAATAATTAGAATTAAGTTGCCGGCTTCAAACGCCGAATCAATTACGGTTTCTATTTAGGTTTAATCTGATCTGTTTATTTAGTTTTGTCAGCTGATTTCATAATTCGGTCGAGTAGAAAAACAGTTTATATATTCATATCGTTGTTACTGCTTTGGAAGTGGTATCATGGTTACTGCCTCAAGCTGTGAACTCAGCATATTCTCTTCAATTTCTAACGAAGATATTGATTTACTTTTCTCTAACACCCGGAGTAAATAGATCAATCCATTCATATGAAAGAAAAAGTAGGATTAAACTAGATGTTTTTTGTTTTTTTTAACTGTCTCTGAAATCTGATTCTTTTTCAAGTGATTGCATACATCTGAGGTAGGGGAGTTTGACATGGTATGATGCCATGTACGACCCCCTTCACCTAGCACCTACCCCATCCCCACCCCCAAAGGGAGCGTTAGTAAGTGATTCATAAAAAAGAAGGAAAAATTGTTGGAAAAAAAAATTAAGCCATGGCAATAGTTACAACTGATTAACCAAGGCACACAAATGCAGTAGGATAAATACCCGGAAGTAGGATGAATAGTTAGCTGAGAGTGACAAAGTAAGACAAAAGATCTGGACATAGGATTTCCGATCCTGAAGTCAATATATTTAATCAGTTTTACAACAGATTTCAGTTTGCAGACAATTGACAAAATTTTGCAACTCAGAAGATAGAGCAGAGTTTTAACAAACCCAAGATGAGCTGATTTCAATCAAACGATAGCCAAATTATTTCAATTGAGTCTTAGTTGATACACTGAAACTTAAAGATGTAAACATTAGCATTTGTAGAGTCCTCTTTTGCAATGATATCACACATATTGTAACCCCTCCAGTGCAGCTCAGCTCAGGTGCATAGGCTCGTGATTGAAATGCACCCGTAGCCGATACCTGTGGCGTTACCCATGGTTTCGTCTAGTGGTCGAATTCGTCTTTGCCGTCATCGTCGGTTGCTCTCTGGTTCCGCTTTCAAATCAGCTTCCAACCGTCACCTGGACTATCGGAGGAATATATTGCATTCACAACAGCGTTCCAATCAAAGAAAAGAAAGTCAAAATTTAATTGGTTTTTCTTAACATAGAATTGATTATTGTCTTTGACTTTACAAATAATAGTTACACACTGGCCTAGTCATGCAAGTTAGGGGACTGGCAGTTTTGTTTCTTTTACCAAGTTCTCCGTTCTTCATCTACCATCAGTCCACGGAAAGGGATCAGCGAAAAGAGACACCAATTAGCCAAGTGTCTTGTTTTTATCAAATCAGTCGTTCCTCCTTCCACCTTTTTGGAGTTATTCTTTCTTTCTTTCTTTCCTTTCCTCCCCCTCTCTTCTTTTATCCTATTCATTTGTACTCCCTTTCCTTTCTTTTGAATTTCCTCCCTCTCTCTGTTTCCCTAATTTCTGCTCCTCCTTTCGGCTTTATCTATCCCCATTTTTAACCCTCATTGCACTGAGGTGTTCACTTATCATGTAATTAGGAGCTATTAGTCACCCCCCAGGTCGAACAATGCCTAGCGGCGACGCCTCACCCCCGATTTCCACCCCAAGTTGTCAGCTTAAGAATCTCTGGATTTCTTCATATCGCTCAACAGAGGGTCCAAAAACAACCTTTTCGTTGTAACGGATATACAATAGCAATACGATAAGAACAATTATTTTTTTTTTTCTTTCTGACAAAATCCCATAGACATTTCTGTTTAAAACAACATCAAACCATCATCATCATTAGAATTCAGCCATGCGAATTCCTCTGAATTCGTGTCGACTAGCAAAGTCACTCGGTCCGCATCATGTCACAATATATAATACACACACACACACACACACACACACACACACACAGAGTACAACTGATCTGTACAGAATGTGTCAGAGTTTGTATTTTCTCTTGTGAGCTTGCATTGTTTTATTTTTTATAGTTGTAAACCAGTGCTTGCACTCTCGGCAATCATCAACGTGAGAGATAATAAGACAGTCAGAATGAGAACAAGATGAATAGTAAAGTATGGCAAACAGTTATTGGAGTTGGTGACTGTTGAGAGGGACGGTAAGTCAACAATCTTTTCAGGGTGCAACTCTGAATATAAAACTGTGATCAGATGTGTCTTTGTGACATAGTGTTGCATATTTGCATATATAACGCATCTCTATAGAATTATTTATGTGTATTAACTCGTGTATACACTCGAAAACATATGATGCATACTGCAATATATACCAATGTGTGTGATTATGTCCTTACATGTTTGTATCAACAAAAGCGTCTATCACAGTCAATGTGTGTGGGAAGCGTCTATCTTGTGCAATGTGTCTGCGCAGCACATACAATAAAACAGTTCATTAATATCAGCCTGTGTAGCACAAAGGAACATAGTTCTCTTCGTTGTATTCTCTTCTCTTTATCCACTTTCATCTCCGGCCCTGTCGGTGGGGCATTAGAATTCGCGGACTGCCCCGCTGCAGAGGGTAAAAGTCTCTCAATGGGGGTCCTGGATATGACCTTAAACTATATCCAGTGGTGAGGCCCCAGCTTGTGGGCTTTGGGGAGTGTGGAGCCACCCTTTAATTACCATTGCTCCCAGGTCCACTCTGACCCGGAGTGGTAGTACTTGTTAGGGTCCCAACTATGGGTTAAATAGAAACGGACGTGAAAACAACAAATATATTCTATTAAAAAAATTTTTCTTCAAAATCTTTGGATTCGGCATTAAATAACCCGAAAAGGGTTGATATGCCGTAAAACAAAAACAACCAACCAACCAACCACTTTCATCTCCCTGTGAAGGAAACCAGCGACAAATACATTACATATTTGATATAACTTTATTTGCCCTTCAAAGTTTCCAACAGCTTCTTTTGATCCCTACATCTTGCCATGGTCACGTTCATCCAAAGCTTCCCAGATGCAGA
Organism: Euprymna scolopes; assembly: GCF_053919585.1. Taxonomy (NCBI): domain Eukaryota; kingdom Metazoa; phylum Mollusca; class Cephalopoda; order Sepiida; family Sepiolidae; genus Euprymna; species Euprymna scolopes. The sequence continues at coordinate 14,331,668 of NC_136517.1, forward strand.
GGCAATCTTCTTTCATGCTATCTCGTCATTAACTAAGACTCAATTCCTGTCGAAACCCAACTGTCCTTTGCCTACATGACTACGTAATTATATCAACGTAGCACAAGGATGTAACCAATTCTTTTGTTATCTAATTTATAAAATTCAATTTGTCTGTCTCCATATTTTCTACTCTATCTCTTCCGAAACTAAAGGTCGCAGACGGCGCTAGGGGCCTCAAATGATTGAATTTTTCATGGACCATTCTTTTATGGGTCTTTAGCCGGTTAAAATAGTTTTTAAGGGGTCAAAATTGGAAAAAAAATTGTTACACATTTTGCACATTCATCTTAGTTTATTTTTAATCATTTCATATGCGTGTCATGTTGGTATAGTGGTAACGTCACCAGCTTTGAATGCTACAGTTTTGCTTTCGGTTTTAATTCTAGCTGATGACACCCAAACACTTCTTTTTTTTTTACTTTTATAATCACAGCTCTATAATGATATGCACAAAATCTGGACAAATTAAAATACCATATTTAAACGTATTTTACGGTCGAGCAAAGCCCCCCCCCCCGGCTAGTTGTTAACTAAATCTTATTCCCTTTATTCCTATATACATATTTAGTTAATATTCCAATTTTTCCCGACTTCCAATCGTCTACTGAAATATTTCATTTCAGTAACTTTTTTTTTCTAATGAATATTTCAAACTCAAAACATGTACATCTCTATAACAATAAAAATTTCCTCGTTAGGTAACTCGTCATTCACATTTACTGTCTTTGCTTTCTTTCTCCACAACTAACAATCCAATTAAAAACATCCGTGCGAGGAATTTGTTCTGCTACTCTTTGACTACCATTCTTGTGGTGCTACCATGCTATCTCCACTCCATAAGTTTGAACTGATAAAAAGATAAAAAGATGAAACAACCATTTCGATTTGTGATTTACAAGAAATGTCATTCCAGATTACAACATTGTCGTACTCAAGTTAAATGTCAACAGATTCCTGTCATGGACTGCCTCCACATGTATTCGAACCCTAAACTATCCTAGCGACCATTCTCCATCCTCTCGTAATGTTTTTCATCTCTCGACTGAGAATCATTTCATCTCATTATCCTTTTATCCTCGAATAGCCTTAGAAAGAGAATTAATAGTGGAAAGAGAAAGAAAGAAAAAGTAAAAGATAAGATACAAAAGAATAAAGAAAGAAAAGGAAAAAATGGAAGGAAGGAAAGAAAGGAAAAAAGGGAAGAAAAAAACTCTCATAAGGTTCTTAATCTCATGGACCTTTCAACTCGAGTGGCTTTTGACCTTGATAAATGACGATCCATTAATATTAAAAAAAAATGTCCTGTTTAACATTTTTTTAGTTTAGTATTCGAACCTAACCCATTCTAGTAACCATTTTCAATCCTCTCATAATGTTCTTCATCTTCCGACTGAGAATCATTTAATCTCATTAACGTTATCCTCGAATGCCTTTTGGCCTTGATAAATGGTGACACGTTAGTAAATAAAACTGAGCTTTTTGTATATCTGCCTTGATAGGTCCTGAACTGTCATCAAAGCTTCAACCTCTGTCCCATCGATGAAATGTTGCATCCCTCTACCTGTTCTTTAAGTATTTTAATGGTGGATGTTTCAACGAACTACAAGCCCTTGTACCCCCTCGACGTAAATACCCCCGAAAATCTCGACAAGCAGCAAAATCCCACCCCTGCACAATAGAAATCCCTATGTGTAAGAAAGCCTTTTTCTCTAATAGTTTCTTCCCCAGACCTGCTAGACTCTGGAACTCCCTTCCGGGTTCCTGCTTTCCCAACTGTACTGAGATGTAGAAGTTCAAGTGCAATGTGAACAGACATCTAACTACTCAACTCCCTACATAGTGATCCTGCAAAGTATGTCCCCGATAGTAGCCGTCAACATCAAAATGGCACTGTGCCTTGTTTGGGGTGAAATTGTAAAAATAAAAAATAATAATAATAAAAAAAACATGAGCAAACGTCATGGGAATGTTTTATCATCAGAGATCGCATAAGAAGTGAATGAGAAAGAGAAATGACGGTAGAAAGAGAAAGAAAGAAAAAGTAAAAAATAAGATAGAAGGAAAATAAAGAAAAGGAAAGAAAGAAAGGAAGTAAGGAAAAAAATTATCATAAGGTTCTTCATTTCATTAAACCTTTAACTTGAGTGGCTTTTCGTCTCGATATGTGATGATCCGTTAGTAAAAAAAATGTCCTGTTTCACATTTTTTTTAGTTTTGTTTTCTCTGCATAAAGAGGATCCTTTGCAAGTGCCTTGTTTGTTTCATTACCTGTTAAGCTGACATAACCTGTGTTCAAGAGAGAACAATTGATTTCATTGTACTGTTGTTATTATTGCAAATATTTCAAAAATGTAAGGATGGTCACTTTTTGCATCCCCTTCTCTCCTATACCCTGCACCCCCCCTCATTGAAGAGACAGGACAAGTGCTTGTGAATGCAACAAAATCTTTTCCACTTGAAATCCTAATGTGTGCTATTTCAGCTATTATATAATGGACAAATGTCTGTATGTCTAGTTAAAACTTGAAAAATACATAACAGAAAACCACAGAGTTGGCATTTTTTTAATTGGTGTAATCCTAGACGTATAATATGGAAAATCAGAAAAAAAAATTCATTATTTAGGGGTCAATTGGCTAAGATTTACACACCATGTTAAAGGAAAAAAAACTCATGACAAAAGAAGGGATGGGGGGAGGAGAAAAGAAAGGAATAGGAGTTGTGTTACACTTTTGGTAGTAGTTTTCCTTTGACAAATAGATGCATTGTATTTAACAGTTTTTCTTGAGATATGACGTATTAGGGTAATTCCATGTTAAATGATCAGAAATTTAGGAGTTTGGAAAACAAACAAACAAAAAAAAAAAACAAGGTATAGTTTTCAAGCCCTGGATGATCTGACTTGGAATTATATATGAATTCTGAAAAATCTAAATTATATTTCTTTGTCTGTCTGTCTGACAGTCAGTCCATTCCACTTTTTCTCTTAATCTACTGAGCCGATCTAACTGAAATTTTGCATGGACCTTTGCTATAAGTTCAAAAAATTAAATATTATGGTATCCGTTCGATGGGATTAATTACCACAACACCACACTTGTTCTAGAAGTTTTCTTGGAAATTACTGCATCGATCTGGCTGAAATTTTGGACATTTGTTATAAGTTGCAGCGAACTAAGTATTATGGCATCCGTTCAATGCACAGTTATGGATTAATAATAATTAGTATTAATTAATTAATCATGGATTAATAATAATTAGTATTAATTAATCATGGATTAATAGGAATTAGTATTAATTAATCATGGATTAATAGGAATTAGTATGAATTATGGATTAATAGTAATTAGTATTAATTAATTAATCATGGATTAATAATAATTAGTATTAATTAATCATGGATTAATAATAATTAGTATTAATTAATCATGGATTAATAGAAATTAGTATGAATTATGGTTTAATAGTAATTAGTATTAATTAATTATGGTTTAATAGTAATTAGTATTAATTAATTATGGTTTAATAGTAATTAGTATTAATTAATTATGGTTTAATAGTAATTAGTATGAATTATGGATTAATAGTAATTAGTATGAATTATGGTTTAATAGTAATTAGTATTAATTAATTATGGTTTAATAGGAATTAGTATTTATTAATTATGAATTAATAGTAATTAGTATTTAATGCAAAAACGAGCACACATTTAACCTATCCAGCCATCAATTTGGAATAAAACACTCCTTCAAAGGGGTTATAACTTTTTCCCGTTATTAACGGTAGGAAAAATTTAATCTTCAATAAAAAAGCCCAGCTTCTGCTGAAATATACTGTTTGCACGTTTACAATCTAGAAATAATTTTGTTAAAGAAATCACGTGTTCATGAAAGGAAATGCCAAAATACTCACGCACATTAACGGAAGTTGATCTCCACCTTTCCCATCCGCATGGGGGTGGGGGCGTGGAGTTGAAAATAACCAATCTTCTTTTTTCCTTAACATATGAATGACTATGGCCACCTGTCGGTCATCATGGACACAGGAAAAAAGCTGAACAACTCGAATGATTGTTATGCTGTACAATATTTTTTTGATTCATGTTCAGCCATGTGTCTGGAGTCCCCACCAGGCAAATATCTCTATCAATATAAAGTTAGGTGTGTGCATCTCTCTATCTCTGCTATTATATACAGGGTGTCCCAAAAGAAGCTGATGGTTAAAAAAATATATATAACTTTCTGAATTTTTTATATCTTTCTTTTATTTTTTTCAGATCATATAGAGTAACCCTTCCAAGGTCATCATGAGTTATTATACTACCAAGGAGCGGATATTTATCGTATAGTCCTATTTTTGGTTGAAGAGAATTTCGAAAAACTTCAACACAAGAAATTCTCTTACTCCCAATGCAATAAAACCAGCCACAATAAATGCCTTTAAAAACAATATAGAGGAGGAAATTAGGGCCATAAACCCTGAAACATTAAGTGATGTGTTGGACAATGCCCTGCAGAGAGCACAAGAGTATGAAAATGAAAATGGTTGACATTTGAGTAACATCATTTTTCATAACTAAAATTAGACCTTGTGGAAAACATACCTTAGATTAAGTTGTGTAAATAAAATTAGAATAAGTAGACTATGATATCTTACTATATTTCAAAAAATCACGGAGAGACTCATCTACCTACATATGAAAATTGGTAAGCATAACTTAAATGTTGAGGAAGTTAATCAAATTTAAAATCCGTCAGCTTCTTTTGGGACAGCCTGTAAAAGGAACTTTGTCTGTGCGAGTTTGTTCCCTGTAAACTTAAAAACAGCTGGATCGATTTTTTATGAAATTTCACATGAAGGTACTTTATGTGCCTGGCGGTGTTCTTAGATAGGTTTTGTATCGTAATGCCTTTGATAAGTATTGATAATCTGACAAAAGAAGGAACAAGTGATTTTGACAAAGTTTACATCTTATATACCCTAACATCACAAATACATTTGAGAAGTTTTATTACCACACAAGCCGAAAGGCTCGACATATAAAATCAACAGTAGGTTCTTTGATATGACAGGAAATTAATGTTTCTATTTAAAGCACAATTAAAGTATGATACTTGACTTTTGCATTTTAAACTTTAATTCAAGCCATTATATATAAAAAATAATTGTATAAAATCGACAGTAGGTTTTCTACAGTGCAATGTAAACTACAGTGTATTGTGAACTAAGTGACTGTAAGAGGCATATGAGATTCCTCCTGGTGCACTGCGATGGGTCCCCAACTAAAACAGGCAATCAATCAATTTGATTTAAAAATGGGCAATTTCAGCGATTTCGCTGACAATAAAAATATGGGAGTGTAAAACATTTGGTTATCATTCAATTCCGGACAACATCGGATCACCATGCTAGTGTTTATATATTCTTATGTACAGAATTCACCCCTAAACTGATTAACCGATCATTATGAATTTTGGAGCACATATTAAGTGTAAGTGTAGGTAATATGGACTATATTTAGTTTAGTTTGTTTTGTTTTATGGCATATCAACCCGTTTCAAGTTATTTAATGTTGAATCCAGTTATTTTGGAAACAGTTTTTGTGCTTCAAGTTCTTTTATATTTTCAAATATTTATTCATGATGTTTGGTTTGGTTGTTTTGTAAAGAATCTTGTTTTCTTTTTTGTTTTTAACTTGGCAAAACATGATTGAGTTTTGCAATGGGAAAGGAGAAAAACATTAATAGATATATTTGATACATTTTTGGTCAGAAAGCCAGTATCTTCAGACTGCCTGATCTGATAGCATCAGTTTAATTTATTTATTTATTTTTACTAGGGAGTTACCATTTATGAAGGCTTGAAGGCTACTCGAAGATAAGGGTTGATGAATGTAAGGTGTTAGTGTAGTGATCGTTAATGGTGTAAGTTAGGTAGAGTTTTATTATTTAAGGAGATGGTTCAACAAGAACTTGTTTACATTGAACTTGAAGGCTACGATATTGTAGTTGTCCAAGAAGCATACCGGCGGGCAGTTCTAGGAAAAAAAAAAGCTTTGTTCATCGAAGAGTGGGGGAAATTGTTGATAGTGATTGTAGCTAGTCGAGTGTTTTTTTGCGAACGTTTGGCAACATAGATTGGAGCTTAGACGAGTACTTGCCATGAAAATAATGATAAAGCAGAGACAGGTTGTATGGAAAAGAAAATGGCATCACCTACTAGGTTTCGAAGACTGTTTTGAACTCTTATCAAGGCAGGATATGACGCACCGAGCAGCTCCTGCCCAGATGTGGCATCAGTACTTAGTTTTATGCAAAGAAATTAAAAGGGTGAAATTTTAATATGAGACATTAATTAATATTTTAAAATTTTAGTTTTCTTTTGAGTATTTTAGAGGATACTTCAGAATACTGTTCTCATCTTGAGTATCAATTTCACAACGTTTCTGTCGATGTGACATCTGACTTTCTTCAGGTGTATCTTATCGAACTCTGGAATGTTTCTGTTGAACTCAGGAATTTGAATGGAATTTATTTTATTTCATGGAGGTAGCATGCCCTTGTTTCGTCAGCCATGACTGGATAATGAAAACAGAAGTTTAATGAATCCAAATAATATGAAAAACTAATCCTCATGCCAATGACTATGATACTTTCGGGCTTTAAAGGCGGGCGAATAAGAGATATATCTGCGTTACTTAAAAAAATGCTAGTTTTATTTTTGGTGTCTTTAAACTCCTACCAACTCTTTTTGCTGATGAGGAGGAGACTTTGTTTTAAAAATCAAATGATAAAATTATTGTTCAAGACGTATTGTCTATTTCAATAAAAAACATCGTTTCCGAAACGATCGTACAATTTATTGATTTTGTTTGTTTTTTCCTTTTGAAACCGATTTTTAATTATAAATTATGAATCATTTTACTCAACATTAAAACAGCTCTAGGATATCTATGTCTATCGAGCTTATTATATATCTACATTACAACGAGCACTGTTTTCTTTTAATTGTATTAATGCATTTACTAATACATTAAAATAAATTCCGTTATTTAGACGGTTTGCTCTAATTCCCTTAATATATATATATATATATATATATATATATATAGCAAATTATAGTGATTCAATGAAATTAAAAAAACCTTTATTTAAATCAAGAATTTTTTATTATTCCAAGTAAAACAAAGAATACTTTAGAAATTTTATCTCCTTATCCCATAGGGTTTTGATGCCTACCATCTATTCAGAGGAGAAAATATTAGCAAATAGATATAACGGTATTCATCCTACTTGCTAAAGTCAGACATGGAAAATCATAATAAAAAATTGATTAAACAGAAGTCACTTAGCAGGAGAAATTGAAGAAAGGATATAAAGGTTTAGTTCCAAATTGTGCGGTAAAATCTTTATTTGCTCTATCCTGTATATTGAGCAATTCCTATTTAGATGGGATAGTACATAGAATATTACGATCAGTAATATTTTTGAAATCTTATAATCACAGGTTTCCATACCATACCAGCTGATTGCTGGATAAATCTATTTGGAAGTATATATATATATATATATATATATATATATATATATATATATATATATATTAGTCTTGGAAGTTTTTTTTAACTTTTAAAACTATACAAAAAAACTTATTTATGTAATGTACATTCTGTTGCACTTTTAAAAAAATCATTGAAAATTTTATATCTATATCATCAATTGCTAGATGAAAGATAATGTTTTTAAATTGCAACAAAATGTACATTACATAAAATAAATCCAAGGTAATTTTTTCATTCAATTTAAATTAAATTTTTATACCTTATTTTGTAAAATTTATAAAAGTGCACTTTGAAGATAAATAAATTTCAAATTGAATCTTGTACCTTTATTTTTAAAGCCTATAGTAAAAACAATTTGTTTAACAATTTTCATGCCTTAGATGAAATTCTTTTCTAACTTGTATCTTATCTTTTTAAGATTATATTTTAAAACTCTCCTTCTCTCTATTTCAGTTTGTATTTCTCCTCACACCACAACTCATTTTTGCAATCCCCTCTTTGTATTATTACAGGTCTGAATATTCTCTCTGTTTCAGTTTGTATTTCTCCTCACACCACAACTCATTTTTTTGCAACTTCCTCTTTGTAATACAGGTCTGAATAATGAGAAAATCTGAATTTTTTAACAAAAACTTTAAAATAACTTTTTTACATTAAATTTTTTTAAACTTCTTTCAGAATATAAAATCTTTAAAATTTAATAAGGAACATATTTCATATCGGTTTCATTAACAAATATTCAGTACATAACGAGAAAAATAGAGATGAAAATTTCAAAAGGACTGTATAACTGGTTACGGTCAATAGTAGTCCTCGTCAGCGAAAGTCTTTGTTATTGTTATTCTATTATTATTATTTAAAACATTTTGTATCTTGCTCTTTTGCTTGAGAACTAATTTACCATAGACATAATAAAACCTAGTGCTTTAGTTAAATTTAGGCATTTAAGTTTTCTATAATTGGGACCTTTACTAAGTAGTTTTCTTAATTTAGAATTTTTTTACTATCTTTAAATCTCCTGTAATTACATGTTTTATCTCATTATTACAGAAAGGAGAGGAATTACATTCACATTCTGGAATATTTATAATATTATCATTTATATTTATATGTTCTACCGTTTCTTTATAATTGAACACTTTATTACGTATGGTTGGCCCTAGTTTATATGTAACTGTTGTTTTTTGATCTTTTGTCTGTAGCTCATTTGGTAGTAATTGTATGGTTTGTTGTTTATTTAATATTTTAGGTAAATTTATATCATCTATATATATATATATATATATATATATATATATATATATATATATATATATATACACACACACGTGTGTCTTCTAGTGGTTAGATTGTAGAAGAGTGTATATATGTGTCAGTCATCATCATAATGTGTGTATATATGATGTGTTTATTGACGTGTATATATATTTGATCGTCTAAATATGAATGTGCCTATTGATTGTCTAATCAGGACATATAACAATTATAACAATAAGTCTTTGAGGTTTTACATCAGTCAATGGTCCATGTTCGGTCTTGATTTGACGCATCCTTGGAAAAGCTGCAAACAGAGATGCATACAAGTCAATCTTGGTGGTATTTACAGCAGCTTTATTTCAGATGTTCCCCCCATTGGAAAGCTGCAATGCTGGTTCTATCAACATTTTCCCCTACTCTGAGCCATTGCTGTCCATGACCGAATTGAATGATCTACCTTCATCACGTATTTTTATGTTCTTATTTTTGTTTGTGCTAGTTATGAAAACTAACATTCCTTTCTATTCAAACATTTTAAAATAAATAATTTTATCTGTAAATATTTATTTCACTTTGATAACATTCTTTCTGACATTCTATTTTTACAAATATAATAATCGTCGACTAGAACATCTTTCGGCGTTTCCCGGCCAATATCTAACAAAAGAAATCAAACCAGCTTTAAGTCTCATGTGCAAAAAATGGCTGAGTAAATTTCCTTCAATTTATTTTTGTGGTATTTGATAAAATTTGAATTTAAACAAAATTTAATATTTTCTTTTTATAGACGTTTTTCTCTTGTGCCATTAAAAGTTTTTCCTTTTTTTTTTCTTTTTTTCTTTCAGGTTACTTCAAGTAAGATTACTGTTTTCAGTGATCGACAATTTATTTTTTTTAACTTTTCAACTTAATGCACACAACATTGTGTGTACCCATGCATATAAAAACTGTTCTTACTTATGTTGTTTTTTTTTTTTGTTTTTTTTTACACGGTGGTCACCACTTATCAAGGCCCGGAAGCCACTCAGGGATAAGGGTTATGTAGAAAAGTTGTCTTTCACAAAACAAATCCAAGTTGCAAACTTTGATATAAACCCGTTTAACAGCAAAATCTTACACCTTCACTGTAGAGGTCACTAGATGCCAGAAAACCTACTCTAATAGTTTCTTCCCTTAAACGGCTAGTTTTTTTTAAATCCCTTCCTGCTTCCTTCTTCTTTGATTGTACTGACATGCAGAAATTTAAATGTAATGTAAACCGACATTTCACTCATCTCTCCTAAACATGGTCCCAAATAATAGCACCTTACATCCAAGTGGCAATATGCCTTATTTGGTATAAACAGGAGTTAAAAAAAAAAAATCTTTGCTCTTTTATACATGTTAGCAATTAAATGTTTATGTCTACTTTCTTTTCTATTTACATGCAATCTCTTGCGTAGTGATTAGTCTGTGGTTCAGTTGGTGGAAATCAGTGCCAATGGTATAAAAATTTAGAGAACCGATTTTCAAGTTAAATTAAGTTTGGCTTGTAATGAATGCATATATTTTGTGAAAGATCTTGCATACATATGCAGCCAAAGAATGACATCATTTTTACTGATAATTTTTTCCAAAATAGTTTTTTATAGATACGTTTTGCTGTCTTCCCAAATACTGCACCTAATATTTTCAAATGTTACCTTGAAAACTGAGAGTAGATTACATTTTTTTTAATTTTAAAATTATTTTGCTTAAATTAAAACATATTTTATTTATACTCTATAATTTTTTTTGTGTATTGTGATATTCATATTTAAAACCCTATTTTTCTATTTATTTAAAAAGAAAATACAACTTTGAAACTGCATTCCTCTGCAAAAGATCTAGCTAATTTGCATATATTTTTAAACATTCACTTTAATTTATTCCCTATTAGTTTTTTCGGTTTTCTTAAGGGATGATAATTTTTAGTTAACTATTACGTGTAATTATATTCATGCAGATATTCTACATGATTTATACTTGCGTAATATTTACATAAAAAGTTTATAGTAAACATAAACCTCTTTCTATATATACTTATGTAAGCGCATATATATATATATATATTTGTTTAAAAAAATTGCTTGCCAAACTCCTCTACCAGTTTTTGATCTACAGACATGAAACTTAATATTTTTCGAACTCATGCGGAACTTTATATTTGGGTTTTAGCTAGGCAAAATCGGTGCAAAAGTGTGAAAATTAAAGAAATGGAATTTGTCAAGTGAAGATCGAACGACGGCATTATGAATATGCATGTGTCATGTTTTAATATAAGGCATTAACAAAGGAAAAAAAAAAATTGTAAGCTAAACGTTTTGCTTTTGATTCTTGGTGATGGTGCATGAATCATTTTTTTTCTTTTTAAATCGTTGCTCTATATTGGGTCCAATATAATAATAAATATGAAATCTGCATTAATCAAAATATCATATTTAAGCGTATTTTACGACCAGGCAATGCCGGGCGGCCTGCTACTATATATATATATATATATATATATTGTTTTACCTATGTTCCCCCAAACAATTCAAACACTTCTGCATGTGCACAGCTTTCCATTTCCACAGACCTTATTGACGCAAAAATATAATTCAGTTTCCGAGCAGATGATGTGTAGACAAGATGCTGATACCGTTTTCTCATTACTCGTGAAGACAAGATGGAACTCTAAAACCTCACTCTTTAGTGAAATCCTGCCAACCCAATTAACTTACTGCATTACATTTTATTACAAAAATGTTGCGGTTTTTATATGGCACTCTTGTTTTTATTCTTCCGCAGTTCAAGAGAGCTCGGTTAAAGATTGATACAGACACGGCCACATCTACAAAAATTCTTTTTCGTCTTCAGCAATAATCACGTTGACACACCGGTTCTCATTCGATCACCAAAGTTAAGCAACATTGAGCCTGGTCAGTACCAGAGGGGTGATCAATTTGTGAATTTCAGGCGCTGTATGTTGGAGGATGTCGACACTTCCCTGCAAGAGCTGCAAAAACCTAACGTCGTCATCTCCTCTAACGGGGATGTACATGCGACTGGAGACCGCTTGTGAATTTCAAACTCCCATGGAACTTCCTCCTTCTAGAGGAAGTTAGTTAAACCCGTCTTGAGTTAGTGCTGTAGTTTTATTAGCTTGGTGCAAAAATGTCATTTTTTAACATTCAACTTCAAAAGATAATAACTCCTTTCATAATAAACTTTATTAATCGAAATAAGAACCATTAGAATCGGCACATTTTTGCCAATGAGAAACAATTTATTTATCCCAGTAGCATAGAAATCCACAGTTCTGGAAGCAATGAAATCATTGAAGGCCGATTTTCGGCTTTTCAAGCATTTTTCGTGCAGGAAATTGTCGAGATGCTTGAAAAGTTGATAATCGGTGGGTGATAGGTCTGGTGAATATGGCAGATGAGGCAGTCTCATAGCCCAATTCATTCAGCTTCTGCAGTTGAGCAATATGCGGGCGAGCGTTGTCATGGACAAGAATTGGTCCCTTCATATTGACCAATCTCAGGCACATACGTTAGAGCATCTGATGCATTTCGTCAATTTGTCAACAGTACTTCTCCAACATAATCATTTCGCCTAGATTCAAGAAGCTGTGATGGATGAAACCAGCCGAAGACTACTAAACAGTCATCATAACCTTTTTTTGGTGCAATTTTGGCTTCAGGAGTGTTGTGGAGCTTCTCCAACATCCAACCATAGTACCGAATGCCGCCAGTTGTCATAGAGGATTTGATTCTCATCACATGTCACAATCCGCTTGAGAAATGGGTCATTTTGTTGTGCTGAAGGAGTGTAGAAAACATCTCAAAAGGACAGTGTTTTTGATTATCATTCAATTCATGCGGCACCCATTTATCCAACTTTTTGACTTCCCTATTTGCTTTAAATGGCGAATGACTATGAGCGATCGACCTCGAGTTCAACAGCAACTTCCCGTGTGGTTTTGCGAGGATCAGCTTCAATTAAGGCTTTTAAATGTTCGTTATTAATGGCAGTCGGCCGGCCGCAACCATCTTCATCTTCAAGGCTCTCATCACCATTGTGAAATTTCTTGGACCAACGTTGTGCCACACTTTGTTAGTGGTTCCTGGGCCAAACGCATCATTGATATCACAAGCTGTCTTGACAGCTTTTCGGCCTAGTTTGAACTGAAACAAGAAAATTGTGCGGATTTGAATTTTGTCCATGCTGTCGGAAAGCTGCAAAAAAATGAAGAGATTGAGAATGGTAACAAATAACACTATTCGATAGAGCGAAAACCATGCTTGAAAATGATATATCACATGGCTATATATATATCAATGAATTAATTCAGAAATCACATATAAAAGTAACATGTAAGAAAACGATATCGTTTTTGCACCAACCTAATATATTTTTTTTATCCAAGAGACTTATCAATACACACTTACCACCTCACCAGCTCAAATCTGAGGCTTTTTACGTTTCTAAATTCTTGAGAGGATCTGGGGCATAACAGATAAAGTACTAATTAAAATTCATTTATAAATGCGATTGAAAAGCCAGGACCCCTCCCCCCTCAAAGTAAAAATACTCTGGCCTGCATAATATGCCTGGGCAGCCCAGTTCAGAATTACTGGTAGGGGAGCCTGAGGCGATTAGCAATAAACTAACCCCTTCTTATCCATCCATTCATAGCTTTGAGCCCCTAAGAGGCATAGGCCATCTACAACTTTGTAGATACTTTTGTAGCGACTGAGGTTTTTTTTTTTTTTTTTTTTTACGGGGTGAGGGTGCTGCCCCAGGCCCAACCTTCCCAGAAGATACATACAGCACTTAGCCTTCCCAAATGGTCACCCATCTGGTACTGGCCAGGCTCAACGTTGCGTAACTTCAGTGATTTGGCGAGAACTGGTGTGTCAATGTGATTGTGCCGTACAACCCCTTCTTATAGAGAAAAGATAAAGCCTAGGAGGGTGAACCTCCTAGAGCTGCACAGGACCAACAACATGCAGCAAGCATCAGGAAAAAGTCCATTTCAGAAATTACCTAGACTCGGTTGATTTTGGTAAGGAGGGCAAAAATGCCACAGTCCAATGCTAAAGAATGCTGAGGTAGAACTCGTCTAAAATTCTGCAAAAAAAGAAAACAAAAAAAAATCAACAAGATTGTGAATCAACAGCAAACTCAAACCGACTCTCTTGAAGCTGATCTTTGTTCATCTTGTATTAAGCTCTCTGAAACGGACAGTTGTTTTCTTTGTGCCTTTCAGGTGAATCGTTTATTCAGAGAAGACTTCCTGTTCCAAATTAGTACATCCGGTTTGGAACCATTTGCCATTTGACAATTATCAGTCTGTTCCTACTCTAAGAATTTTGGCCTGGAATTTAACTGCACAAATTGTTTTTAAGACTATTTCTTTTCTTTTCCTTCTTTTATCTTTTCCTTTTCTTTTTAGCTTTTTTCTTTTCTTCGTTTCTTTTCTTTCCTTTTCTTTTTTGTGAAGACTTCCTTATTAAAAATCTTAAGGTCATTGCAAAGATTCACTTAATGAGAATTCTTCTAATTGATCTCAACTGAAAATGCATATTAAGATGTGTCCATTCATGTGGGTTTGGTGATGAAAATGGCCTGTTTTTTAACTCATGAGTCACTAATTATTAAGGCCAAAAGCCACTGGGGAATAATGATTAACAAGATGAATGGATTGTTATTTGAATGAAGAATATTATGAGACGATTGAAAATGACGAATGGAATAAAAAGTTTGATTACTGATGGGGAAGTTGTTGACATTGGGTTTGAAGACGATCATGTTGTAGCCTGCAGGGAAGCAGTCATATAATAATGTGTTCCACAGATGGAAAGGTTTATGAAAGAATCTCTGTTCATGGAAATTCCGCCAGACACAAGTCACACGGAGAAAGAAGGAAAAGTTCTTTTCAATTGTGGTGGAGAGATGAATACTTGCTGGGAATGTTGCATCACTATTTTGTAGATAAGACAGAAAAGCTTTTGCAGATTTAAGCATGAGGGATCAATCTATTCATTTCATATGGATCAGGTTATTCTATTGTTGGCATTGGTTGTCCTGATATATTTTTTAGTTAGAATGCTTTCTAAAAAGACATTAGGTATGAGAGACGTAATGCCTCCTATTTTTTATTCCACCTGAACAAATCAAAGAGGATTGCAAACTGGATTGTTATGATGACTGAACTTATGCATTTATGACCTGAAAGTATGAGATTTTAAAAAAGCAACCCCTGTCAAGGATGTGCATCAGAAGCAGAGATATGTCATTGAATTCATCCATCCAGAAAAAATTGAACCAATCAACATTCACCAACATTTGTTGAACGTTTATGAAGGTGATGCAGTTGTTGTCAGTAGTTAGGAAATGGGTTCGTCGAATTCAGAGTGACGACAGATGTGATTGACGCAGCCACTACCCCATCGCTGGCAAAAGTGCATTGAGAATGATAATTATTATGTAGAAAAATAAATTCTAGAGCACAAAATGTCACTTGTTTTAATGGTACCACTCCTGCCTTCATAGCGCTTCAGCTTTTTTATTTATTTTTTTTTTTTTTAGTTAAAAAAAAAAAAGGAGGCTTTACTTTAGGAACGACCCCTGTATTTACAGAAAGGACCACTTGAAGGTTGCTAACATCTTTAAGTGAAAGTAGAACGAACTGGATTCGAACTTAAGACACCCATATTGCCAGTTCATGTTGTTAACCATTTAGCCACAGTCATTCTTCTGGAGGTTGAAGGTTCAATTCTCAGTGCAGGCAATATTTGCAATATTACTTAAAACTTAACGGCAGCATGTGACTCCTAAGAATAAAATAAAGGGTTTCATTCGAAATTCTATGCAGATTCCAGAGTTTGACAAGAAAGTCACAGAGATTACATCGGTCGAAACATTGCATGAATGTAAATGCTTTTTTCCAAATTTAAACCTGATACTTGGACACGCCTAAAATTCAATGTATGTGCTTAATGGCGAAAATGCAATTTCAAAATTATCGTTATTTTCATGGAAAGTGCTCGTTTGATCTATGGTTCCCCTTGCCTTTCACGAAAAACACTTGTCTAGCTGAAACTACTATCAATAATTTCACCTACTCTTTATCTGTGTCTAAACATAAACGTAGATTCCATGAACAAAGCTTCTTTCTTAGAACTGCAACTGCACACCTGTGGAACTGTCTTCCATTTACCTGCTTTCCAGCTGATTACAATTTGGTTGTCTTCAAGTCCAACATAAACAAATTCTTGATGAACCGTCTCCTTAAGTAATCCAATTTACCAAATTTCCACTACTAATGATTACTACGACATTTTCCCATTGACACTCATTAACCCTTATCCCCGAGTGGCCTCCAGACCTTGGTAAGTGATGACTCCTTTGTTTAAAAAAAAAAAAAAAAAAAAAGCAATCCATGACTACAAACTCGTGGAGCATTTTATCTGCATTAATTGAAATATATTTAAGTGTATTTTACGACTAGGAAATGCGAGGCCATTTGCTGGTGTGTATGTATATATATATATATATATATATATATACACACCAGCAAATGGCCTCGCTGGTGTGTATGTATATAGGCCATTTGCTGGTGTGTATGTATATATATATATATATACACACCAGCAAATGGCCTCGCATTTCCTAGTCGTATATATATATATAATAAATACTTATCATCTTGGACAATTTTTAGCATGAAATGACCATCAAAATCAAATAATATCTAGATCTACTAACCCGAGCACTCTCATTCATACTTTTAATATGACTAAACCAACAAAGTCTCCTTTCTGTACACATCGCCCTATACTCTCCAAATTTAATCTTCCTTTAGTGTCATTAATCTGCTTAAAACTCGCTTTGCACGTCCATCATATTATTATAACATTTCTGTCCATGCAACATATATCCTCAACTCGCGCTGATCAGATTTCACTTCCATACTTAATTACACTGCGTAAACTCTGCTTGGTTGATATTGGTAATGCTCTGCTAGTTAGTAATGACAGAAATTCGCTGACCTTAGTTCATTGTCTAATAATCTTTGCAATAAACCTAAAACCTGCTCCATCCTGTACTATAATGGTATCTCGCCATGGTAACAAAACTCCTGAACAATCTCAATAGCCTTGCTTTTTATCACAATACATTTATCAACATTACTTTCCAAACAAAACTTGCTTCTTGTTTTTTTTGTTTGTTTTTACCGTTCATTTCATCTGCCATGAGATTTACAAAACCCTGCCGTCTCACCACCAGCTTGAAAGTCTCTCGTCACCATCATAGGGCTAAACGTCCATCTTGTCTGGTGTACACTTTTTTTTCTCCAACCGCATGCTGGCATTAGCCATTTTTCACTTTTGACTTTACACGTCCATCTTATCTGGCTTGGGCTTTGCTTCTCCTGCCTGACCATGTGGAGTATTTTTTCTTTTTTTTTTTTTCTGACGCAAGCCTGTGAACACTTCCTAACTTGCTTTTTTTCGGCTACCATTGCTAATATCTTTGCAAGCCAGCTATCTTACAGCCGCTGATATTTTCAACATGCTCATACATGTTCTGTTACATTACGATCTAAATATACTTCTTTTACATCTGACTTCTCATCCCTCGTCACACAAACTGGTTATCATCTCTCTCTACCTATTAGTAATTCCACTGCATTTCTTGTGTGCCCAATGCTTACAGATACGGCAAAAGATTCAATTGAACCAAGATCTGCCTGTTTTACAAGTATTTTAATGGTGGATGCTCTGACGAACTACAAGCCCTTGTACCCCCCTTGACGAAAATACCCCCGACAAACCCGACAAGCAGCGAAGTCCCACCCCTATACAGTTGAGATCTCTAGATGTAAGAAAGCCTTTTACTCTAATAGTTTCTTCCCCAGAACTGCAGGACTTTGGAATTCTCTTCCGGTTTCCTGCTTCCCCAACTGTACTAACATGCAGAAGTTCAAGTGTAATGCGAACAGACATCATGCTGCTAAACTTCCTACATAGTATCCCTGTAGTTTTGGCCCCAAATAGTAATCCCCTTACACCCAGGTGGCACTGTGCCTTGTTTGGGGGGTGATGGCAATGAGACAATGGTGTTTTGCATCTAGTCTGGTGCACTGCAGCATTTGCTGTGGTCATAAAGTTGAAGTAGGAGCTGCATCTCCAGATGCAGGCATGAGTAAGTGATGAGGTACCTAGGTTTTCTCAGCTACCAGACCTTTAATTTCCATACCATTCCTCCAAGTCTTTAACTTAACAAGTAGGTTCGCCATTGTTTCACAGGCAACTAAATCATCGTACATCATCTATTCTCAACAACGTTTCTAAGACACAAATGAAAAGCGAACGTAAACTGCCAATGAAAATAGTTTAGAAAAATTAATTGGAAAAGAAAATTCTACTGCAAACATTAACGTGACAAAATAACGAAAATTCTATTTCAAGATTAAGACTAACAGATGAACAAAAATACCATTTCAAACTTAAAAATATTTAAAACTTAAGCCTAACAGTTCAATGAAAATGCTCTTTTAAAATTAAGCGTGAGAAATAAACAAAATGCTATTTCAAATCAATGAAAATTCTATTTCAAACTTAAGAATCTACATAAGAGCCAGGTACGTCCTAAAATGGAGTACTGTTGCCATATATGGGCAGGAACTGCTCAGCGCATCCTATCCTGCCTTGATAGAGTTCAAAATCGACTTTGAAACCTAATAAGTGATGCCCTTTTCTCTTCCCTGCAACCTCCCACAGAAGAAACATTGCAAGCCTGTCTCTGTTCTATTGCTGTTTTCATGGCAAGTGCTCGACTGAACTCCAATCTATGACCCCCCCCTCCTTGCCAAACTTTCATAAGAAAAACGCCCGACTAGTTGCAACCACTATATATGATTTTCCTCACTCTCTATCTGTGTCTAAATCTAAATGCAGATTTCATGAACAAAGCTCCTTTCGCAGAACTGCCTGCCTTTGGAACACTGTTCCACTGGCCTGCTGCCTAATTGAATACAACATGGTAGCCATCAAATCCAATGTAAACAAGTTCCTGTTAAGCCGTCCCCATAAATAATCAAATTCTACCCAATTTACACCATTAGTGATTATACACTTATTATACCTTACATTCATTAACTTTTATCCTCGAGTGGCCTTTGGGCCTTGATAAGTGCTGACTTCCAAGTGAAAAAAAAAAAAAAAAAAAAAAAATGAAAGATCAACAAAAAATAAAATTTCACACTTAATTATGACAAATAAACATAAATACTAAATCATCAGAATACATTCTGGGTAATCCATGCAAAACTCCCTGACCAATGTAAGATCCAAATGAAATGTACTCCATACATAATCCTGATGTACTCGTTTCTGAATTTTTGAGATGAGGATTGGTTATTCATATGAATTGGATTAATCGGATCACTGTTCTCATCTTGAGTGTCATTTTCACATCGTTTCAGTCTATGTAACCTCCGACATTCTTCAGGTGTATCTTGTTAAACTCGGGAATGTTTTTGCCAAACTCAGGAATTTGGGTGGAATTTCGAACAGAACCCTTGATTTACTTCACGGAGGTATCATGCACGGTGGTTAGAATACTTGAAAAAATCAATTGTAAAAGTGATATCCTGAAGTTTGAAGGTTCGATTCTCAGTGTGGGCAACTGAAAAATACAATTGCGAATAACTTAAGACCTCTATCAAGTCATGGCTGATGGAACAAGAGCATGCTACCTCTGTGAAGTAAATAAAGGGTTCCATTCGAAATTCCGTCCAAATTCCTGAATTCAACAAAGATTTCCGAGTTTGATAAGATACACCTGAAGAAGGTTGGAGGTTACATAGGCCAAAACATTGATAACACTCCAGATAAGAACAGTAGTTTGATTAATCCAAATTATGTACTCGTACTTTAACATTGAATCTGTCGCTAAATGTGCTGTTAATTCAACCCGGCCATGATGAGCATTTCCGTACATTGTTTAAACTATCAAACACTCATTTGCTCCTATTTTATGCAGAAACTACCAGGCAACATCTCTTTGCATCTCTGTCAGAAGTTATCTGCACATCCGCAAAAGTTAATACAGGTTCTTTGTCTTAACAAAGTACTTCTCTTGTATTTGTCTCAGAATGAATATAGCATGAAGTCATTTTACTTATCAGTTTGTGTGTCCTACAATTGAAACTTGAAATTCTACTGAACTTCTTGTGTACCCAATATCTATGAGTACCACAAAAAAATTCTCTTGCACCTATTGGAGCTTCCATCGTGTTAGTGTGAATCATCCGTGTGAATCATCCGTGTGAATCATCCAGAAATTTAGGATTTTGAAATACTCAGATTTTGTAACTTGCACTACAGATGGACATCACAAAAACTAAAGAAATCCTGAAATTTGGAGCAGTTTCAAATTTAGAGTAGTTTTCGTTTTGAGTAAATCACATGAAATGCCCCCTACCTCTACGGGTGACATTTTAATAGTTCCATTTTCTGAAATAGTTTAAGATTAAACTGCTTAGAATAGTTATTCTTCATTTATATTGACTTTCTGTTCTCTGATTCTCCATAGTCTATATATAATACCTGTACCTCACCTCACCGGATTTATAATGAATTATGAATCCGTTCTGGTACAGGTATTTCAACTAGTGGTAATACAAAAACTATGGAGTTAAAGTACAGAAAGTCAATGTAAACGAACAATAACTATTGTAGGAATTTCAATCGTGACTAGTTTTTAGCTTAATTGCCCATAAATCTAAAAAAATAACTTAATTAAAAACTTGTAAAAAAAAAAAAGGAAAAAAATGTCAACTTTTATGTTAATTATCTGAAAGCAGTGACAATACAAAATGGCTGCCCAGGAATTTCTGCAAGTCATGCTGATAATTTTTTTCTGAATTCCATTCTTTGTTCAGTTTTTAGGTACTTTGATGGTTTAGAATCATCATCACGCTAACAGATTGGAACACCCAAGTCAAAATCTACAGTAACCGGTATCTAGTCAGATTCAGTTCCTGATATTAAACTTGCTCTGTAATATAACTTTCAGCGAGAATTTCTCAAATTTATTAAGGAGTCCATACTTTCTCTCCCTCTCTCACACACACACATAGTTCCTTTTATATAATAATAGAAATAATTAAATATTTAAACCATTTTTAATGCATTCTTCCTGATATATTCTTTGTTTGATTTTATTTTTGTTTCATGAAGTGAAAAAAAACTTTTTGTTTTATGAAGTGAAAAAAAAATCTTTTTTTTTTTTTTTTTAATGAATTCCATTTCTTTGCATTCACTTAAATAGAAACATTGTTCTTTTAAGCAGCATTATCTTTCATGGAAATTTGAATTACTATCTATATAAATAAAACAGTAGATATCTGTCTGAAAATATTTAACCGATAAACTCTTAAACTACTGGTCGCATAACACTGAAATTAGCAGGAAATAGTAATCATACGCCAATCTTTGTTTGGATGGATGAATAACGTGTACACAAATATATCGGTATGTTGAAATGCAAATGTTCATTTCAACTTTCTCTATTACTTTTGTGCATGTGCAAATTCATGCATAACTTGAAGTGGTTTAATTTTAAATCTTGCTTTACTACCTGTCGATGGCTCTAATGGTAGAATTAAATATTTTGGTTTTGTTTCTAGCTGATTACACCCAGATCCTTTTTTTAATTAATTAATTCTCTCTCTTTCTTTCTTTCTCTCTCTCTCTCTCTCTCTATATATATATATATATATATATATATATATATATATATAATCATACTCAATAGAGAACTGACTCTGTAATAATAGACACGAAATCTGCATGTATTAAAATATATTTAAGCATATTTTACGACCGGGCAAGTCCACTAAGTAAAAAAATAATGAACCATTAGAAAAGCATACAATGAAATTTATTTATTTTTTTAATTTTTTTTTTTTCCCTCCATTTAATTTTTGAAGATATACTTCATCATTTCGGTCATTTTATAGACTTGACCGACTTATTGCCTCTATTCATCCCAGATGCAACCGAAAGAAAAATTTAAATGCTGTTATTAGATTTTGTGAAAAATTTAACCATTAATGAAACTTTTTCGAATGTCCTAACTGTTAACATGTCGAGTTTTATATGTTATGTGAAGAACATAATGTAGATCTTGGGTTTATTTTTGGCAACTTTGTAACTCTCACTTGCTTTATTTTGTCCAGTAATTCTCACGTTCTATGAGCCATGTTTCTGACAAAGAAGGAAGAATTGTCGTTTTCTAGTTTGAAATTTAACCATATAACACTTATTGTTAGCTAGGTTTTGACTTTGAAATGATATTCTTTTAGCTCTTTACATCAAGTGGTTTCATGCCTTGTCTGAAGTGATTTATAATAAAAAAAAAACATTTAAAAAGAAAAAAAATTGGACTTTCATATGTAATAGAAAATATAATTTTTGTGATCAAACCTTATTGCACCAAAATCTGTATATATAAAGTAGTAGCGTTCGTGTGTGTGTCTGTGCTTACAACTCTCCTACAGTCCACGTCACTGCACCAATCATGACCAAACCTGGCATAATGATGGTCCTCCACCTAGGGATGGTGCACACCATTTTTAAGGTCAAGGTCATAGCATATATATATATACTCCTACAGCCTAAACCACTGAACCGATCATGATCAAACCTGACATGATGATGATCTCCGACCTAGAGATGGTGCCCACCATTTTTCAAGGTCAGTGTCAAATGTTAAGGTTGAGACTTTGCTGTATGCTCGAGTACCCGCAAAGTGTGGGTATTTTTGCTAGTTTAACATAATTTAATAAACACGAGACGGGATTTGCGTGTGCAAGTCGTGTTTTCAAAAAAAGGTCAAATATGCATCGAATGAAGTGAATCTGTTTGTGAATCATCTTTATTGCTTGCGATACGCTTTGAAACACTTTAAGGACAGTGAGACATTATATACGTTGTATGCAAATTGTGTGTCGTCTTGTTCTGTACACTGTCAGCATCTGATGAATGTTGTACTTGTCGTGTACATACAGTTGCAACGGAAATTTTCTGCAATTAAACAGTTCTTTTTTCCTTACATCTTTCATTGTTCTTATTAGATCAAAACCAGGTTCACTTTTTTATGGGTATCTTGAGTGGGGAGTTGTGCATGAAGATGTTTGTTCACATTACATTTAAATTTCTGCATCTTGGTATAGTTAGAGAAACGTAGCAGTAAGGAAATTCGAAATGTCAGTATTTTGAGGAAAGCTATTGGAGAATAGAAAGCTTTCCGGTATCTGAAGGGGTGGGATTTTGTTTATTAGATTGGTTGGGGATATTTACATTGAGGAGACACAAATGCAGCAAGTTTTTTTTTTTTTTTTTAGCACATTTCAGTGGACTATTTTTAAAACAAACACAGGGATGAAACACTGCAGCGATGGGACAAAAGTTGGAGCTTGGTAGACAGTATGGGATCTATTAGATTAGAAAATTTTGGGAAGGGACCCGTTTATTGGTATAGTGGAAACGACTAGCAGTTGGTGCATCAGCACAGATGTGGCAATATTACTCCATACATGAATGAATGGTGGCTTTTGTAGAGACATAGGATGCGAGAAGTTTTCTTGCCTGTTAGAGGGAGCCCACTTTCTTTGCAAAAAGCTTGTTAGTATCTTATGTATTTATTCCAATTCATGTTAAACCAAGAATAAATATTTGAAGATATAAAGAACTTGAAGAATAAAAACGATGTTCCAAAATTATTGGATTCGGCATTAAATAACCCGAAAAAGGTTGATATGCCATAAAACAAAACAACCAAACCAAACACCATGAATAAATATTTGAAGATATAAAGAACTTGATATATAAAATCTTTTTTTTTTTTAAATTACTGTAAAATGGTTGCTATGTTGTAAAACAAAGCCAATTCGTGTTGCCTCTGTGTGTTAGGCTATTAGGTTTTTAAGATTAAACTCTAAACTCTCAGATATCGTGCTATCAACACTGTTAATCGGAGGTTGGAAAGGTTGGTTAAAATCAAATTCGTTTTTGTTTACATTCTTTAGCAGCTGATCATTTTTGCTTCACGATGAATGCCCTGGAAAAGTCACTTCTGATTAATGTTTACCGGTTTTAAAATAACCGAACGAACTTGGCTGTTTTTTTTTTTTTTTTTTTTTTTTTTTTCAGAACAGAAAATTTTATAACTGGTATGCATTAATAGCCAGTGATTTTTCCAGAGCATTCATCGTGATGCAAAATGATTAGCTGACAAAAAAGGTAAAGAAAACGGACAACTTGTTTTTAACCAAACGGTTTATTATAATTGTTAAAGGATAGTTGAGTTATTTAAACATTAAAAAAAAAAAAAAATCTGATTATAGAACCTCGAAATATTTGCAAAAGAAATTTGAGTACTACTATAGTGTGATTTCTACCCTCAAAGTTTTACTAAAGTGTGATTCCTGCTCTATTTTTCGGGTCTAGTGTGATTCTTAGAAAAGGAGTATAGGAAAACATACTTCTTGACACTATTTTATTTTATTCTATAAAACACGCTGAAAAATCGATAAAGCGAACTTTAAACAATTAGAATTAACTTCAGTCGTCAATATTGCAAGATTGAATTGTCACTAGTTTAGTAAAAAAAATATTAATAAAAACTTGTTTAATGTCGCTTAAGATTGCAACAAAGTGATCAAGATCTCCTTTCAAAACACACCAGCAGTATTCACCCAAGTGTGACTAGAGTAGATACTGTGGAACTCCTCGCTTTTTCTTCAATCTTGCTGTCTAACCAAATCCTCTCAATTTGTTGGATGTGCTCATCTGTATTTGGATCTACGTAGTGTTCTTGGCGATTGACGGTTTTATGACTGTGCCCAGCTTGATGAAGTCTATAAGCGGACGATTCATCAGAATGTATTGTTGAACCTGCTTCTACTTCGCGTTCAATAATAGGGATTAACGCTGCTGCGTCTCGTTTGTGTATGTAAAAGTATCTAACCCGATCGATACCCTGACACAATCCAAAGACCCATGAATCATCAATCCGTGTGTGCTATGGTTCAGATGATTTTGCACTGGATTTTTAATGTTTTCTTTGGCAGCTTTATCTCCAGCTAAAAGACGGCCATGATTGTATTTCTGGCGCCCTACAAATTTGGCCACGTTTTAAAGGTTAATGTTTTATAAGTGAAAATGGTCGAATCAACTTGGAATGGGAATATTACATTATTTTTATTTATTTATTTGTTTTTTTTTTAGAATTACTCATATTGAGGTAGGAACAGAAAATGAGGGTAGGAATTATGCTATAGTAGTACCGAAATTTGGATGTAATGGATCCCAGACAACGCCAAGCCGGTATAATCGGTTAAATATAATAAACACCACTTCCCTTCAATTATATATGTCTTATTTTAATAAATGAATGGTTAAAAGTTTACGGATTAAATATATTCATTTTTTTGCTTTATTTTTGTCTGATAACAGAAAAATAACCTTGAGAGTCAGAGCAAATATATTTAACAGTCTGAGTTAGAGTAAAATGGCCGACTATGACTAAAAAGCTTCGTTCCTTTAACAACTAAAAGAAACATTTTCAACTGTACCCCTCTTCTCGTTATGACATCATCAAAGTCGGCCATTCTTGAGTTCTGGTTGATCACTTGGTACCTGCTTGCAGAAAGGTTGTCGCTCTGATGAAGATCGGAAATGTCAAAGGGCCCCATTCTCTGTGGCGAAAGCAATGCAAAACTTGACTTGCACAAGCGACAGTGGCTCTGTCTATTCTGTCGGGTGACGGAATCAAGAAAGGAAAGAGAAAAGAAAGGTTTTCGTTTATATACGGTTTATTAATATACATATGGTATTAATTTTCATTTGAGGACAATGACTGCCGTGAAAAAGAATGAAGAGGAAAACACAGGGCAGTCTTTTTTTTTTTTTTTTTTTGAACAGGAGAGAGCGATAGGGAGAACGGTCGGTGAAGATTGAAGTTGGGAGTTGGCAAGAAGGAATTTGGACGAATATTTATTATTTTTAAATCTTAGTTTCATTCACCGTCCTCACCAAATCTTCTAATTAAATTGTAGATTTTTTTTTCTTTTTTATTACAAAAAAGAAACGGTTTTGCATGAACCCTTTTCGAGTCGATAGTATTGTCAATCACCGATTGTCATGGCCAATATCACTCTAAGATCCAACGTTCAAACTCCTCAGATCTGACACTCTCAGCAAGTGAAATAAATGTACAGAAGATACTGCCAAGTCTGCTGCACAGAAGAAACCTCGCTTTCTACAAGACTAGAAAAATTTTCACACCTGCTTGTATAAAAAGACAATAGTATAAAACCACCATTTGCTCATGCATGGAGTACTGTTGCCACTTCTGAGCTGATACTAGTGGTAGGACAATTCTAATATTTTTCCCGGTTCCAATACAATTACTGATTTCAATTCTTTATAAATCTGTAAATATTTAACTATAGAGTTGCTTTTTCGCGATTACCATCAAAATACGTGTTAAATCTGCAAATATTTTCTTAACCGTAAACATATACTTGTGGGGGATGATCTATACGTCTTAGTTTTACTAGTTGTTTAAAATTATAAATATTTATTTTTTTTATCTAGCAGTGGAATATTTTGTTTTAAAGAAAATAAAATAAAAATGACAAAAGAAAAAGAATCGTTTTTGTCATCGGAAAATAGGCGCAAATTTTTTCGATACTGATTCCGATACCCCCGAAATTCCGATTCCGATTCTGACTAATTGTTTCAACATTAGCTGATATGTCTCCCTCTTCGGCAGAGTCCCTAATCTAATAGGTCAAGCATTGGCTGCTAAAATCCACCCACTGTTGCATCTGTGCACTTGTTTTACAAGTACT
Source organism: Euprymna scolopes (assembly GCF_053919585.1). Lineage (NCBI taxonomy): Eukaryota > Metazoa > Mollusca > Cephalopoda > Sepiida > Sepiolidae > Euprymna > Euprymna scolopes. Next base: position 14,358,466 of record NC_136517.1, read on the forward strand.
TTCACAGAATATGTTTTAATGAGCATTTGTATCCCAGAAGCAAAAATATTCGATCCACCCGACTAGCATCAAAATCGCATCCTTTCTTTAAATGCTGAGAGATTTTCTAGCATTTTAGATTTGGAGGGTAATTTTTATTGTTTTCATATTTGTAAAATTCCAAGGGGAGACAATTCAAAGAGTTATTGAAGTTCTGCATAATATACTGTTAAAAACAAAACTAACATTACATTAAAAATAACAAAAAACAAAACATTATGTGAACATTTATTGAATTAAAATAATTTTTTAGGGTTTTATAAAATGATTAAAATTTCGAAATAAATTACAACAGGCATTTTTTTTTGTATTTATATGAAAATGTATGACTTAAAAATAAAATAAAAATGAACTTTTTTTGAAAATGTATGACCGAAAGAAAAAAACGAACCTTATATATAAATGTATAACTTTTAATGTATGACTTTTTAAAATAAATTTTTAATGAACAATCTAAAAAAAAAATTAAATAAATGAAAGCATTTGAGAGAAAGATTCTCGAGTTTGACATGATATACCTGAAGAAGGTCGGAGATTACATCAGCTGAAACATTGTGAAAATCACACTCAATATGACAACAGTAACTGAAATAATAATTTGTTTTTAATCCCCTCATTTTTGTTCATTTGGTAATGTATATAACATGTCTTTCCTCCACCACATTCGTACCCCTCCCACGTCCTTGTGTAGAGGTGTAATTTTGATTCTTAGAACTATTTTTGGCTCCAAGACTGTAACAGTGCGTAGGAGGGGGTTATACCACCATTGTTTTGCTTCACTTCGGTTGGACTATTTTGTTAAACTTCATCGATTGTAACATTTTTTTTTTTGTCGTCTGCACATCTGGTTTTTGTTGGGCAAACTCTGACTCAGAAAAATTTCCTTCGTAGATCTGAACTAAAATGATTTAAAACTAGACGTTTTTTTTTCTTTCTTTCTTTCAATCCTTTTTCTTTCCCTTCATTTTCTTAATTTTTTTTTTGTTCTGACTTTCTTTTAGAAATAATATATATTGTATCTTATAACTGTATTTCTTTATTTTATTCTTTAATTATATTTTATTTGATTTTTGGAAATTATATTTTGCTGTATTTTTATATTTTGCTCAGAAACTTTTGAGGTGAAGGGAGATTAATTTATTTCTTTTTTTCTTTTTTATGCCAATTCTTATTTCAATCACGTGACTTAAATTGAGTTTCATAGATCTCTGATGTAGCAATAGTGCTACACATTTAATTGGGAATAACAAAAGTTTTGTTTACTCGATTTATATGAAATGTTATGGGGTAAGCTGATATACCTACTTCAGAAATAATGGACTTACCTAGAGGCTATAAATCTAGTTATATTTAACATATTCCATTCATTTGGTGTTGGATTGCGTACCTGTCAAGATTCCGACTAACGATCAGTTCGACAGAAACTGAGCCATTTCGGTGTCTTTTTTTTTTTTTTTTTTTTACGGGCTGAGGCATTGTTCTGAATAGTCCTAGAGGGCGCATCATTTCAGATCTTGCCACCCAATCTTTCGGGTGGAATAAGTTTATTGTCTACTGCCTGGGGAGCCCTTGCTGGGGAATGCCGACAGGGTTACTAAGGCAATTTTTTAAAGGGCAAGCCTGCTCCTTCTTTAGGAGTGCTGGCTTTACTTTCGCCAGATCCCGACCTTGTGTCACATCTTCCTGCAGTGGGAAGGAAGTAAATTTTTGGCTATTCGTGGCAGTTATGGTTCCAAAATCATGACCTGTACTTCTGCTCTGCTTTTAATAAAAGTTTTATTAATGCACTTTTTGTTATTTATTTACTGTTTTTTTTGTTTTTGTTTTTTTTTGTTACTGTGTTTGTTAACTGACTATCTATCTGGATTATTAATGGTTTGCAAGGCTACAATACTAGCAATGCGGGACTTCAAAATTTACACCGCTATAACATAAAGTGAAATCGTGAAATCGCCCATATTTCAATCAAATCATTGGTTGCCTGCTCTAGTTGGGGACCCATCACAAGGCACCGAGAGGAAGCTTCACATGCCTCCTACAGTGACTTAGTCCACAATACATTGCAGTTTGTAGAGAACCTACAGTTTATTTTATTAAATTATTTTTTATATATAATGGCTTGAATTAAAGTTTAAAATGTAAAAGTCAAGTATCATACTTCAATTGTACTCTAAACAGAAAGATTCATTTCGAAAGCGCCCCTGTCATATCAAAGAACCTACTGTCATATCAAAGAACCTAATATCGAGCCTTTCGGCTGATGTGGTAATAAAAAAACTTTTGAAATTCACTTGTGATGTTAGGCTGTGTAAGGTGGTTAACTTTGGCCGAAGTCACCTGTTCCTTCTTTCGTTGGATTAACCTGATTATCGATATTTATCAAAGCCATTCCGATAGAAAACCTATCTAAGAACACTGGCAGACAGCTAAAGTACCTTTGTGTGAAATTTCATAAAAATCGCTCCAGCCGTTTTCGAGTCTATAGGGAACGAACTCGGACACACAGACACAAAGTACCTTTTATATAATGGAGATAAGTGTAGTATAATGATGTTATTTCTAAAAGTATAAGTATCTCATTTTGTTCAGCTAAGACTTAACAGACACATCGTAATGAAAGTGTTTACTTATATTTACAGTATTATCCGTATTATTTGGAGCCTTTTTGTGTGGCGTAGTGGATAAAGTACTTGGTAAACTTCAGTTGTAAGTTGCACTCTTTTGGAAGTTGAAGGTTCAATCCTCAGAGCGAGCAACACTCCAAACACAATTGCAAATTACTTAGATCTTCTACCCACTCATGATTGACGGAATGAAAACATGTTATCCTCTGAATTAAATAAAAGGTTCTGTTCAAAATTCCATGCAGATTTCCGAGTCCGACAAGATAAATCTGAAGGTCAGAGGTTACATTGACTGCGACGTTGTGGAAATAATACTCAATATGAGAACGGTAGTCTAAATAATACGAATAATCAATCCTCATCTAAAAAAATTCAGAAACAAGGTTTTCGTATTGTCCAAGAATATACAAGCTACCTGAGAGAATATATTCAGAAACGTAACAGTACCATATATATATATATATATATATATATATATATATATATATATATATATATATATATATATATATAGTTTAGTGGAGATGGTAATTAATAAAAACTGAAGAAAGTGCTCAATACTGTTGTAGAGCAAATATGCGTTTTATTTTTTTATTACCGTATGTTTCTGTTAAGTTACATTATTGTTTCAGCTACTCGGCCGTTTTTTTGGCTGCCCGACAGACGGTCAAAAAAACGACCGAGTAGCTGAATGAAACAATAATGTAACTTAACAGAAAGATACGGTAATAAAAAATAAAACGTATATATATATATATATATATATATATATATATATATATATATATATATGAGATAAAGTGGAGGTGAAAGGACCCGAATACTCAACGTTTCGCCTGATTTATGCAGGCTTTTTCAAGAGGAATGGTCATTTATTTCATATCGTCAGATTTAATCCAGCTCAACAATCATATATATATATATATAGATATATATATAACAGAATATTTTTCATGAAACGATCATACTTTTGTAAATATGTGTAGTGTAGTATGTTTTGTTAGTGTATGTGAGTGGCAGATGTGCAGTTGTAGATGCTTGGGTAGAGGAAGAGGGGTGCAGAGAACTGAATATCTGGCCAGAGTCAGACCACCTAAGAGATATTCTCTTTAAGAAAAATAAGTGCCTCTTTGAAAAGTCACACTGGGATCGGTCTCAAAATAAAGACTAGACAATCCTAGCTTTTATCTTTAGCAATGACCACTAACAGAAGGCCAGAACTGGACAAAAGTGAAAAGAATTCAGGAGTTTGTCAAAGCTGCCCCCACCCTTTCTGGAAAAAAAGGAAGAAGAGAGTGGAAGTTGAACGTTGGAGAGCAGGGAGTTTTTTTTTTAAATTGGAGCTATCAAACAATTGAGTTGAACAATTGAGTCCGTGTGCCTCTAAGGTGGGTCCCTTGTCGGCTTTTGGCCAAGAGACTTTGTAATGGGTCTTATGTGTATTGGTCTAGTCAAGCAAAGATCTGCAAATCTGCCATTTAATCCTAGTGAATCTCGTGCAACTTATCTAAAATAATAAGCCTTATTATTGTTTATAAATTTGACTTGTTTTGCTTGGGATGTCTTTGTTGCAGCGCTGAATGGATTGACACACGGCCTGGCACAACAACAAAGACGATAACGGCTACTGAATGCACATGGTACATGTTCATGTGTTCATGTATAGCAGTAAGAAAAACTGTATCCATTTTAACATTACTCCTATCTGGACGAAATATTGTCAGGAAAATAAAGTGAATTATCTCTCTTTATAACATAGTGTGAAAAAGTAACAAAAAATAGGCTAGTTCAAATCAAATAGTATATAGCAGATATATTGCTATTTATGTCTAACTTTGAAAATCTGGCCGACTTAATTTCATAGAGTAAATGTTTTATTTTTAAATCAGTGATTTAATATTAAAAATACGATGGTATTTTTCAATATCCTTATAAAATGAATATCAAATTTTGGAATTTAGGAAACCATAGACGATGCTTTTAAATTTTTTTTTTGTTTTAAAGTTCAAGTTTTTAATATTAAAAAAAAAAATTAATGATTTAATATTATTTTCTTAACTTTTATAACATTCTTTTGGATTATTGTTAATTTTAAATTCATTGAACGTAAACTGAAAAATAGGAAAATAATTTGTAAAAATTTTTCTATTTGTTTCTTTCTTTTAATTGTTTTCTTTTTACTTTTCTTTCTTCATTTTGTTCTTTTTTTATTATTTTTTTCTTTGTTTCTTATATTTTTTTATTATTTTTCGCTCTCCTTTTCTTTGTTTCCTTTTCTTTCAAGTCGCTCTCTTCTGTTTCGTCTTTTTCCTCCTCTTTTTTGTCTGTTTTCCTCTTGTTCGTCCTTTTTCCCAATTTTTCGTCTTTTTCCCCTTCTTTTTCGTCTTCCCCCCTTCTTTTTCGTCTCCCCCCTCTTCTTTTTCGTCTTCCCCCCTTCTTTTTCGTCTTTTTTCTCTTTTTCGTCTTTTTTCTCTTTTTCGTCTTTTTTCCTTTTTTCGTCTTTTTTCCTTTTTTCGTCTTTTTTCCTCTTTTCGTCATTTTCTTTTCTGTTTTCCTTATTTTCTCCCTCTTCTTTTTCACCGTTTTCTTCCTTTTCTCAAAGTTTTCTTCTTCTTCTCTACATTTTCCTTTTCTTCGCCCCCTCACCGCTTACAAATATTGACCTTTTCTATCAAATTTCCACCCCTAATTATTTTGCTCATTTCTATATTCCTCTCCACCTCCCAAACTCTTTCTGTAGTCGATTAACATCCATACTTCCCTTCCTATGTAATAAGCACACTTATCAACACTTGAGAAACTTTTCTTACTTACATGACCCCCTGCGCCCCACCCCCCACAATCATGATAGGATTACTTACTATCAATTTCCTTACCAACATTCCCGCTTTTTCCGCCTGTTTCTTTGTTTGACAACATATGAACCCTAAGCATCAAGACGGAAGCCATATTTACTAAAAATGGTGTGTTTCAAAAGCATCGAGCCGGAAGCCATATTTAGCATGGAAGAAATGGATAAAGACATTTTCTTTTAAAACATGTTGTACTAGCATGACCTGTGGAAATTCCACGGAATGAGAAATATATTTAATCAAAAAATATATTTTGATAAAGCTAATAGTTTTCCGGACAGAAAAAAAAGCAATAACATGCAGCAAACGTGAGTTTATTAACATTTCTATGAAAATAGTGTCCATTGTATTTTAAATATAAAACTGACCCAAATGAGATAAATCAATAAGTACTAATAACGACTCAGAAAATAATATTGTGCTACATAGTTCAATACAAATGATAAAATGGCATTGTAAGAGACAATCTTTACTTTTTCATTCCAGCACCTCCTGGCAGACAGTGTTTTTCTTTTCTGCTCTGTTTCTTTCGAATGTTCCTTTTTTATGTGACGCTTCACTAACTTTTTTTTTTTCGGTGAAGAACTACTACACTGTCAAAATTAGAAAAAATTCCTTTCTTGCACTATTAAAATCATGCTCATATATTATCATTATAAATGATATTAAAAAATGAGGCTACATCAAAAAGAGGCCACTCTCGTATTCTTTTTTTTTTTTTTTATTACATTTTCCCCCCAAACAAGGCACGTTGCCACTTTGATGTAGGGGGCTACTATCAGGGACATAAGCTACAGGGGTACTATGTAGGGAGTTGCCAGTTCACGTTATACTTGAACCTGCATGTCAGTACAGTTGGGGAAGCAGTGACCCGGAAGGGAATTCCAAAGTCTAGCGGTTCTGGGGAAGAAACTATTGGAGTAGAAGGCTCTTTTACATCTAGGGATCTCTACTGTGAAGGGGTGGGATTTAGCTGCTTGTCGGGTTTGTCGGGGATATTTACATCGAAGGGGTACAAGTGCTTGCAGTTCGTCAGAGCATTCACCATTAAAGTACTTGTAGAATAAGCAGAGAGATGCAACATTTCATCGATGAGGCTGAAGCTTAGATGACAGTTCAGAACCTATCAGATTGGCGACTATCTTTTGAACCTTGTCTAGGAGCGAGAGACTAGTAGCAGATGCACCAGCCCAAATATGACAACAATACTCCATACATGGGCGAATGGTGGTCTTATAGAGGTACAGGATACTTTCGGGCGTTAGTAACTTTCTAGCACCGTAGAGAGAACCTACCTTCTTTGCAGCGGTACTGGCAATACTCTCAATGTAATTGTTCCAACTCCTGTTTCTTGTGAACGTTAGGCCGAGAAACTCCTGTTTCTTTTGAACATTAGGCTGAGGAATTTAAAAGATGTACTTTCAGAGAAAGAGTCATTGGCCATTGCTATTGGTGGTAGAGAAGGTTTCTTGTAATTATTGAAGGAAACAAGCTTAGTTTTGGCAGCATTGAATGTGACCATCCATTTTTGTCCCCATTCCACTATAGATCGGAGGTCATCCTCTAGTGTTTCTGCGATTTCTTTAGATATGTGTTCATTTGTTTTCCTGTCGTGTCTGTTATAGAGCGTGGTGTCATCAGCATATATACCCATCTCACAGACAATTTTGTCAGGGAGGTCATTTATCTAGAGTTGCCTGATTGGCCTTTCTAAAGCCAAATTTTGCGAATTTAGACACTTTTTAAAAGCAATTTGGCTTTCAGAAATTGTATTTGCCCTTTTTCAAAGCGTAACGTATGGACTAAGGAAGGAACAAATAAAGATTCTTACAAGATAGATAAGCCTTTTAGAAAAGAAAATAATAAAGAAAACATTAATGTTTTAAAACTCATTGTCACTTCTAAAACTGCCTGTATACTAATTCTAAACATATCAACCTCCATTGTTCGTTCCTTTGTTCCCAATGACTGCCACATCTTGATTAACAATTCCATTTTAGTTCCTTTTGTGTGCGTTTGTGAACAACTTTCTACAGCTTTGTTCTGCTGATAAACTTATTTCCTCTTTTGTTTTAATTCCTAACACTTTGGGGTGGAAACGTTGATAATACCACATTATGAGTTCATCATTCCATTAAAGTACTTGTAAAACAGGCACAGGGATGGAACATTGCTGTGAAGAGTCGGAAGTTGGAGCTTGATCGATAGTGAAGGACCTATTCGATCTGAAAGTCTTTTTTTTTTTTTTTTGGAACCTGTCTAAGAGGGAGAAACTTGACACAAGCATACATTGTGCATGAAGAAACAAAACATGGTTGATTGACACGGAAACACAAATCTTAGGAAATGAAATAATTGTTGATTCAAAACACCCCAGCAAAGGTTATTCTTATCCACAAAGGTGAGCTACAAATGGAAACAGCCCATTGCTAAATAAATGGCCTAGGGGTGTGGCTACATTGACAGCAAATACAAAATCCCAGAATGGATGTTTACAGGTGGGTGTCCCAAATTATTATATAAACTAACCTGAAATTGAAATCTCAAATCAACTAGTGATAGAATTAAAAAAAAAAAGCAATTCCTGTACATGATCCATTTTTTTCTATCTCTCCTCCTCACTTGTTCACCATCATTGGCAATAGATACATTTTGGATTATTTGAATTATTCCGACTATTGTCTTATTTTGAGTCTTATTTTCACAATGTTTTAACCGATGTACCCCTTTGACATTTTTTCAGGTGTATCTTTTCAAACTCAGGAATCTTTCTGTCGAACTTGGAAATTGGCACAAAATTTCAAATGAAACTCTTTATTTAATCCACCATTCTGTCAGCCATGATTGGATAGAGGTCTTAAGTAATTTGCAGTTGTATTGGTTTTATATTGCCTACATTCAACTTCCAAAAGAGTTTCATTTAGAACTGAATTTAATCTAGTACTTTATCCATTACGCCACTGGGCCTTATCAGTAATCATCTGAAAAATTCAGAAGCATGATACATATATATCTTTATTTTTTATACGTCAATATTTGTAATCATTTTTTTTCAAGCACAACAGAAATGCAACATTAGGAAGCCATGGTCAGATGGATCTGCTCTTCACAGTTATGGACAAGAGTTGCATGTCCAATCTGAGAGAACATCTTGGCATCCCCTCTTTGGAAGTTATCTTGAGGTGTGGGAGATTGAGATGGTGGGGGACATTGAGATGGTGTGGAAGATTGAGATGGTGTGGGCATGCGAAGAGAATGGATGATAACCTTTGGTAACACATAATATTATCCTTTGAGTTATATTTTTTTTTTTCCTGAAATGTACAAAAAAGACTATAGAAAAACAAAGAATTAGGCACAAGGCCACTCAAAAATTAGGGAGAGAGGTCTATGGCCATTCTTGTCACTGTACCTTTTGTTGGTCTATGCTAGTCCTAACTAGGGTTGTAATTCACCATAATACCGCAAACACATCGAGGGTCGTCCTACTTAAGATTCTCTGAATCGGATCGTTTTTTTTGTTTGTTTGTTTTTTAATTAAAATGTGTGTGTGTATATATATATATAAAGTAAAAATACTATTGTATAATAAGTCGTTTGTTTGTTTGTTTGTTTGTTTATTCATATCATTGGTGTGAGTGGGGAAAAAGTCCAAAATAAAAATAAAAAATGTTAAGGAGATCCTCCCAACCCTCTCTCTACGTGGTAGACTGCTCACATTTTCCGGCTTGATGAGGGGCTCGAAAACAAGCAGGTCGATCTCTAAATGGGGCTGAAATCTAGACGGGATCAAGGAAATATGGGGTAGGAAAGATGGGGGTGGTATAATGCCAGAGGCAGATACTGCGGACGGCCAAAGAAGTGATGGCTGGACAACATCAAGACTGATCTCCACGCTCTAAACATAACAGAGTACATAGTCAATGATTGTTAATACCTGGAAAGCGGCCATCAACACCAGTAATGACACAACAAGAAGGCGTCCAACGCTAGCAACTAGAAATAGAAGACGTTAAATAGTGACGCAGTAGTAGTATTATCCTTCCAAGCATTACCTCCTTTTTTTCAGATGGGTAGTTAGGTTTGTTGCCTATTGCCACCAACACCAACTACCTATATCCATGACAAATAACACCCTACCTAAGAATTCTTTCTTGAAACTCCTCGACCTAATGTTTGTGGGCAATATGAACTGGAACAAATACATTGAGGACATTGCCAAAGCTTACGCAAAACAGGTGGGTTCCTTCTATCAAGCTAGAAAACTGCTCACACCTGAGAGTATTCTGTACCTCTACAAGGCCATCATTCGCCACATTTGGACTGGTGCACCTACCACTAGCCTCTCCCTCTTGGATAGGGTCCAAAAAAGAGTTGTCAATCTAATAGTTCCCACTTTGTCAACTAACCTTCAACTACATTGCCGCAATGTTGCATCTTTTTGCCTGTTTTACAAATATTTTAATGGAATGTGCTCTGATGAACTCGTTGCACTTGTGCCGCCTTGACATATCCCCGACAAACCCACTTAGCAATAAAATCTCACCCCTTCACTGTTGAGATCCCTAAATGCCAATAAGCTTTCTACTCTAATAGTTTCTTCCCTAGACTTTGGAATTCCCTTCCTGCTACCTGCTTCCCTGACTGTACTAATATGCAAAAGTAAAAATGTAACATAAACCAACATCTTGTTAATCTTTCCAAGGCATGGTCCCAAATTGTAGCCCCTTATGTCCAAGTGACGATATGCCTTGTTAGGGATGAACACGAGTAAAAAAGAAAAACAAAAAAACAAAAACAAAACTCTTTTATGAAGGAATGCTGTTCATTTTTTAACTTAGTCCAGTACCCCTTTTTGCAGATCTGGATGCTTACATTAAACTGACCCTGTGCCTATCTTTGCCGTTAAGGGGAGGCAGATAAATATGAGGTACATGATGGTGATCGAACTCACAAAAAATTGCTTATTGTGTGATTCATATCACCATACAAGGCACAAATACGAAAATGCGCATGTGTAAAGCTTCGGTTCCTAGCTCCGAATGGTGTGATGTCAGTCATGTGTTCTCCCTCTGAGACACAAATCTTCGAGTGGAAAAGACGTTCCGTATCATCCCCTTTTCACCACTGGTTCTGTATTTATTTTCTAAGCTGTTTAGCACATTTAGTGAGAATTCCATGCACTAATGATGCGACTAATAGTCTATTTGTCTGTTTTTCATTACATCGCGAAAATACTTTTTTTATTTATTGACGTGAGAGATAAGGGCGTAAGACGGCAGTGAATCTAATTTTTTCGCCTTTTCCCTTTTTTCTGTTTTTTTTTCTTTCTTTCTTTCTTTCTTTCTCTTTTTTTACTTTTGCTGTTTCTTTTCTTTTTTTTTGCCTTTTTTCTTTTTCAGTCTTTTCTTTATATCCTTTTTTTTTCTCTTTTACTTTTTGTATTCATTTTTTTCCGCCCTCTTTTTGCCAATTCTTGAATGAAAGGAACAAGTCACACATCCCTACTCACTGTTTCTAAAAATATTTCCAACCCAAAAAGACGGTGAGCACCTATTTATGAAAGACAACAAGAATTTGCTGCGTATTTTTAGTGATGCGGAATGTTATTACAAGTCGAAACAAAAGAGGCCAAAAATCTTTCGAACCAGATGACTATTTCTGTTGTTCTCTTATTACTAATACTACTAGACCTACCTGCAGTCTACCCCGGAATCAATGAATGCATCTCTGCTCCCAGCCCTAAGCCCTACATTACAATATATATTTTCTATTTCTAATTTGGCGCACCTGAACGAGAATCAACCCCCCTCCTTATAATTTTAAACGGTATTTTGCAGTTGATTTTTTTTTTTTTTTACAACCTAACCCAGCGTTGTATAAATACCCCAGCATCCCCATGTTAAGAACGGCTTTTGAAATAAACACTCCCAACTGTAAAAACTTTACTACCTACTAAAACATATAAAAAGTTGGGGGTGGGGTGGTTCTTGTTCAGGTCCGCCTTTTAATTTCTATAATTTTACAAATCTCCGTATATAATATTTTGATTGCAGAAATTACCCTCTAGACCAAAGTACCGTAGGTTTGCAACAACAGATGCCATATGCAAATTTATTATGTCTAGACTATTAGCCACTATCTCATGTAACTTTAGAACATTTTAGACACATTGAGTCGTTATGATAAAATCTTACATTTCATCTTAGGAGCAATATCATCACAATCGCAGCAGAGTTAGGAAATATCGATTTTAAAATGGTGTGGTTGGTTAAGGGCGAACATCTTTTCTGAGTGTGACTAAGGCAGTTTACTGTTGTATGTAGAAATGGAAAAATTGTTCGAAATGTTAATTGCTATGATGATGATGATTAATGATAATGTGATACTATCGACCCCCCCCCTACTGCAAGTGTTAGGAATTAAAAAAAGAGAAAATATAACAAAAAAAGAAAAGAAATATATCAGAATGAAGATATAGGAAATTGTTCACCAAGGAACACAAAAGAAAGCTAAAATAAGATTGTTAATCAAGGTGTGGCAGTAACGGGAACAAAAGATCGGTCAATATATTTTAGAGTTAGTTTTAGGAATAGCAATGAGTTTTACGACAGTAAAGGACAGTTTAGGGTTTGCAACAGTTGACAACAGTTACAGAAGAGGTGAGTTTATAGTTGGTCACAGCTACACGCAGGTTGTTGCTTGAAGCAGATCGAGATGAGCTGACGTCAACTGACGAACATGGCCTCGATAGTAAACATAGATGTGGACCTTACCATATAGAGGGTCGATGGTGTCACACACGCACGTAGAGTACAATTGATATTTGTAGAATGTGTTGGAGTTTGTGGGGTTTTTTTGTTTTGTTTTTTTTAATATTTTTTTATTGCCGTTTCACCCCAAACAAGGCACAGGGCACCTTAGTCGTGAGAGTTTAGGATTTGGGACAAGATTTGTAGGAATACTATTTATGGAGTTGGGCAGCGAGATGTCTGTTCACATTACATTTGAATTTCTGTATGTCAGTACAGTTAGGGAAGCAGGGAAAAAACTATTCGAGTAGAAGGCTTTATGGTATCTAGGGATCTCTACAGTGTAGGGGTGAGATTTTGCTGCTTGTCGGGTTTGTCGAGGGGGTACTAGTGCTCGAAGTTCGTCAGAGTACTTACCATTGCAATACTTGTGAACCACTGCGCACCCCTTGGCAGCTGCCAATGTGAGAGGCAACGTCATGCTAGAAGAGAAGATGAAAGAGAAGAAATGTATGGCACACAATGTTGGGGTCAGTGGCGGTTGTCGAACGGGATAGCATGTTTTATCATAACAATATTTGTGAATGTTCCTTTTTCATTTATGTTAATGTCTAAAGTTCACAGATGTCAGCGTTCAATTAATCATCTCTCTCTCTCTCTCTCTCTCTCTCTCCCTCTCTCTCTCTCTCTCTCTCTCTCTCTCTCTCTCTCTCTCTCTCTCTATATATATATATATATATATATATATATATATATACCTTAATACCTTTAACGTGTATATATATATATATATATATATATATATATATATATATATATGATTTTCAGAATGTGAGAGATTGTATATAATAAATTCCACAGCCAAACAACGTCGCAGCCCACAAGAGCCATGACAGTCAAAGAACCGGAAGTCCAAGACTCGAGTTTCGCCCTCATTTTGGACTCATCAGTTACACATCCGAACTCAGGATGCGAAACCCGATCCCAAAATGAGGGCGAAACTCGAGTCTTGGACTTCCGGTTCTTTGACTGTCATGGCTCTTGTGGGCTGCGACGTTGTTTGGCTGTGGAATTTATTATATATATACACACACACACACCTTGATACCTTTAACGTACGTACGTGTTTCACAGTTTCCAGATTGTAAATTATCTGATCGAGAGATCCTATTTATCAAAAAGGAGTATAGAAGGGGATAACATATTACGGAAGATTAAATTAGTATATATGTACGCTAATTTAATTTCCATGGTAGGTTATCACCTTCTATCCTCCTTATTAATAAATAGGATCTTACGATCACCGAAGACAAAATGTACAAAAAATTAAAAAAAAATGATGTTGCTTTTGGTCGTACGTGAAACTAAAATACACCTTCTGGTAATGCTGACTGGTTCTTTACCATGGGTGTGATTCGGCCCAACGAAATAGTTCATCTCGAAGTTGAATTAAGGGAGAAAACATCGAATCGAAAATGAAAAAATAAAACGAAACATAGCTTCTTTTTTTTCTTTTTTTTTTTTTTTTTTTTTCTTTTTTGTTTTTTTTTCTTTTTTTTTTCTTTGTTTTTTTTTCTTTTTTTTTCTTTTTTTTTTTCTTTTTTTTTCTTTCTTTTTTTTTCTTTTTTTTCTTTTTTCTTTTTTTTCTTTTTTTTCTTTTTTTTCTTTCTTTTTTTTCACCCCCATTTATTTGGGGGGGGAGGAATTATTATCGAAATGAAACGAAAGTTTTATTCTTTTTTTTATTATTCTTTTTTTTTTTTTCGAGGACCTGTACAATGTGCATGGTAATGAAAAAAAATTCTTTGTCATAATAGGGACGCCTCAGAACTGTTTATAGGACCATAAATTGATTTTATACTGTTTTGGAAAAAACAAACCAATAAATGCCACATGCTGATATTTATTTGGTGGATTTCTACCATTTTTTTTTTTTTTTTTTTTTTTTTTCGAATTTTTGAGTTATTCTCGGGCTCCAAAGGAAAGAATATCATGGCGCTATCGTTCTATCCCCCCACCCCCACAACAACAACAAAAAACAGTTCAAAGAATTTTCAAGCATAAATGCTAGCAAAGGTAAGATGAGTTACTCTTTTTCTGCTGAGATAAATCTTTAGTGTTTGTTTTGAAGTTTGAAACACAAATAGTGCCTAGTTTTTAATTTAGAACAAGATCACGGAAATTCTTCAGTTTCGGATGCACAGTTTCGACTGAAATAAACACTTAAAATAAGTTAGAAGAGTAACTTATATTGCCTTTGATAGTGTCTGAAAATTCGAAAAATAAAACACAAGACGTAATTAGGTAGGTTGAAGAGTAACTTATTTTGCTTTTGGTAACATTTATTTGTTATATGTTTGAATTTTGACAAGTTTTTCGTTTGTTAGCTTTTTTTTTCAAAATACCCTAAAAGATGGTGAATTGTTTTTATTTTTAATTAATTTTTTTTTATTACATTTCCACCCCAAAAAAGGCATATTGCCACTTTGTTGTAGGGGGCTACTATCAGGGACACGGGCATCAGGGGTATTGTGTAGGGAGTTGGGCAGCAAGATGTCGGTTCACGTTACACTTGAACTTCTACATGTCAGTACAGTTGGAGAAGCATGGACCCGGCAGGGAATTCCAAAGTCTAGCTGTCCTGGGGAAGAAACTACTGGAGTAGAAGGCTCTCTTACATCTAGGGATCTCTACTGTGAAGGGGTGGGATTTAACTGCTTGTCGGGTTTGTCAGGGGTATTTACGTCAAGGGAGCACAAGTGCTTGCAGTTCGTCAGAGCATTCACCGTTAAAGTACTTGTAGAAAATGCAGAGGGATGCAACATTTCGTCGATGGGACAGGGGCTGAAGTTTAGATGTTTAGGACCTATCAGATTGGCGACTCTCTTTTGAACCTTGTCTAGGAGCGAGAGACTATTGGTAGATGCACCAGCCCAAATATGATAACAATACTCCATATATTGGCGAATGGTGGCCTTATAGAGGTATAGGATACTTTCGGGCGTTAGTATCTTTCTAGCACGGTAGAGAGAACCTACCTTCTTCGCAGCAGTCCTGGCGATACTCTCGATGTAATTGTTCCAACTCATGTTTCCTGAGAGCATTAGGCCAAGGAGTTTAAAGGATGTACTTTCAGATAAAGAGTCATTTGCCATTGCTATTGGTGGTAGAGAACGTTTCTTGTAATTATTGAAGGAAACGAGTTTTGTCTTGGCAGCATTGAATGTGACCATCCATTTATGTCCCAATTCCACTACAGATTAGAGGTCATCCTCTAGTGCTTCTGCCATTTCTTAAGATATGTGTTCATTTGTTTTCCTGTCGTGTCTTTTATAGAGTGTGGTGTCGTCAGTGTATATACCCATGTCACAGGCAATTTTGTCATGGAGGTCATTTATGAATATTAGGAATAACAGAGGTTCCAGGATAGACACCTGAGGCACTCCCGCATTTATATTGTATTGTTTAGATGTACGAACGTCGAGGACAACCTGGATTTTTCTCTTATCTAAGAAGGATTTAATTATGTTAAGTATTCTTCCAGTGATACCATATGATCTGATTTTCCTGAGAAGACCTTCATGCTATACCATGTCAAAAGCCTTAGATATATCTAGAGCTACCGCTCTACCCTCCCCCACTTTGTCCAGTGACTGGTATATATGTTTTGAGATTACAGTTAGGATGTCTGCTGTTGAACGGGCTTCTCTAAATCCATATTGTTAGTCAGTCAGAAGTTTAGCATCTGTAAGGTGATGGACTAGAGCTTGGTTAATTATTGTCTCAAATATTTTGGCGAAAAGTTGGAGGAGGCTAGTGGGGTGATAATTTACTGGGTCAGTTCTTGAATTCTTGAAAACTGGTACTACAGAAGCAGTTTTCCAGCAGGCAGGAAAACAAGATTCATTAAGGTATTTGTTGTAAAGTTTGGAGAGAACTGGAGCTACTTCGGCGGAGCACTTTTTTAATAGCACAGCCGGGATGAGATCAGGTCCACATGCTTTTGCAGGCACTAACTTTTTATGGCTAAAAACATTTTTGTTTTTTACTTTATTTTTGTTGTTATTTTCAAATATTTAGCAGCAATTATTATACAAAAAAAAAAAAATACTATGTATTGCAGTAATTAAAAAGAAAAAAAAGAAGTTTTGCAGGGCTCTATGGACAAATTTATCTTTAGTTGACCTTTGACAACTAAATATTTTCGTTTGTTAGCCAAATAGAAAAGTTGCTAGCCAAACCCATGTGATTTTTGGAATATGACATCTTCGTTCTGTCACGATTATGTACATCATAAAGATTTTTCTGTATTTTTTTTTTTTAACAAGTGTAATTCTAAATACACAAAATTTTTTTATACCTTCAAGTATAAATATTAAACAGCCTTCGTTAAAAAAGAGAGTATATTGTTCTATTAAACTTTTATTCTTTAAATAATTTAACTTTGTTTTATAGAAAAAGTTGAAAAGATATTTTTCGCTCAGTAGTGAACTTTGGAAGATTGTCAGTGAAAGAAATACAATCGCCAAAAGATAAGCGTTTTATTATTTCTAGTCGTCACTTTGAAAAAAAACACTCGCAAATGTGACTGTTTCATTTGCAATGTAGAGCCCTGTTTCGTTTCATTTTCTTAGGATAGGATTTCATGTTTTTATTCTTTAATCAACTTCCACTTCTTAACACAACTTTGAGACAAACTATTTTTAGTCGCAAATCAGGTAAAGAACTAGTCAACATTACATACCTTCTTAATCTTCTGGCTAGGATCTAAGTGTAGTATCTGTTCTGTCAAAAGATGGTATGATGATATCATGGGGTGTCTGTTCGCACTGGGCGTCCATACATTGAAAATATGTCACAGACTCGTATAAGGATATTGGAGATACACCATAATAACCAGATATATTCTGACATTGCATTAACCAGATTACTTAGATACTTTTACAGTTTTAACAAAAGGGATGAAATAATATCGCAGGGTCTCCATTCATGCTGAACATTCACAGAATGTCCAGCAGCAATACATTACATATAAAAGCATCAATATATTACATATAAAAGCAGCAATCTATTACATATAAAAGCAGCAATCTATTACATATAAAAGCAGCAATCTATTACATATAAAAGCAGCAATCTATTACATATAAAAGCAGCAATCTATTACATATAAAGGCAGCAATCTATTACATATAAAGGCAGCAATCTATTACATATAAAAGCAATCTATTACATATAAAAGCAGCAATCTATTACATATAAAAGCAGCAATCTATTACATATAAAAGCAGCAATCTATTACATATAAAAGCAGCAATCTATTACATATAAAAGCAATCTATTACATATAAAAGCATCAATATATTACATATAAAAGCATCAATATATTACATATAAAAGCAGCAATCTATTACATATAAAAGCAGCAATCTATTACATATAAAAGCAGCAATCTATTACATATAAAAGCAGCAATCTATTACATATAAAAGCAGCAATCTATTACATATAAAAGCAATCTATTACATATAAAAGCAGCAATCTATTACATATAAAAGCAGCAATCTATTACATATAAAAGCAGCAATCTATTATATATAAAAGCAGCAATCTATTACATATAAAAGCAGCAATCTATTACATATAAAAGCAGCAATCTATTACATATAAAAGCAGCAATCTATTACATATAAAAGCAATCTATTACATATAAAAGCAGCAATCTATTACATATAAAAGCAGCAATCTATTACATATAAAAGCAGCAATCTATTACATATAAAAGCAATCTATTACATATAAAAGCAGCAATCTATTACATATAAAAGCAGCAATCTATTACATATAAAAGCAGCAATCTATTACATATAAAAGCAGCAATCTATTACATATAAAAGCAGCAATCTATTACATATAAAAGCAGCAATCTATTACATATAAAAGCAGCAATCTATTACATATAAAAGCAGCAATCTATTACATATAAAAGCAATCTATTACATATAAAAGCAGCAATCTATTACATATAAAAGCAGCAATCTATTACATATAAAAGCAGCAATCTATTACATATAAAAGCAGCAATCTATTACATATAAAAGCAGCAATCTATTACATATAAAAGCAGCAATCTATTACATATAAAGGCAGCAATCTATTACATATAAAAGCAGCAATCTATTACATATAAAAGCATCAATATATTACATATAAAAGCAGCAATCTATTACATATAAAAGCAGCAATCTATTACATATAAAAGCAGCAATCTATTACATATAAAAGCAGCAATCTATTACATATAAAAGCAGCAATCTATTACATATAAAAGCAGCAATCTATTACATATAAAAGCAATCTATTACATATAAAAGCAGCAATCTATTACATATAAAAGCAGCAATCTATTACATATAAAAGCAGCAATCTATTACATATAAAAGCAGCAAAGCAGCAATCTATTACATATAAAAGCAGCAATCTATTACATATAAAAGCAGCAATCTATTACATATAAAAGCAGCAATCTATTACATATAAAAGCAGCAATCTATTACATATAAAAGCAGCAATCTATTACATATAAAAGCAGCAATCTATTACATATAAAAGCATCAATATATTACATATAAAAGCAGCAATCTATTACATATAAAAGCAGCAATCTATTACATATAAAAGCAGCAATCTATTACATATAAAGGCAGCAATCTATTACATATAAAGGCAGCAATCTATTACATATAAAGGCAGCAATCTATTACATATAAAAGAAGCAATCTATTACATATAAAAGCAGCAATCTATTACATATAAAAGCAGCAATCTATTACATATAAAAGCAGCAATCTATTACATATAAAAGCAGCAATCTATTACATATAAAAGCAGCAATCTATTACATATAAAAGCAGCAATCTATTACATATAAAAGCAGCAATCTATTACATATAAAAGCAGCAATCTATTACATATAAAAGCAGCAATCTATTACATATAAAAGCAGCAATCTATTACATATAAAAGCAGCAATCTATTACATATAAAGGCAGCAATCTATTACATATAAAGGCAGCAATCTATTACATATAAAAGCAAGCTATTACATATAAAAGCAAGCTATTACATATAAAAGCAGCAATCTATTACATATAAAAGCAATCTATTACATATAAAAGCAGCAATCTATTACATATAAAAGCAGCAATCTATTACATATAAAAGCAGCAATCTATTACATATAAAAGCAGCAATCTATTACATATAAAAGCAGCAATCTATTACATATAAAAGCAATCTATTACATATAAAAGCAGCAATCTATTACATATAAAAGCAGCAATCTATTACATATAAAAGCAGCAATCTATTACATATAAAAGCAGCAATCTATTACATATAAAAGCAGCAATCTATTACATATAAAAGCAGCAATCTATTACATATAAAAGCAGCAATCTATTACATATAAAAGCAGCAATCTATTACATATAAAAGCAGCAATCTATTACATATAAAAGCAGCAATCTATTACATATAAAAGCAGCAATCTATTACATATAAAGGCAGCAATCTATTACATATAAAAGCAATCTATTACATATAAAAGCAGCAATCTATTACATATAAAAGCAGCAATCTATTACATATAAAAGCAGCAATCTATTACATATAAAAGCAGCAATCTATTACATATAAAAGCAGCAATCTATTACATATAAAAGCAGCAATCTATTACATATAAAAGCAGCAATCTATAACATATAAAAGCAGCAATCTATTACATATAAAAGCAGCAATCTATTACATATAAAAGCAATCTATTACATATAAAAGCAGCAATCTATTACATATAAAAGCAGCAATCTATTACATATAAAAGCAGCAATCTATTACATATAAAAGCAGCAATCTATTACATATAAAAGCAGCAATCTATTACATATAAAAGCAGCAATCTATTACATATAAAGGCAGCAATCTATTACATATAAAAGCAGCAATCTATTACATATAAAAGCAGCAATCTATTACATATAAAAGCAGCAATCTATTACATATAAAAGCAGCAATCTATTACATATAAAAGCAATCTATTACATATAAAAGCAGCAATCTATTACATATAAAAGCAGCAATCTATTACATATAAAAGCAGCAATCTATTACATATAAAAGCAGCAATCTATTACATATAAAAGCAGCAATCTATTACATATAAAAGCAGCAATCTATTACATATAAAAGCAGCAATCTATTACATATAAAGGCAGCAATCTATTACATATAAAGGCAGCAATCTATTACATATAAAAGCAGCAATCTATTACATATAAAAGCAGCAATCTATTACATATAAAAGCAGCAATCTATTACATATAAAAGCAGCAATCTATTACATATAAAAGCAGCAATCTATTACATATAAAAGCAGCAATCTATTACATATAAAAGCAGCAATCTATTACATATAAAAGCAGCAATCTATTACATATAAAAGCAGCAATCTATTACATATAAAAGCAGCAATCTATTACATATAAAGGCAGCAATCTATTACATATAAAGGCAGCAATCTATTACATATAAAGGCAGCAATCTATTACATATAAAAGCAATCTATTACATATAAAAGCAATCTATTACATATAAAAGCAGCAATCTATTACATATAAAAGCAGCAATCTATTACATATAAAAGCAGCAATCTATTACATATAAAAGCAGCAATCTATTACATATAAAAGCAGCAATCTATTACATATAAAAGCAGCAATATATTACATATAAAAGCAGCAATATATTACATATGAAAGCAGCAATCTATTACATATAAAGGCAGCAATCTATTACATATAAAGGCAGCAATCTATTACATATAAAAGCAATCTATTACATATAAAAGCAGCAATCTATTACATATAAAAGCAGCAATCTATTACATATAAAAGCAGCAATCTATTACATATAAAAGCAGCAATCTATTACATATAAAAGCAATCTATTACATATAAAAGCAGCAATCTATTACATATAAAAGCAGCAATCTATTACATATAAAAGCAGCAATCTATTACATATAAAGGCAGCAATCTATTACATATAAAGGCAGCAATCTATTACATATAAAGGCAGCAATCTATTACATATAAAAGCAATCTATTACATATAAAAGCAGCAATCTATTACATATAAAAGCAGCAATCTATTACATATAAAAGCAGCAATCTATTACATATAAAAGCAGCAATCTATTACATATAAAAGCAGCAATCTATTACATATAAAAGCAGCAATATATTACATATAAAAGCAGCAATATATTACATATGAAAGCAGCAATCTATTACATATAAAAGCAGCAATCTATTACATATAAAAGCAGCAATATATTACATATAAAAGCAGCAATATATTACATATAAAAGCAGCAATATATTACATATGAAAGCAGCAATCTATTACATATAAAAGCAATCTATTACATATAAAAGCAGCAATCTATTACATATAAAAGCAGCAATCTATTACATATAAAAGCAGCAATCTATTACATATAAAAGCAGCAATCTATTACATATAAAAGCAGCAATCTATTACATATGAAAGCAGCAATCTATTACATATAAAAGCAGCAATCTATTACATATAAAAGCAGCAATATATTACATATAAAAGCAGCAATATATTACATATAAAAGCAGCAATATATTACATATGAAAGCAGCAATATATTACATATAAAAGCAGCAATATATTACATATAAAAGCAGCAATATATTACATATGAAAGCAGCAATCTATTACATATAAAAGCAGCAATCTATTACATATAAAAGCAATCTATTACATATAAAAGCAGCAATCTATTACATATAAAAGCAGCAATCTATTACATATAAAAGCAGCAATCTATTACATATAAAAGCAGCAATCTATTACATATAAAAGCAGCAATCTATTACATATAAAAGCAGCAATCTATTACATATAAAAGCAGCAATCTATTACATATAAAGGCAGCAATCTATTACATATAAAGGCAGCAATCTATTACATATAAAAGCAAGCTATTACATATAAAAGCAGCAATCTATTACATATAAAAGCAATCTATTACATATAAAAGCAGCAATCTATTACATATAAAAGCAGCAATCTATTACATATAAAAGCAGCAATCTATTACATATAAAAGCAGCAATCTATTACATATAAAAGCAGCAATCTATTACATATAAAAGCAATCTATTACATATAAAAGCAGCAATCTATTACATATAAAAGCAGCAATCTATTACATATAAAAGCAGCAATCTATTACATATAAAAGCAGCAATCTATTACATATAAAAGCAGAAATCTATTACATATAAAAGCAGCAATCTATTACATATAAAAGCAGCAATCTATTACATATAAAGGCAGCAATCTATTACATATAAAGGCAGCAATCTATTACATATAAAAGCAATCTATTACATATAAAAGCAGCAATCTATTACATATAAAAGCAGCAATCTATTACATATAAAAGCAGCAATCTATTACATATAAAAGCAGCAATCTATTACATATAAAAGCAGCAATCTATTACATATAAAAGCAGCAATCTATTACATATAAAAGCAGCAATCTATTACATATAAAAGCAGCAATCTATAACATATAAAAGCAGCAATCTATTACATATAAAAGCAGCAATCTATTACATATAAAAGCAATCTATTACATATAAAAGCAGCAATCTATTACATATAAAAGCAGCAATCTATTACATATAAAAGCAGCAATCTATTACATATAAAAGCAGCAATCTATTACATATAAAAGCAGCAATCTATTACATATAAAAGCAGCAATCTATTACATATAAAAGCAGCAATCTATTACATATAAAGGCAGCAATCTATTACATATAAAGGCAGCAATCTATTACATATAAAAGCAGCAATCTATTACATATAAAAGCAGCAATCTATTACATATAAAAGCAGCAATCTATTACATATAAAAGCAATCTATTACATATAAAAGCAGCAATCTATTACATATAAAAGCAGCAATCTATTACATATAAAAGCAGCAATCTATTACATATAAAAGCAGCAATCTATTACATATAAAAGCAGCAATCTATTACATATAAAAGCAGCAATCTATTACATATAAAAGCAGCAATCTATTACATATAAAGGCAGCAATCTATTACATATAAAAGCAGCAATCTATTACATATAAAGGCAGCAATCTATTACATATAAAAGCAGCAATCTATTACATATAAAAGCAGCAATCTATTACATATAAAAGCAGCAATCTATTACATATAAAAGCAGCAATCTATTACATATAAAAGCAGCAATCTATTACATATAAAAGCAGCAATCTATTACATATAAAAGCAGCAATCTATTACATATAAAAGCAGCAATCTATTACATATAAAGGCAGCAATCTATTACATATAAAGGCAGCAATCTATTACATATAAAGGCAGCAATCTATTACATATAAAAGCAATCTATTACATATAAAAGCAGCAATCTATTACATATAAAAGCAGCAATCTATTACATATAAAAGCAGCAATCTATTACATATAAAAGCAGCAATCTATTACATATAAAAGCAGCAATCTATTACATATAAAAGCAGCAATCTATTACATATAAAAGCAGCAATCTATTACATATGAAAGCAGCAATATATTACATATGAAAGCAGCAATCTATTACATATGAAAGCAGCAATCTATTACATATAAAAGCAGCAATCTATTACATATAAAAGCAGCAATCTATTACATATAAAAGCAGCAATCTATTACATATAAAAGCAGCAATCTATTACATATAAAAGCAGCAATCTATTACATATAAAAGCAGCAATCTATTACATATAAAAGCAGCAATCTATAACATATAAAAGCAGCAATCTATTACATATAAAAGCAGCAATCTATTACATATAAAAGCAGCAATCTATAACATATAAAAGCAGCAATCTATTACATATAAAAGCAGCAATCTATTACATATAAAAGCAGCAATCTATTACATATAAAAGCAGCAATCTATTACATATAAAAGCAGCAATCTATAACATATAAAAGCAGCAATCTATTACATATAAAAGCAGCAATCTATAACATATAAAAGCAGCAATCTATTACATATAAAAGCAGCAATCTATTACATATAAAAGCAGCAATCTATTACATATGAAAGCAGCAATATATTACATATGAAAGCAGCAATATATTACATATGAAAGCAGCAATATATTACATATAAAAGCAGCAATCTATTACATATGAAAGCAGCAATCTATTACATATAAAAGCAGCAATCTATTACATATGAAAGCAGCAATATATTACATATGAAAGCAGCAATATATTACATATAAAAGCAGCAATATATTACATATGAAAGCAGCAATATATTACATATAAAAGCAATCTATTACATATAAAAGCAGCAATATATTACATATAAAAGCAGCAATCTATTACATATAAAAGCAGCAATATATTACATATAAAAGCAGCAATCTATTACATATAAAAGCAGCAATATATTACATATAAAAGCAGCAATATATTACATATAAAAGCAGCAATCTATTACATATAAAAGCAGCAATATATTACATATAAAAGCAGCAATATATTACATATAAAAGCATAAATACATTACATATAAAAGCAGCAATCTATTACATATAAAAGCAGCAATATATTACATATAAAAGCATAAATACATTACATATAAAAGCAGCAATCTATTACATATAAAAGCAGCAATATATGACATATAAAAGCAGCAATATATTACATATGAAAGCAGCAATATATTACATATAAAAGCAGCAATATATTACATATGAAAGCAGCAATATATTACATATAAAAGCAGCAATATATTACATATGAAAGCAGCAATATATTACATATAAAAGCAATCTATTACATATAAAAGCAGCAATATATTACATATAAAAGCAGCAATCTATTACATATAAAAGCAGCAATATATTACATATAAAAGCAGCAATCTATTACATATAAAAGCAGCAATATATTACATATAAAAGCAGCAATATATTACATATAAAAGCAGCAATCTATTACATATAAAAGCAGCAATATATTACATATAAAAGCAGCAATATATTACATATAAAAGCATAAATACATTACATATAAAAGCAGCAATCTATTACATATAAAAGCAGCAATATATGACATATAAAAGCAGCAATATATTACATATAAAAGCATAAATACATTACATATAAAAGCAGCAATATATTACATATAAAAGCAGCAATCTATTACATATAAAAGCAGCAATATATTACATATAAAAGCATAAATACATTACATATAAAAGCAGCAATCTATTACATATAAAAACAGCAATATATGACATATAAAAGCAGCAATATATTACATATAAAAGCAGCAATATATTACATATAAAAGCAGCAATATATTACATATAAAAGCAGCAATATATGACATATAAAAGCAGCAATATATTACATATGAAAGCAGCAATATATTACATATAAAAGCAATATATTACATATAAAAGCAGCAATATATTACATATAAAAGCAGCAATATATTACATATGAAAGCAGCAATATATTACATATAAAAGCAATATATTACATATAAAAGCAGCAATATATTACATATAAAAGCAGCAATATATTACATATAAAAGCAGCAATATATTACATATGAAAGCAGCAATATATTACATATAAAAGCAGCAATATATTACATATAAAAGCAGCAATATATTACATATAAAAGCAGCAATATATGACATATAAAAGCAGCAATATATTACATATGAAAGCAGCAATATATTACATATAAAAGCAGCAATATATTACATATAAAAGCAGCAATATATGACATATAAAAGCAGCAATCTATTACATATAAAAGCAGCAATATATGACATATAAAAGCAGCAATCTATTACATATAAAAGCAGCAATATATGACATATAAAAGCAGCAATCTATTACATATAAAAGCAGCAATATATGACATATAAAAGCAGCAATATATTACATATAAAAGCAGCAATATATTACATATAAAAGCAGCAATATATTACATATAAAAGCAGCAATATATGACATATAAAAGCAGCAATATATTACATATGAAAGCAGCAATATATTACATATAAAAGCAATATATTACATATAAAAGCAGCAATATATTACATATAAAAGCAGCAATATATTACATATGAAAGCAGCAATATATTACATATAAAAGCAATATATTACATATAAAAGCAGCAATATATTACATATAAAAGCAATATATTACATATAAAAGCAATATATTACATATAAAAGCAGCAATATATTACATATAAAAGCAGCAATATATTACATATAAAAGCAGCAATACATTACATATAAAAGCAGCAATATATTACATATAAAAGCAGCAATATATTACATATGAAAGCAGCAATATATTACATATAAAAGCAGCAATATATTACATATAAAAGCAGCAATATATTACATATGAAAGCAGCAATATATTACATATAAAAGCAGCAATCTATTACATATAAAAGCAGCAATATATGACATATAAAAGCAGCAATATATTACATATAAAAGCAGCAATATATGACATATAAAAGCAGCAATATATTACATATAAAAGCAGCAATATATTACATATAAAAGCAGCAATATATTACATATAAAAGCAATATATTACATATAAAAGATGCTGCTGTGGAATTTCCACAGGTCCCACTAGTTCAAATTAATATTGATTAAAAGTTGAATGTATATAAATCAACGAATCTATCGCTCTGAAAAAAAAATGCTCTCTATGAACATTCACCATGTGCATTCACTGCGCTGGTTGTGATCTTGCCACTTGTTGTGTGCATCCAAAGTAGTTATTGGCACCATTAGTGCCGCAACGAAGAATGCACATCCCAAGTAAAACAAAAACCACACCGCAACTGTCCTCAACTGTCGCAAGCTCAAGATGGTCCGTAAACTGTCTCTAATTGTTGTAAACTGTGGCAAAACTCACTGCCACACGTAAAACTGCCCATGAACTAACTCTAAATATGTCTGGTCTTTTTCCCGCCACACCTTGATTAAAAATCCTATTTCAGCTTTCTTTTCTGTACCTTGGTGAACGACTTTCTTTCAACTGTTCTGTTGAGAAACTTATTTCCTCTTTTATTTTCCTTCCTTGCAGGGAGAATGTTGATAACTCATTCAGATAAATATTGATGCAATGTACCGGTTAAAAGCTGAATATGAATCGACGTTATAAAAAAAGTGTGCTCTCTATGAGTATGCATCGTGCGCATTCACAACATTGGTCGTGATCTCTCCACTTGTTGTGCCAGTCCAAAGTTGTTATTGGTGCCATCAGTACTGCAACAAAGAATTTGCATCCTGGCGAACCAACTGGCAAGAGAGACACACTTGCTGAAACTGCTTGATAGCTCTCCCAAAAATCAACTGCCCGCTTCAAACGTTCAAATGACGACGGTATCGATTGTCTTCAAACCTCTGACTTTCACACTTGATTGAATAAAACGTGCCTGACACACGCCATCGCTGCAGTTCATCTTATTTAACTCCTCCTCCTCCTCCTAGCCTCCTCCTCCTCTGGGGTCTCTTCATCCCTGACTGACTTTGATCTTTTGTTGGTTGTCATTGTTCATTGTTCATTGCCCCCCTCCTCACATCAGATGGCTCGCTGGTCTCTATTCCTGGGCTTATCTGTAGATGACCTTGGACATTGTTTTTCTCATAAAGCTGATCCCAGCGAGATTCTTGCCACTCAATGAAAGTTTTATTTTCTTCACAGAGAATATCTCTTGAGTGGTCTGATTCTAGCTAGGGATTTTTTTTTAGTTCTCTGTGCTCTCTTCCCTTGGCTAAGCATTTATCACTTCAACGGCTGCCATTCATATGCACCAGCAAAACATGCTTTGCAGCACATGTTTTCACTCTTCATTTTTTGTATGTTTTTAAATAGATCAAATTGTAAGCAGTAGCAGTCAGGGTGGTAGAAGCAGATTTGGCAAAAAAAAAAAAAGGCATCACTCGAAAAAATTTCAAAAATAAATCATAATAGATTTAATGTCACTTTTACACATGCTGACATATGTTGAACGGCTTTTAGAAACTGATTTTCAGAATAATCTATTTCTGATCTATTTATTCATCTTTCTATCAAATCTATTATCACTTTTTCTCATCTTTTCCTTGGTATTCCTCTGTCAACTGACCCTACTATCTCAACTGTTCTACACCTACTAATTCAAGCACTCTCTTCTGTTTTTTTTTTTCAATGTGACCAAACAAATAAAGTCTCCTGTCCTGCACACATCCCCCTATACTCTCCAGATATAGTTTTCTTTTGAAGTCATTTAATCTAAGTTTATCTTTAAGACTCGTGTTACACATTCATTGTATTATTGTCATATTATTTCTCTCCATGCAACACATATCCTCAACCCTCACTTGCCAGATTTCATTTCCATACATCATCTCACTGCATACACATACCTGATAGACTTTTCTCTTGGTCTGCAGTCGTAGCACACCACTGATTTGTATTCACGTAAATTTCCTAACCTTTTATTCCATTCCATTCCTAATTCATGTTATGCCAGAATAAATTTGAAAATTATTTTCTTATAAAAACAAAAAAAAAAGTGTGTACATATGGAAGTTTCTCTATGAGAATAGGTGTGCATCATGTCAACTGACCCAACTACCTCAATTGTTCTACATCTACTAATACAAGCGCTCTCTTCTGTTTTTGTCAATGTGACTAAACCAAAAAAATTTCCTGTCCTGCACACATCTCCCTATACTCTCCAGATGTAGTTTCCTTTGAAATCATTTGACACTGGACAAAGCAGAGGAGGATAGATATATCTAAGGCTTTTGACAGGGTATGGCACAATGGTCTTCTCAGATCATAACAAATTAACACATATCTAAGAAAATGGCAGAAACACTAGAGGAAGACCTCCAATCTGTAGTGGGATGGGGATAAAAATGGATGGTCACATTCAATGCTGCCAAGACTAAGCTTGTTTCCTTCAATAATTACAAGAAACCTTCTCTACCACTATTAGCTATGGCTAAAGATTCATTACCTGAAAGTATTTCTTTCAAACTCCTTGGTTTAACCTTCACAGGAAACATGAGTTGGAACAGATACATTGAGAGCATTGACAGGGCCGCTGCGAGGAAGGTGGGCTCCTTATACCGTGCTAGAAAGTTACTTACGCCTAAAACTATCCTGTACCTCTACAAGGCCACCATTCGCCCATGTATGGAGTATTGTTGTCACATTTGGGCTGGTGCATCTGTTACTAGTCTCTCGCTCTTGGACAGAATTAAAAAAAGATGTGCGAACCTGATAGGTCCTGAACTGTCATCTAAGCTTAAGCCTCTGTCCCATCGATGAAATGTTGTATCCTTCTGCCTGTTTTACAAGTATTTTAATGGTGGATGCTCCGATGAACTACAAGCCCTTGTACCCCCTCGATTTAAATACCCCCCGATAAACCCGACAAGCAGCAAAATCCCACCCCTACAAAGTAGAGATCCCTAGATAAAGAAGGCCTTCTACTCTAATAGTTTCTTCCCCGGGTTCCTGCTTTCCCAATTGTACTGACATACAGAAGTTCAAATGTAATGTGAACAGACATCTTGCTGCTCAACTCCCTACATAGTATTCCTGCAACTTATGGCCCTGATAGTAGCCCCTACATCAAAGTGGCACTGTGCCTTGTTTGGGGTGAAAATGGAATAAAAAAAAATTTTTTAAATGTGGAAGACATGTTATGGTAGCATTTCGGATGATAAACTTCGTAGCCTCGTAGGGGATGTCCTTTTCTCTTCCCCGCAACCTCTTTCTCACAGAAGAGATGTTGCATGTCTCTCTGCTTTATTGTTATTTTCATGGCAAGTGCTCGTCTGATCTCCAATCTCTGCCCCCCCCGACTAAACTTTCATGAGAAACACTCTTCTAGTTGAAAACACTATCAATTATTTCCCCCACTCTTTATCTGTGCCTAAACCTAAACGTAGATTCCATGAACAAAGTTTCTTTCTTAGAACTACACGCTTGTGGAACTGTCTTCCGTTTGCCTGCTTTCCATCTGACTACAATATGGTTGTCTTCAAGTTCAATGTAAACAAGTTCTTGATGAGCTGTTCCACTTAAGTTAACAAACTTACAGAATTTCCATTACTAACGATTACTATATTGTTCAATTGACTACTGTACACTCTTTGACTCTTATCCTCGATTGGCCTCTGGGCCTTGATAAGTGATGATGCCTATATAAAAAAAAAAAGTATTTGGGCCTATTTGCCTACAGACAAAGATCGAGACAGAATTGGTAGAATGACTGGCCTGGCCGGTTGGCAGGAAGAGTGATAAGTCTTTTCTTTTTACTGTGTATGACCATTTCAGCTTGCTCACAACATCACTGACTCCAACGTTGTGTGCCATGGATTTCTTTTCTTTCATCTTCTCTTCTGGTTCTGGCTGCGTCATGTCCCATGCATTAGTGATTGCCAAATGAGTGTGGGTGCACTGGCTCACAAGTATATAAAAAATAAAATAAAACTCAGAAGAAAACACAAGCTTTGACACTTTCTGTAAATATT
The DNA here is from genome assembly GCF_053919585.1 of Euprymna scolopes. NCBI lineage: Eukaryota > Metazoa > Mollusca > Cephalopoda > Sepiida > Sepiolidae > Euprymna > Euprymna scolopes. Next base: position 14,389,450 of record NC_136517.1, read on the forward strand.
AGTCGCACTGTGGATATTTGTGTGTGTGACACCATCGACCCACTACATGTTAAGGTCCACATCTACATCTACTGTCGAGGCCGTATTTATCAGTCAATTTATTTCTCATCACCTCCAAGCCACAATCTTCCTTCAATTGTCTCCAATTGTGTTCCACTGGCAATTCTCAACTCTTACTGTCATCATTGTCCCCTGTGCTTGACTCTGCCATGAAGTCTGTCGTAAAACTCATTGCCAATGCTAAAACTAACTCTAAACATACCTTGGGTCCTTTTGTTCGCCATTCCCTGACTAACAATCCCATTCAGCTTCCTTTTGTCTACTCCTGTGAACAACTTCCTCTCCATTGTTCTGCCGATAAACCCATTCCATATATCTTTGATCACCCAGTAAATCTATTTCCTCTTGTCTTTTGTTATATTTCTTTGTCTCTTTCTTACACATTTCCCAACACTTGGGGAGGGGAGGGGGATACAAGTAGTATCACAACTGTTTGCTTGTCGGCATAAAACGCTAAATACTTCATTAGACAATTACTATACTGAGTTACTATTTACAAAGGTCAAAGGCTATTCGAGGATAAAGGTTAATGAAATTGTCTATTCGATAGTGAGCAATACTATGAGAGGAATGGATAAAATTTGATTACTTAAGAAGGCGGCTCCACAAGTGTTTCTGGATATTAGACTTAAAGATGACCATGTTACTGTCTGCATGGAGGCAGTCCTATCGTAATGTGTTCTATAGATGGAAAGTTCTTGGAAAGAAACATTGTTCCTTGAAATTCTATTTGGTTTTAGGTACACATTTATTTCTTTTCATGGAAATCGCTCCAAACAAGGCGTGAAGCCACTTGATGTAAGGAGCTAACAAGAATGAAAGATAATTATCGCAAATACAGAATATGCCAATTGACGTTAGTTTTGAAAAGACTAATGTTATAGTTAGAAGGAAAACAGTCAACAGGGAGAGAGTTCCACAAGCTTGCTGTTCTTGGAAAGAAGCTACTGGAATAAAAAGACTGTATTACAATGAGGTATCAAAACAGCGATTTAATGGAGACTGCTAGATCAAAACAAAAGAAGACAATTCTGAAGAAATGAAAGATATTTGCTGTAATAATAGCATGATGAGTTCTTGCTGTGAATGTTTTAGAGAGGAAGAACCACAGATTGAAGCATAGTCAAGTACCTTCCATAGAAAATCTCGATAGACTAGAGAAAGACTAGTAACATCTCTTTTGTGAGAGGCTGTAAAGACCAGAATAGATCATCCTTCAGTAGTCTGTGAAGTGAATGTTGTACTCTGTGACACCTTCTTAGATGTTGCAACAGTACTCCATCATAGAATGTATCTGGCTCATATAGTCAAAGGATTGCATCAGGAGTCTGGGACTTTTTGGGGTAGTAGAACAATCCGACAATTTTTCCAAGTTAAAGGTAAATATTATGGTACTCCTTAAGAAACAAAACAAAACAGTCTTCCTTCAGGAGATGTCAGATAGAATAAAGATGAGCTTTGTACTGTCATATAGAGTTGCCTCCCTTAGAGAAAAAATGTGACAAAAAAAAAAAAATAACCCAAAACTTTCTTGTTTTTTTGTTTTTTTTCTGATTTGGTTCACCTTTAATATCAGCAATTGACCATGTTCTCCATGGTATGATGAGGTTTGTGAATGAATTTCTTGTGAAGCTGGGAACAGGATCAAATTTTTAAGGTCTTTACCATGAACGGCACTCCACCACCACCACCACCACCACCTCATATCTACTAAATAGGGAAATGGGAGTGTAAGAGGGGAAAAGCTAATATTTGTTGCATAGGGTTTTAGGGGACGGGGAGAGGGAGGTTGACATTTCAAGTAGAAAATGAATGAAGCACTTTGAGCATTTAGTAGTCTCGAGTGTTTATGAAAAAAATGGTCTTTTTTTAAAATGGAATAACTTAAAACAAAGCAGTTTCACGATTAGAGCAATAATAATGTTTATCAATTTTTTTTTCATGTATTTCTCCTGCTATTTATTCCTACCTAACTAAGAACCATAATATATACTAGCTGTTCTCATCCGGCGTTGCCCGTAATTATTTTTACTTACTATTATTGAAATGGAAAAAGTAGTTTGTGTCCTCCAAAATAAAGTAAAAAATAGATAAAACAAAGGGAAGTAACTATCTGTTCTTTAAAACACTTCCGTGGGAGGGTTTTTTTTTTTTTTTCAGATGGCAACATTTCAAAAATTCTTCTTGTTTGATAATTTTGTCTTGCTAAGAACATACGGAATATAAGAATGTATGTGGTAAATATTAAAAATCGCGACTAGAATTCAAGAAAAAATTCTGTATATTCATTAAAAATGTTTTATAGTATTTCTATTAAATATTACTAAATGAGGAATCATTTCGAGTTAAAATCTATTTAGTATTATGTATATAACTTGAGAAAAATCATGCATGAAAAGTTTCAACATTATGGAGAATAAGCGAAATCACATGACATCAGGTCAAATTTGGTCGCCATTTTGTTTTGATTTTGCTTATTCACATAATGATGACACATTCAAGCATGATTTTCTCAAATTTATATGCGTAATGCTAAATGGATTTTAACACTAAATGATTATTTATTTATATGCAACAAAATAACATAAAATCATTTTTAATGCCTATACAGAATTTTTTCTTGCATTCTGCTTTAGTCTTGATCTTTAACACCACTTAGCCATAATTAAAAAAAAAAAAAAAAAAAAAGAAAAAGAAAAAAATAGACTGCCAAACTCGAAAATTAGTTTTGCAGGACAAAAACTATCAATGAGCAGTTTGGTTTTACTTGATTAAATAAGAAAAAAATTGTGTGGAAATGATTTTCAAAAGTATTAATTGCAATATGAGGCGTAATAAAAAAAAAAGTTGCTAAGCTGGATTTAAACTTACTTAAACTTAGAAACTCCCGTGTCCTGACACGTGAGTCACTCAAAGTATTTATCGTTTTCGATCTGACGCCAGATTCTTAGTGTCGTTTCAATCAAATCTCTCTGGATAGTCTGTTTCTAATTCACTTTTGGTTTTCTTCTTTTTCTCTTTTCCTTGAAGCACTTCTTATTATAAATTTTCCTAATGTGTGTGTGTGTGTGTGTGTGTGTGTGTGTGTGTGTGTGAGTGAGTGAGTGTGAGTGTGAGTGAGAGGCGCTGTTTATCTCAACCCACCCAGGCAAGTAAGGTACCGAAATGAAGCTTATGACCCAGCTGATGTTTTATTCATATTTATATCCATGTTTGGTGTATGGAAATGCAAAAAAAAAAAAAAAATAAATAATAATAATAATAAAATAAGGATTTACTAAACAACATTTCATTTACTGGATAGTTTTCCGGGACAAGGACTCAAGTTTGCCCAGCTGAGAAAACTTGGGTTCTTGTGGTTAAAAATTCTCTCTGGGGCCAATCTTAAAGTATGTCTGAGTCAAGCTAGACATCGTTTGTAGATTAATAAAGATACTACCTGTCAGTTTGTGCCATCTCTGACTTCTTGGTTTGATAATTCGATCACTCCATTTGATCCTTAGAATCTTTCTAAGGCAATTCAAATCAAATGCATCGAATTTCTTATCTTTGCTGATTTTAATATGCCAGCTTCCATTTCCATGTAAAAGTGTGGACAAGATGTTTCTTTGTAAAATTTTAATTTAGATCTGAATTTATACTGAAATACGAAAATAATTTGGGACAGTTTGGATGAAAACAATTTTTTTAAAAATAAAACCTTAATATTTTAAATTTAAATTTGAAACTATTATCTTGTTATTTTTACTATTATATAAAAAGAACTTTGTGTGTGTGAGTTTGTTCCGCAACTGCAGGGCCGATTTTTATGAAATTTTACGCAAGTGTGCTTTAGGTATCTGACAGATAAGTTTTTGTATCGGAATGTCTTTGATAAGTATCGATAATCAAAGAAATCTGATGAAAGAAGGAACAGGCGATTTTGACCAAAGTTAACACCTTATACAACCTAGCATCACAAGTGCATTTGAAGTTTTATTACTGCACAAACAGAAAGATTCATCATATAAAATTGACAGTAGGGGTATGTTCGAAATGAATGTTTCTGTTTGGAGCACGATTGAACTGATACTTGACTTTTGCATTTTAAACTTTAATTCAAGCTGTTAAATATAAAAGTAATTTTATAAAATCAACAGTAGGTTCTCTACAGTGCAATGTAGACTACAATGCATTGTGGACTAAGTCATTGTGAGGAGGCATGTGAAGCTTCCTCTCAGTGCACCATGATGCGTCCCCGACTAGAGCAGGCAACCAATCGATTTGATTAAAAAAAATGGGCGATTTCATCGATTTCGATGACAATAAAAATATGAGAGTGTGAAACATTCGTTGATCATCATTCAGTGTTGGACTAAAGTCCAGGTCTCCTTGCTAGTTAATTATAAATTGGGAACTTACTTTTAAGGACTACAGTATGTAGCCTTGTATATTGCAATCCTGTTATGGAATTAAAGAAACTCCTGTTCCACAACCCACCCCACCCCCTGCAACAAACAACGATCAACTTTGTTTCTCAGCTGTCAAAAATTCAACTGTTTGTTTTCTCTGGTTTGTCATTTTTCATCCACATAACTCCGATTCACTAACCTAATTTTGTGTCATGTATTTTGCTATCATGGTAATGGGAAAACAATTTCTAAAGTCCAATGAAGCAAAACCTGGGAAAAACCCGAAGAAAAGAAGTTATTGTGACAAATATGCACCATCGATCGTATATATCTGACGCACCCTTCAGTACTCAAGAAGAAAGGTAAGTTTATAGCCAGCCAGAAGATTTCTGTACTTTCACAAAGAATCCTGAATCAGACCCGGAAATGGCTGGAGCATTCTTGAAAACCACAAAATAAAGGTAAAAAATGCTGATAACACTAAGCATTTAGGTTAGGTTAGGTAAGGTTTAGGTTAAAAAAAAAAATTAGAAAATATCCCCTAAAAAAAAAACAAGTAAAGAAAACTTCATAAAAAAAGGGTAGCTTTCAAATCGTAAACTGCGTTGGCCATTTCCGAGACTAACTTTGTATTCTGTGTACAAAGGACCGAGCTCCTTTAGATACCTATTCATTACAAGTAATAAATATTCAATTAAATTTTTTGAACACAAAAAAAAACTTTACTGTGATTTTATACAAAAGAAAAAAAGGAATACAAAACGCAAATATCTATACAAATAAAACAGTAGATGCTTGTATGCGTCTGTGTACGTAAATATTTAACCGATAAACTATTAAACTACTGATCACATAACATTGAAATGAACGGAATTAAAGGAAATAGTAATCACATAACAAGGATGGTTTCTAATGAGTAAAATCTTTGGATGGATGAATAACGTGTTCAGACATGTATCAGCAAGTTAAAATGTTAATTTCAATTTGCCGACATATTTTTATTTCGTTCTGCGCATGCTCAAATTCAATTCATTTCTTTAAATCATTTAATAAGTAGGGAATGCGGCTGGAGTGCTAAATGTTTTGGTTTCAATTCTAGCTGATGGCACCCAAGTCATTTTTTTTTTTAACTTTTGAAATCACTACTATATATTAGGCACAATATGATATTCAATAGAGAATTGGCTTTTGTAATAATAAATATGAAATCTGCATGAATTAAAATATATTTAAGCGTATTTTACAATCGAGGCGCCCCCCCTCCCACTAGTATATAACAAGTTTAAACGTGCAAAATTCACATATAAACTTTAAAGAAATGGAAATGTTTTGTGTGTTCTTTTTTGTTAAAAAAATGTCAGCTACTTTAATATTTACTATTACTTTATTCAAACTGTTGGTACAGTACCTGAGTATGTCACTTTCCGCACTTACCTGGCTTCTATCGCTTTATAGCTAGTATTAAAGAATATTTGTGAAATTTTGTAGAAAAAAAATGCTGTCTAGTATTTACATGCTGACATATATTGTACGACTTTAAAAAATTAACTTCCAAACTAACCTATCTCTGGCCAGCTTTTTTTTTTCTGATCAGGCCTCATCACTTCCTCTCGTGTTTTCTTTGGCCTTCCCCTGTTTTACATTTACTAACCTAAGCACCCTCATCCATTTTTTCATCATCATCATCAGCAGTAGTAGTAGTAGTAGTAGTAGTAGTAGTAGCATCATCATCATCATCATCATCATCATCATCATCATCATCATGTGTTGTACTTTTAGAAATTGACTTCCAAAATAACCCATCTCTGCCAGATCTTTATTTATCCTTTTTCTCAAATCTATCTTTATCACCCCTTCCTATATTTTATCACCCCCCCCATATTTTCCTTGGCTCTCCCCTGCCAACTGACCCTGCTAACTCAGATGTTCTATATTTATTAATCCAAGAACTTTCATCCATTTTTTATTTTATTCTTATATTACAAAAAAAAAAAAGAAAAGAAAAATATGAACCCACATTTCTCTTCAATCTTTTTGAAACACTAACTTGTGTTCTAATAAATTGTTAGGACTGATTTATACTCATTCCTTGGGTAGTATTGGCACTGAACCTGAATATATCAATTTTTAGTTTTTATCACTTTGTAACTAAAATGAAGGGAAATATTTGTGAAACTTTGTGGAAAAAATATGCTATTTACTATCGTTATTTTCATGGCTCGTCTGAGTTCCAATTTATGCCTCCCCTTTGCCAAACTTTCACAAAAAAACTCTCGCCTAGCTGCAACCATTATCAACAATTGCCCCCACTCTCTGTGCTTAAATCTAAACGCAGATTCCATAAACAAAGCTACTTTCTTAGAACTACCCGCCTGTGAAACACTGTTCCGCTAGCCTGCTTCCTAGCCAACTACAATATCATGACCTTCAAGTTCAATCTAAACAAGTTCTTGTTGAGCCATCTCCTTAAATATTAATCAAATTCTATGCAATTTACACCATTAACGATTACTACACTACCACTATTAATCCTTATCCTCAAGTGGCCTTCGGGCCTGGATAAGTGGTGACTCCCTTGTAAAAAAGAAAATTAAGTATTTGCATGAGAAAGTAACTACGATGAATGCATTCATGTATTGTTTTATCGACAAAAACATCCTATTTTGTAAGTAAAAATGATTTGCTTTGAACTAATTTCGAATACCCCTTATGTCGGCCGTTTTCTTTTTTTTTTCTTTTGTTTTTGCGGATTATAAAAATCTGCAACTGTTCACCCATCAGTCACAATTTCTTCAACTTAATACTTTGTAGAATTTGTCTCATTTCAAAATATCTGACATCTACTGAAAGAAATAAAGAATATTGCATTAATCGATTTCCCCACTATTAAACCAGCAATGATTAAGGCTGCAACATGATCCCTGGCCTTCATGCGACCATTTTGGATGGCATCCTTCTTGATAGTCCAATGGTCAAACTTTTAGCCTCACATTTTCGTGTGACATGAAATAGAATAAGCATATAGAAGATGCTGGTAAGACTGCTGCAAAATAAGGGTAGGCTCCCGCTACCGGGTTAGAAAACTTTTCACACTTGCCTATATCCTTATAAAACCACCATTCACGTATAAATGGATTATTACTGCCATATTTGAGCTGATGTGCTAACCACTAGCCTTTTTTATTCAACAGAGTTCAAAAAGAATTTCTAACTTAATAACTCCCGTCACATTGCTATTTGTTACAAGTAATTTCCATGGAATGTGCTCCCATGAACTTGCTGCACTTGTGTTCCCTTACCCTACTGTATGATAAATCACACCCCCCTCCTCACTCTTTACTCAAGAGATCTCGAGATATTGAAAGATTTTTCTTTTTCTTGGACTACTTATCTTTGGAAATCCCTTCTTACTCCTGTTTCCCCAACAGTACCAACATGCAGAAATTTAAATGTAATATGAACAAACATCTTGCTTCCCAACTTCCCACTCAGCCTGCGCCCTATAAATCTGCCTCAATCAGTGTAGTCTGTTATGCTTAACTGGTAATATACTTCGTTTAAAGAGGGGGGAAGGTATAAAAATCAAAAAAAATATAATTAATAACCCTTTCTAAAGAATAGACCATCTACTGTTTTCCAGTTTGTTTAGGAACAAAAACAATACGGTTTATATCTCTAAATGAGAGTGAGACTCAAGTGGTAGGATATGGAGTTCGGATACTGTCATGGTCTTTTTCCAAGGTGAATTAAATTTGGGAAGGTCATGGTTAAAATAAGAGTAAGACGTGTCCATTTTCAAGGAGTTCTTAACAAAAAATAAAATAAAAACTGTGATTGGACTCGTAGGCTAATTTATCTGAGGTGGAGTTTAACAGAACCCAGTTGCATGTGCATCAGGTAGGGAACACATACTCAGATTAAACATTTTTTCATACAGACAAGCTCATATATGTCAAGGATGTTAGTTCCATATAGAAACGTTGATTTAATTTGAATAAAATAAAATATGCATCAAGTGTGCTTGAAAGCCAAATCACAACGTAATATTAGGAAAATAAACAAATATTTTACTTGTTTGAAATTTATAACATAAAAATATTTCGGAGCTAAACTCTTACAGACTTTTCTTTCTCCAACTTTAAAACATGTCAAGAAAAAAGAAAAGAAAAAAGAAGAAAAAAAGAAAACAACATACTGAGGATGGAGTTTAGCTCCGAAATATATTTGTTATAAATTTCAAACAAGTAAAATATTTGTTTATTTTCCTAATATTACATTGTGATTTGGCTTTCAAGTGCATTTGATGTGTATTTTATTTTAAGCTCATATATATCGTATCCACCGTTTGTTGAATTCTAAATAATGTAATTTTTTTTTCTACTGCATCTAATTTTGACCTTAAGCTGCTGCTTGAAGAATGCAGATAGATCCTGATTCAAGAAAGATTCAATCCTTTGAGATTCTCTTAAACGTGACGTCCACACTACCATTCAACATTTCGTCAAAATTCAAATTAGTGTTGTGTCATATGTAAACTTCAAGCTAACACCAGATAACAGACAATCAGTTCAAGTCGTACAGTCCAGCATAAAATCGACCATACGATCACTGTAAGATAATCTTTATAGTCATAACATAGTGCTTTTAATGTATGTGTGTGTGTGTGTGACGGTTTCCAGACTATAAATTATTCAATCGGAAGATCCCATTTATTAAAAAGGAAAATAGGTGATAACATTATGAACATTAAGTTAGCGTATCTCTAGACTAATTTAATGTTCGTAGTATGTCATTACCTTCTATCCTCCTTTTTAATAAATAGGATCTCCCGATCACTGAAGACGCAATGTAAAAACAAACAAAAAATTAAATAAAAATAAACGATGTCACTTTTGGGCCGTACGTGAAACTAAAATATACCTTCTTGGTCTTCTGGCTAGGATTCAAAGGTAATATCTGTTCTGTTTAAAGATGGTATAATGATATTGTGGAGTTTCCGTTCACACCGGGTGCCCATACAATAGAAATATGTCATAGTCATATAAGGATATTGGAGATAAACCGCAATAACTTGATATACTCTGACACTACATTAACCAGATTACTTAGATAACTATTTTTAGTTTTAACAAAAAATGCTACAATAATATCGCAGGGTCTCCATTCACGCTAATCGTCCACAGAATGCTCAGCAGCAATATATTACATATGAAAGAATTCGCTGTGGAATTTCCACAGGTCCTGCTAGTTATCGATGAATACATGAAGTACACTTTTTTTTTTTTATTATTTCAAAGAAAATAACCAGTGTATGCACAACGTTATCCTTACATATATAGTATATGGTGAAACGATAAAATTGTTGCCCTAGAAAAGACGGCATGATTCCATTTCCGTTTGATGAAAACTGGTTTTCTTTTTTGTTGTTGCAGACCATCTACTAGTTGGCCAGTTGTATACAAATCCCAAGCGCGATAGGAGCCTTCTATCATGTCTGAAAGTGACACAATGTTCAACAAGCGAGATCGGAGATGCTCCACTGTACAACGCATGCTCTCTACCAATCCAAATTATAACAACAGGACCATTGCCAGCACCCTCAAAATGCATTGCTGAATTGCCATGAATAACAGGGACGTGCCCAGGGTGATGAAAACAAAGTTTCTGGCTACGGTTATGGTCTTTGGTGTGGTTTCAAGTGAGAGCTACATCATGCCACTTCACACCTTCGAAATCGGTTAGAAAGTCAACACCAAATTGTACCTGGATGTACTGAAGAGTGTGGTGATCCCCTGGTGCAATCAAGCGGCCTCTAGCAGACCCTAGGTGTGATTACTTCATTTGGTCATATGGCAAAAACATCACCAACATGACCTCTCACAACATCGAAGCCAGCCTGATCGTTGCCATCTGCTGAGGTATTCGCCAAGCTTTTACCGGTGCTTGTGGAAAAGGCATGCTCCCAGTTCCAGACTCGTATCGAGGTGGTGATTGAGGCTGAAGGTGGCTACATTGAATAGATGTCAGCTCTATTATATAATCAAGTTATCTCAATTGATATTTTCAATAAAAGTTTTAAAATAAAGCTGTAGTGTTGTTTTCTTTAGGGCGACAAATTTATCATTCCACCCTGTAGTTGTATACATAGTGGTGATCTTCATTTATTTTTTTTTTTAATTCGTTTTGTTGGGATAACACCTTCACATCTGTTGGACAAGTATTTGAAGGTTATTTTTTAAAAAAAGTTGATTTTACAGAGATGTATTATCGCCTGTAATAGGGGGTGGGCATTAAGAAACAAATAAGTCTCTAATCCCGGATTAAAAAAGAAAAACTTTATTCCACGAAAAAGTAAATTAAAGATTAAAAAACATGTATATAAAAGGATTATCATCTCATGTCGAAGGTAAAAAAAAAAAAAGAAAAAAAAAATATATGGCAGATGGAAACAATATTAAGGCAAGACATATGTTTACTTATTTAAATAATGCACTTAAGCAGAGGTGTGTAAAATTCAGTTGTAAAATAACTCTTCTGGAGGTTGAAGGTTCAATCCACAGTGCGGGCAACACTCAAAAATGCAATTGTGAATTATTTAGGACTTCTACCCAGTCATAACTGACGGAACAAGAGGGTGCTAACCCCATAGTCATGTAAAAAGTCGCGGAAAAGGGTTTCATTCAAAATTCGTCCAAATTCCCAAGTTCTACAGAAAGATTTTCAGGTTCGACAAGATACACCTGAAGAAGATCGAAGGTTACATCTGTTCTCTATCCCTTCCACCTAAGAAGAAAACAAAATGAACAAACACCCTCCCTGACGGAGGGGGAAGATGTTACGTATAATCAAACCCCCACTATTGCCCTCGTCCCTTTCTACATGTCTCCTATAAAAAGAGAACTTCTCATTGTAAGATGGCCCCTCAATAAAGCTGTGATTACACTTAGTTCTGTGTCGTCTTTATTCTGATGCTAACACATGAGCGTAACATCATCCGAAACGTTGTGAAAATAACATTCAAGATGAGAACAGTAGTCCGAAGAATCCAAATAATACGAATAATCAATCCTCATCTAAAAAATTTAGAAACACAATTCACTTTTTGATAAATTGCTATTTTAAGTCGCATAAATTTAGAATGAAATAAGTTTCAGAACGATTTTAAAGCGGATTAGTGCTGTTTAATCCCATGTTTCATTATCAACTCACTGAGAGTTCTCACACAGGCCATCATCAGGCACCACTTACTGACAATAATGTGTGATGTTCCTTGGAGTCTGAGAGACAAAAAGTCTCTTGGATTTCCAGTGCTTTCTACGTTTTTAGTTAACCATTGTAAATGACTTTGTGTTATCGCAATGGCCGCTTACCATTGATTTCTCGCTGGTAGCAGTCATTGGTATTCTCTGGATTTCGGTGACCACAAGCCTTCCTAAGGTTCCATTGTTTCTTGCATTCTTCCAGTGAAAGTTTAGCTAGTGTGTTCTCTCTTCTGTCTTTTTATCCTCCTTGACCGTTCACGACTATTTGGTGTGGTGCTAGCCGAGGCTGACACCACGATATTTTTTTTTTGGGGGGGGGGTGTACATTTTTGCAGTTTCGGTTTCCTTGGTTTCAATGTTCTTTTTTTTATTTTATTTATTTATTTTTAAATCTCTATTACACTTTTCATGTGATGGGTTAATGTTTGCAGTTTATTATTATCCACTCACTAGCAGTTATCGCAGAGGTTATCACCAGTGATCACTTAGCAATAACCTATGGTGTTCCCTGGAGTCTGGGTGACAAGTGTCCCCAAATTTCCAGTGCTTTCCACCTCTCGATAATGTGAGAAATTCCAGATACAACTGCCATCTTTCTTTTAGGCCGGCCATACAGTTCTAGTAGCCGGTCTATGATTGGTTTAAATTTGAATGTGTCAGGTGATTTGACTTGGCACCTTTTTTGTATTCATGCGTTTATTTTTCAGTCTAAGAAAAACATGGGACGGGATAGACTCAAACCACAGCGGTTCTCTCTCTAGGGAGGCAGGACAATTCCTTCATGGACACCAAACAGTCGGTGAACAAAGGACACATAAGCAGAAACAACTTATTTTGCTGAACCTATTCTAATCAAGGAGGACATTCTACAACTGTCCGGCATGTTATTATCCAAATATTGGATCTTATCTCATTTTTTCTTGAGTCCCATGGAGCTCACATTATGCCTGATTATAGGCACCATCACACCCGCCGTGTTCTCCATGATCATCATGGATCCTTCCAAAGGAACAACAAACTAACATTCCAACAATAGGAATTCGAACTAAAGGCTCCATGCGTATGGGGGTAGATCGGGCCACCGTTTTGCAAAAGGACTTACCAGAACCAAAGAACTTTCATTGCTGTTGTTTGTGAATAAATTTTGAGTTTAAAGGTATGGCTTTTGTTTGTGGAATTCATTTGCTTCTGCAGGGAGGAAATTGAGTGTGTAAGAAAGAAATTTCTTACAATAACCAGTGCAGATGAGTTCACGTTATTGCAACAGCCGCTTGCCTTTGATCTCTTGCCGGCAACCGGCATTGATATTCCCTGGGGTCTGGGTGGCAAAAAACTTCTCAAGGTCCCGCACTTTTCTAGTGGAGGTCTTCTTCCTCAGTCCTCTCGGACCTTTCACAACTTTTTCGTGTGGCGCCATCCGATGTAGACTCCACTATTTGGGAGGAGGCATAGTATTTTACAGGTTTTTCTTCTTCTTCTTCTTCTTCTTCTTCTGTTGTTGTTGTTGCTGTTGTTGCTGTTGTTGTTGTTGTTGTAGTAGTAAACAGTGATTTATGGCTAGTTATGATTTGCATGAAGAAAATGACATTCATGTCAAAATTGAAGTTTCATGTCATTACGTTACCTCCCTTTTCGACTCCCCTTCCTTCCAGTTTCAATTTTCTGAAAAAAATTAGTAAGAAATGTAAATATATTATTTATTATTAAGGCTATGACAACAGCCTATTCTTTTCATTGTCTTGACTCTCGAGTATATATCCGACACAACATCACTCATACCTGAGAATCAAAAGAAGGAAAAGAGTATGCTGTTGTCATAGCCCTATTTATTTATTTTTATTTTTTTTTTTTTCGGACATTTTCAGAGTGTTGACGCTTAATTGCAAATAAGAATAAAATTTCATTTTTATTTCTTCTTCATTTACAAGCGTGGGTATCAAAGTGTAAAAATTTAACTGAATGCCCCCCCCCCAAAAAAAAAAAACCCCGTCCGCCTATAAACTCCGATATCCAGCAAATTAATTGCTTTCTTCTTCCTCAGGTCTTGACAAAGATCCGCTCGATCGTCTCGATCGTTCCACTCTTGCTGGGATGTTTTCGTTAACGAAAAATGAAAGTGAAATAGGGAACTATCCGCCACTCGTGCCCCCCCCCCCTTCTCCTGTCATAATTTAATTTTTTTTTTTTTTTAATTTTTAATTACTTTTGTTTGATTTTAAATTTTATTTATTTTTAAATTTTAAATTTATTTAGTAAGTTTAGTTATTTTTCTTCTATTTAAAAGATGAATTCACGGAGGATAATCCAAACAAACTGTCACAGCTTGTGTGAAAGTGAGTAATATTGACGTGTGAGTGTGTGAAAAAGGGAGATAGTGTGTATTAGAGAGAGAGAGAGAGAGGTTGAGTGCGTGTTGGCGATAGAAAGTGATATATATATATATATATATATATATATATATATATATATATATATATATATATATATGAGAGAGAGAGAGAAAAGAGTGGGGGGGATTATATTTATCTAATCTTCCTCGTCTCCGCCTGGCTTATATCAGCTCTCCTCCTTCCCTCAAATCATTGTCTTTTACGCCTTTCGCCCTATCAGCTCAGTTGACAGTCTTTTGTTTTGTTTTATTTTGTTTTTATTTTGTTTGTTTGTTTTGTTTATTTCGTATTTATTGAACTCTTCTTCGAAGACACCTTTTTGTTTTTTTCAACCTCGGATTCGCATCTATTTTTCCTCCTTTGTTCCATCGAAGTAAGTTAATTTCCACACGTTTCTTTTTCAATCGCCACCATTTCAATTCATTTGAGCTAAATCCAACCGATTCAATCGGCATTCATTTCTTTTTACAAAATTTGTTCAAAACACAGTAGCAACAACATAAACAAAACACAACTTCGTCGTAGGATTCTAATTTTCTCCCCAAAGCCAAAGCCCCCCCGCCGCCTCGCCCACAACACCATCCACATTTGATGGGGAAAGGTCTAAATTACACACACATTACAAACTGACCTTGTGCCAAACTCTCCTCATTGGAAGACAGACTATAGTTTATCAGTAAAACCGCAGTTTAGCGGCCTGGCCATAATGCGATGAAAAAATTATGTGCAGGCGATAACTATTGCTTTGTCTTTTTTTTTTTATCATTAAATATTAGCAATATCTTTTTTTTTTTTAAATCTATAATTAAAATCTAGTTAGTATTACGTGTGTAATGTTAAGAAAAACACATCTGACATATGCTTAAATAATCACCATTTACGCCTAACTTCCGTTACAACGACTCTATTGTTTTTTTCTAGCGATTATTTCAACATATTTACACATTTTAAGCGTGTTTACAAATTTCAAGCGTGTTTACTCAATCGATTTCAACTCAAAATGAATCCTCATTTACAAATATCAAGCAAAAGCAACACGGTAAAATAATATATACACGATGTACACAATTTTTCATCCCACTATTTTCAGGCCGCTAAACTGCTGTTTTACCAGTTTGGCGTAGTAAAAGTTGAAAAATTTAATATTATTAAAGTTGTCAGACAAAATTACATATACGTAGCCTTGAAAAATAATACACATTCGTTATTTATCATTGAAACAAAAAAAGAAGGGCAAAGAAAACAAAAACATTTTTTTATTCTATTTTTAAAAAAAGACATAACTGTTTGATCCTTGTAAAAATCAAAATGATTTTTACAAGGATCAAACAGCATTTCTTTAAGTTTGCTTGTTTGTTTACGATTTCTGTTTCCACATCACTTCCGGTTGCTCCTTCGTTTTTCATTAATATATTACGGTATCTTTTGTTTAGTAAATTGTTAGGTGAAAGTACAGAATAGGTAGAGGAAGCCCCCCCCCTCATCCATATTAAGGACTTTCTAAATAATATTATTATTTAGAAGAAAAAAATCATTGGGAGGGGCAAACGGAAGTAAAGTGGAAACAGTAATTGTAAAGATAACCGGTTTTTACTTGTTTTTACTACGCATCTGTTGTGTTGTAAAAAAAATAAATAAATGAAGGCTAAACATGTGCTTGTGTTTAGTTGTTTTTGCGGCCGTAGTCTAGTTCGCTTCCATGGGTAGTTCGTGATTACCTGCCTCCCACAGCAACTAAGTTAGACAAGGCCACTGTATAGTAAAAATCGCCCCCACCCTAAAAAGAAAGGGTCACTCTGGAACCGGTTCAGAATTAGTCCATGATCGCTTCTATTCGGTATTTCCTGATGGGGTGACTGACTCGACTCAGTGACTCTGACTCAGACGATCGACCACAATACAATCGTTTCAAAGGAGAAGATAATGTATGGGATGATGATCGCCTGATTATGACTAGAAACAGATACTACACTAATTTCAACCAAAAGGTCGAGAGTGGGAGATTTGCCATTCTACATAAATAAGTTTAAAAATAAAATGGTGAGAAGCAATTAATTCGACAATTCTTACCTAGTGACACCTACCTCCACCCACCATTTTTTTTTTCAAAATTTCTTCTTTCATATTATTTATAAAGGCCGTTTAAATGTATTAAGCAAAAAAAAACAAAAAAAAAAACAGATCTTCATTTTTTTAGGGGTTAAACTACGCTAGGTCACGTCGTAAAAAAATATTTTCTTTTTTTTTTTTATAGATCTATTTGTTTTCGTTTCTTTAATGTGGGAATTTATTTATTATATAAGTGTCAATATAAAGATTTTTTACTCTTTAATTAGTGGCCCGGAACTCGAATTCTATTTTTATTAAAAAAAAAAAAAAAAAAAAGAAAAGAAAAAAGCTGTCAACGCCAAAAATCCATAAAAACAAAAACTTGCGATATTTTTTACGTGACAAATAAACAAGCCAACACAAGATGGAAATCATTTTTTTTTAATTTATATTATTTTTCTTTTTAATTATCTATTATCATCTTGTGGTTGCTTCGTTTTTGTAAATTATCAATTGTACACTTATATAGAGAAGGTACCGTACTGAAATAATATCGTTATTATTTAGAAAGCTATTCTTAACATGAGGAAGGCGTTTTTTACTTTCATCTAACAGTTTGATATAACTTGCAAATACTATTTTTAAAAATAGGGTGCTTTGCTTTAATCATACCGCGCTGTTTTTCGATTCACGTGTACGAGCGGTACCCACCCCACCCACCACAATATTATTTTTTTGGTTCTCCTGTAGTCAACGTCTCCCTGAACTATTTTCGCATTTTCTCGCTCACATGCCCCTAGTCCGAATTCGTAGCAGCGGGCCGACATCGGTGGACTTTTTTCTGGTATTATTATACAAACACCGTGACAGGATTAGGGTTTAGGGTTAGGTTTAGGGTTAAGGGTTAGGGTTAGGGGTAGGGTTAATTCGCTGTCACGGTGTTTGTATAGTTTTACCTTTTTTCTTACCAATATAGTCATTAACAATTTTTGTTTTTTTGTTTTTGTTTTTTTTCCAGATTTGCCGTTTAGTTGTACAAATATCCTCGAACCAGGTAATCACTAAAAGGGACTCTTAAAGCTCAACCCCCGTATCGAGCAGAAGCTTTTTTTTTTCTTTTACATGTTTCACAAACTTTAAATGGCTAAAATAATCACATAATTATGTAAAATGTGATCATGTTATTAAAATTTAATTTAAACTAACCACGTTGTTTAACAAATAATACAAGATGAAGTTTTAAAATGATTAAATATATTTTATTTTATAATTTAACATCAAAAACATTTGAACAATAAAAATAAAATTTTGGCTACTTATGTATTTTTTGGTACTGTGCTGAAATAATAATGTTATTATTTTGAAAGTCATTCTTAACACAGGAGGGTGTTTTGTAACTATCCTGTGTTTCCACCTTACAATTGAAAAAAAAAAAAAAAAAAGATATCGTGAAATTTTAATTTAACCTAAAAATACTATTTAAAAATAGCGTGGTACCAAAAATGCATAAGCACCAAATTTTGATTGCATTTTACTGTACATATTGTATTTTATTTTCAATAATTATGTGATTATATTTTACCCGTTTAAAGTTTGTAAAACATGTAAACAAGCTTTTGCTTGATATCGGTGTCGACCTTTAAGAGTCCCTTTTAGTGATTATTACCTGTTTTGAAGATATTTGTACAACTAAACGGCAAATCTGTTTTTTTTTTTTTTTTTTTTTTTTTTTATGGTTAACATATTTCAAACTGATAATTTATTGCGCTGTAGAAATAATTAAATTAAAACAAATCATTCGTGTTTTTTACGACGTGCCCCAGCGTAGTATAAACACCTCCAACCAACCTCCCCATGTTAAGAACTGCTTTTGGAATACCCCTCCCCCCCACACACCTAAAGAACGACTTTCGAGGTGGGGGGGGATTATTCCGAAAGCCGTTCTTAACATGGGGATGTTGGGGTGTTTATAATACGTTGGGGAACGTCGTAAAAATTTACCAAATCAATTTTCTTATTTCGAATTATGTAATCAACTAAAAATGACATTTTTTTTTTGTTACTTGATTACTAAATGTAAAAAGTTATTCTCGCAAATTACCTAATAATTTAATAAACAAAAATATCGTAAAAACGGACTTTAACTTGAAAATACTATGAAAAAAAAAACAAAACATATAGCTTTTTCTAGTAAAAGATGGAATAACGGGTCAGTTTTAAATATATTAAACATTAAAGAAGAAAAAAAAAGACGTTGTTAATGACCGTGTAGCAACCTGGCCGTAATAAATGCCCGGCAGTAACATTTCACAGCGATCACCGCTTTGAAACATTCACGCGTATGAAAAACGTAGGAACATGACGTGGTAATGCAACCACACGCATGCATAAAAGACAAGAACTATGTTACGCTCTCCTGCATATGAATACAGTAAGCAGGCTGGAACATTCGAGAAAGCCTGTATATAAAGATTAACCCACCAAAATTTAAACAGTCCAGAAAGCAGTTCCACAAGTAACCATCACTGCTGCCTATGGTTATCATATACGCCAGACTTGCCACAAAATCAAATCCGTTTTCTCTTCAATTTCTCCAGTTCCACACATTTCGAGGAAATTCCGTCCGCGGGAGAAAATAAAAACCCCGTCATGATTTTACGTGTGACAAGCATGAACTTTAATACACAGCGTGGAAAATTACCACATCGAACGAGGATTAAAATCTCCTTTTAAACAATTTTGTTTCAAACTACTGTTCTTATGATACGAACACACGCACACACCTATTCGCTTATATGATTTATGGAATGTCTTTCTCAAAAATAGCCACATGGACTTAAAGCCCACATGCGGCACACTTACCATACAAAAATCATTATTAGTGTTATTCTCACAAAATAATCACTCCAGCCTCCCTTCATTATTGAACCTTTCCACTAAGAAAACCCATGTCTGAACACTTTGTAATAATATTTCTCACACGCGACCCAAAGGTTCATTATTTTATATAAATTTATGGCGAACTGAGAACCGTTTTAGTAGAAAAAATAAAGTCCACTGATATCGGCCTGCTGCTATGAATTTGGAATAGGGGCATGTGAGTGAGAAAAGGCGAAAGTAGTTCGAGACGTCTCCTATAGGAAAACTAAAAAAAAAAAAATCAATATTTAAATATTTGTAAGGGATGCTCAGTTTTTAATGCAACGTTCGATCATCTATTTTAGAACCACTCGGTGTTTTTAGGCTAAATTTCACAAATTTAGCCGTTTTTAAAGCAGTTCGGCCTTTTTTGAATTTTGTTCTTTTCAGATTATTTTATATAAATATTTATGGTTATCTTCAAGTTTCGTTATCTGACATTTACAGCAGTTTCTGAAACAATAAATTGATCCCCCATAGTGGAACCTCTCGACGAGAACACGCACACCCCTAAAAGATTTTTCATTTATCAATCCAAGGCTAATAATTAATTGTTAATGTGTGCTAGAGTACCAGCCAAAGACTTACCTTTAAAAAGTTAATTTTTAAGGGTGTTGGGGTCTGTTTTGAAGAATTATCGCATTTAAAATTGTTGCCGACAAGTAGCTTTCATGCTATTAAGACCTTTATTATCCAATTTTATCATTCCACGCTGCACTGTGCAAGGAAATATAGCTCAGTTTCTTTTATAGTTTCTTGTGAACATGGTTTCAAATTGTAGCTATTTACAATGCCTCCCCACGGGGCAGAGTTAGACACCAGGGTCGTTTTTTAACGTGGAGAAAAGGTACAAAAATAAAAATTGTCTCAGTCGTGAAGGATTTCTCCTCCACCGAAAGAGAACAAGAAAATGAAATGCAGCATCTGAAGAACAGATCCTACACTTTGATCTTGACCAAAAGGCCAATTGTAGCTCTTTATGTTCAAGTGGCAATATTCCTTGTTTGAGATAAGTTAAAAAAAAAACAAAAAAAAACTACATTAAAAAATTATTGAGTGTAAATGCTTACTATTCATGTAAGAAAAACACTAAAACATAATTTTTTATATTTTTGCATACATTGTCGACAAATCCATTCACATATCCGATGCGAATGGACATTTTGCAGGCTCTTTTAGCTTTTTTCTGAAAAATTGCCTTGAACAATATACATCTACTGTTCTACCTCCTTCGATCACACAGCTATCCCAATTAAAACCAAGTTCGTTTTGAGTAAAACCTGATTTCCCTTTCCATCGCAGAGTGTATCAATACTCAAGGGTTGACCGATCTATCATCTCTGAAATTTCTCTGCATTTTATTTTCAGAAAAACAAAATGTTGTCTATTCCCTCTGAGATAGCTGATATTTTTTAATTATGGAAATAACTCAAGGCAAGGTATGAAACCACTTGATGTGCGGAGCTAAAAGAATACTACTTCAAGGTCAAGAACTTACTAATGATAATTATTAGATGGAATAAATTCTGACTAAGAAAACAGCAATTCTTCCCTCTTTGTCAGAAACATCGCTCATGGAATCTGAGGACTAAAGGACAAAATAAGGAAAGTGAGTAAGGTGGCTGCCAAAAGTAAACTCAAGATCACCTTTGTGCTTTATTAAAAGTTTTAAACTATTTATAAAATTCAGAGATCAAACAGCCATTATCGGCCAGAAACTGAACCATTTCACTCAGACTGAGGCATTCATTCTGGATAGACTAGGATGTCCACCCAAGGCCATATATATAATATTTACTGATGAGGTACAATCAACATCAGATTGACAAATTAAATAATAATAATATATATATATATATATATATATATATATATATATATAAAGTGAACGTGTCTGTGTGTATTTCCCTATGCAATAACTCTGTCAATTTTAAGTCTACAGACTCAAAATTTGATATACAGGATACTGAGATTTGGGAAAATCTTTGTGATCAGTTTTCGGTCAGAAATTTGGCTGTTAAGGGGTCAAAGTTCAACGATTTGACCTTTGAGAACTCTACCAAACTCCCTGACAGTTTTGGGTCTAAACACTTGAAATTTTAGATATAGGTTTCTTGGACATGGATTAATCTCACCATTGACATAAAAGTTAGCTTCATCGGTAAACATGATCTTATTTTGAAAATTTTTCATCATCACTCAACTGCCCATTCACAAAATTCCAGTCGTCCATCTGGATCATCTTCACTTATCTGCCCATTCACAAAATTCCAGTCATCCATCTGGATCATCTTCACTTATGTGTTGCAGCATTTGTAATTTGTAAGGATGCCACTTGTTTTTAAAATGCTAGTCATACTTGGTTGACTAACCCCAATTTTAACAGACAGCCTTCGTGTACTTTTTGGGGGTCTTTGTGTTAATGCTTCTAAAACTCTAGCTGTTGTGTTTTCATCCGTTGCTGTACGTGATCTACCAGTTCTTCTTTTCAACTTCACAAAAAGTTTTGCTACAGTATCGTGTATTATGTTGGTTCCATGTTTTGTGTTAAATTCTTCAGCAATTTTGCGGCTACTTCCAGATATCAATATGATTTCAATTCTTTGTTGTTTGGTCAATAACATCTTTAGCATACCTAAAAACAAAAAAATAATAGAAATAAAAAACATAACTAAATAATTTATTTATTTGTATGGAAACTTTTGAATCACCAAAACACAACATTTTCTTTGTATAGAGACTTTTGAATCACCCTGTATATATATATATATATATATATATATATAT
Source organism: Euprymna scolopes (assembly GCF_053919585.1). Lineage (NCBI taxonomy): Eukaryota > Metazoa > Mollusca > Cephalopoda > Sepiida > Sepiolidae > Euprymna > Euprymna scolopes. The sequence goes on from NC_136517.1 coordinate 14,411,308, forward strand.
ATATATATATATATATATATATATATACTAGCAAAAGTACCCGTCGTTGACTAGGTTCAAAAACACCCTACAGAAAATGGACTCTGATTTATGAAAGTATGATAGGTTATGAAAAGGAAGGGTTGTAAAGAGATAGCTTCCAATTTGGGGGTATCAAAGCCAAAGCAAAATATGATGAAAGTAAAAATAAAATTATAAAATAGATAAACCCCATAATTTATTATACTATACCTGTTCACATAGAAACACTTATCACAATATTCTGTGGATCTATATTAAAAAACCTTGTTAAACTTTGTGACATATTTCCATTCTATGGAGGTCAGGCGCGAACGAACATCCCATAATTTTTATTATACCATATTTCTTCAAACTGAAACATAATTATCAAAGTATACTCACGCAGATATATATGAAAAGTCTTTATTAAAGTTTGTACTTATTTCCATTCTATGGAGGCCAGGCGCGAACGCAGACCCCACAATTTTATACCATCCCTATTTAAGTTAAAACATACTTATCAAAGTATTATGTACATCTATATCAAAAACCCTTATAAACGTTTTTTTTTTTTTTTCATTTTTTCATTTTTTATTTCCATACTTTGTGAACCAGGCGCGAACGCAGACCCCACAATTTTAATGAATCATCATTATGTCAGATCAAACATACCCATTCCTGTGTCTTGATACATCTTCTATCATATGTGATCAGTTTTCTATAATAGTCAACCATATAGGAGCCTAATCGTGACCAGACACACACACACACACACACACACACACACAGACGTTCAGCTTTATATATATATATATATATATATATATGGGGGGGGGGAGTCACCACTTATCAAGGCCCAGAAGCCACTTAAGGATAAAGGGTTAATTAGTGAATCACTGATATACAGTAATGGTGGAAATTGAATAGAAATTGATTATTTACAAGGGCTGCTCACAAGAATTTGTGGTACTAGTGCACTTATTGATCCGTGCTGAAATAATAACGTTATTATTTAAAAAAGCCATTCTTAACATGGGGAGGGGAGGGTGTTTTGTACCTATTCTATACTTTAACTTTACAATTGAATAAAAAACATGTCATAAAACTTTAATTACACTTTGAAATACTATTTAAAAAATAGCGTGCGGATCAGTAAGTGCACTAGCACCGAATTTTGTTTACATTGGACTTAAAAATGACCATGTTATAGTTAGCAGCTGGAAAACAACTTTGTGTTTGATAGATGAGCATCTCTAGGAAAGAAGCTTTGCTCGTGGAATTTTCGTTTAGTTTTAAGCACAGATAGAGAGTAAAGGAAATTGCTGGTTGTGGTTGTGGCTAGTGGCGTGCTTGCCGTGAATATTTTATTGGGGCGGGGGGGGGGGGGAAAACCAAGTCAGGATTACGCAGAATTTGATGTAAAGTTGATAAGTGTATCTTGTGTAGTATCAGACATACACGTAGAGAATTATGACTTTTACGTGATAGAAATTTTATTTACACGTGGTCTGTGAACTCCTAACTTTTTTTTTTTTTTTTTTGTTAAATCGGTTTTCTTTATATTCTCTTTTTTATTTTTTTGTTTCGCATCCAACTCTCATTTTATGTGTACAGGGGAAGTAACTCATTTTTAATTCAAAGAGTTATTTCCCTTATGTCGACACATTGTTCAAGAAATCTATATAAAGAGGAGTTGTGTGTGGGCGGGGATCCTGAGAGAGGAATGGGCTAGGCGGAGGAGAAATTGGGAAGAGGGAGGAGGAAAGAGATAAATTACGAACAATATCAATTAAGTTGGTATTTTAATTAAGCCGAAAACACACTTTGTTTGCAAAACATTTCATGTATTTTCATTTTAATATGAATCATTAATTCCTTTCTTATGTACCTTCTTCATATTTATTATGTTTGGTGTTTATACATTTATTAAACTGAATAAAATTAAATCAAATTCATATAAATATGATCAAATTTCAATTCTACTATAATCTATAAATATAAAAGCGAAAATGTATGTATGTGTGTTCGCTTTTTCTGTATGTCTACAAAAGGCTTTTTTCAGAGAAGCGGTCGGTCGGTTCACAACTTTTTAAAACTTTTTATATCACATATAAATCGTAATATCTCAGAGTTAACAACGAAGCTCGCCTGTCTATTTAATTTACTCGATTTCGGGAAGATAAATATTCCACATTTGTTGCTCGCCGCATGTGAGTTAATCTTTTTCCTATAACATCTTGGGAAAATAAAAAAAAAAGCATTCCGCAGTAAATACTATCCCACAGTCAAACTTGACCTCATTAAAACGGGCACCTGCTAAATCCAAGTAATTAAATAAATTCAAACGTGTTTCTGTTAGCATCTCACGGTGGGGTAATGGTTAAGGTCACACTTTTTTTTTTCACATTTTAATTTACAACTTTGCCTCAAGGGTTTGGGTTCGATCCTCATACTTACTTTTTTTTTTTTTTTTTTTTTTTTAACCCCACCCCCGGAGTTTCCACACACACCTCCAAACACCCGGGCAACGCCGGATACCCCTCGCTAGTCTAATATAAAATGTCAAATAAAAATATTAATTTAAAGTGTTTTTTAAAAAAATGTATAATTAAATCAACGTTTCTGCCATTTTAAGTTAGATAGGGTCAAGAAAATAGTCTCCTATCTAATAGGTCCCGTATTATCAACCAAGTTCCAACCTCTGTCTCATCACTGCAATGTGGCATCTCTGTGCTCGTTTTACGAGTATTTTAATGGAATGTGCTCTGATTAAACGTCTTGATGCATGTATCCCTGACAAACCTGTCTAAGAGTAAAATTCCACCCCTTCACAATTGAGGTTCATAAATGCCGGAAAGTGTTCTACTCTATTAACTTAATAGCTTCTCTCATTGGACTGCTAGACTTTGGAATTCCCTCCCTGCTTCCTTCTTTCCTGACTGTATCGGCATGCAGAAGTTTAAATGTAATGTGAACAGACATCTCCTCATATGGTCTCAAATCGTAGCCCTTTATGTCCAAGTGGACACATACGTGAGTAAAAAATTGTTTAAAAAATCACTCAACACCTTTTTATTATGATTTCTTGTTAGATGATTGGTTTCATTTTACTATTACCCTGAATTGTATTTATGCATAGTTTCTACATTCTGCATAATTGCATAGAATTTAAGATGAAAACGTTTTAGCACGCAGAAATAAATATAATGTGACCTTATCGGTGCATGTATGAAAAGTCTCTACCAAATTCCTTTCTGAATATTTGATCTATAGATTTGAAACTTGATATATAGAGTATTTGGACTTGTAGCACACTTTTGATTGGGTTTTTAGCCAGAAAAAAATTGCTGCTAAGGGGTCAAAATTAAAAACAAAACAGTTGATCTTGGCATGGGATAGTCGACTACACTGTTTTTTTTTTTTCTGCGCATGCACTAATTAAAGGTTAAAGGTTAAACAATGTTATTTTTTTTGCTGTTTTTGTATACGTATGGATTTAGGCTATCTGCTAATGGATAGGGCTGGAGATCTATGTTTTGATTCTAGCTGATGGCACACAAGTCCTTTTTTTGTTATTTTTGAAATCACTACTATATATTAGGTACAATATAATAATCGATCAAGAATTGGCTCCATAATAATAAATACGATATCTGCATGAATTAAAATATAATATTTAAGCGCATTTTATGACCGGGCAATGCTGGGTGGCCTGCTAGTTATAATTAAAGTTCAAAATTGAGTATTATGGTTTGATGTTGTTCCTAAATCAAAGAACATTTGAATTGTTTCACTGTTATTTTAACAAAAAACCACAGCCCTGAACCATAACAATCAAATGTGATCTTGGGGTCAACTACTGACTTTTTGTTCAAGTTTAATGTTTGATATTTTTTCCCTTCAAATACAAAATATAAAAAAGGAAGTTAAAAATAAAATTTATTTTTAAACAAAAATTTCTTTTTTTTTTTTTTTTTTTTTTTTAAACTGTTAGGTTGTAAAATTGAGTATCATGTTAACCACTGCATGTGATAAAACCATATGTTTGACAATGCTGACCTCAATGCTGTATGCCGTGGATTTCTTCTCCTATGTCTTCTCTTCTCGTTCTGGCTATGTCAGTCTCTCTCTTACATTGGCGACTGCCGAGGAGGTTCACTGGCTCACAGGTATAAAATAATAAAACAAAACAAAAAAACCCCCCACAAATTCCGACACATTCTGCAAATATCAGTTGCACTAGGTGTGTGTGTAACACCATCGATCCTATGAACGCTAAATTTTACATCTGTTGTGTTCATCAGTCGATCGATCAATAAATCTCCCCATCTGCTCTGAGTCACAGCTTGCATTCAACAGTGTCCAACTCTAAACTGTCGTCAACTCTAACCGTTGTCAACTGTTGCAAACCTAAGACTGTCTTCAACCATTTTTAACTGCCATAAACAAAACCCACCGCCACTCCTGAAACTGGCCATAAAATAATTCTAAAATATGTCTGGTCCTTTCATTCCCGTTTCATCCACACCTTGACCAACTATCCCATTTTAGCTTCCTTTTGTGTTTCTTTGTGAACAACCATCTATACCTTTGTTTTTCCACCAACCCTATTTCCAACACCTTTGTTCACTGATAAACCTATTTACTCATTTTTTATACCCCCTTCCTCTTAACACTTGAGGTGAGGAAGATAATTTCATAAACCAAACCAAGAGTCCATCAGGTATGTGTACACAGTGTGATGCTATACAAAAGTGAATTATCATTTATATACATGTTTCGTCTTTTGAACACTCAGCAGTGTGGTTTTATCCTATATATATTAGTAAATCATTGTCGGTCACGTATGCATTGAAAAAGAAAACCAACTAATAGCAAATGTATTCAATCATCATAGGGTTAATATCCGTTTTACATGCTGGCATGTGCTGGATGGTTTCTTTTAGAAATTGACTTTCAAACTACCTTATTTCTGATCAGGTCTTTATTTATACATCGTTCTCCCAAATCCATCCCTATTATTTTCTCTTATGTTTTCCTTGCCTTTCCCCTATCAACTAACTTTGTTACCTTAAATGTACAACATCTATTGACCCAAGAACTCTCATCCATTCTTTCATTGTGACCAAACCAATAAAGTCTCCTGTTGTATCTTTCCCTGAATTCATCAGATAAAAGCTTGTTTTTAAACTCGCATTATACATTCATCGTATCATTCTAATATCCTTTCTCTCCATGCAACACGTCTTCAACCTTAACTTCTGTGCATCACAAAACTCCACGCACTTGCCCGATAGACTCTTCCCTTCGTCGATAGCATTAACCTTCTGCTGATTAATATCGGACGAGTTATCCAACTTTATCCTTGCAATCAGCTCGGCACCAGCTCCATCCTGTGCTCCAATGGCATCATTTAGGTAACAAAACCTCTGGACAATCTCAAAGCTTTTTCCCAAAAACTGCTTATCTGTGGAATGCAATACCACGGAGCTGCTTCGTAGCTGACTATAACATGGTCGTTTTCAAGTCCACATAAGCATGTTCTTGTTAAGCCATCATATAAAAAAATAATTACTTTCACCAGCATCTGATACTCATTAATCCTTATTCTTGAATGGCGTCATGGCCTTGATAAGTGGTGACTACATAGTATATATAAAAAAAAATCCCTTTTTCTTCACAAGACTGGATGTGACAAGGGGGGTGGGGTCAGTTTTCATTTAATTGGGAGAAAATCCAACTCCCTAGGGGATATAGAAGAGACAATCTCGATGGTTATAAAAATAACCTGAATCAGATCCACTGGCATTCCAGGCGACCGGGGATGAATCAGAAACCTCCCTTTTTCCAAAGGAAGAGAGAATGCCTGGGAGGATGGCCTCCTGAAACCGAGCAAGACCCTATGATAATCTAATTTTAGCCAGCAGGCCAGGGAAGAGGTAGTTAATTGGAGATGTCTGTACAGCTCCATCACGCAAATGTTTCAAATAGCATTAATCGCACAATTTGACTGGATGCATCTTACGAAAAAGATTTTTTTTCTTCTTTTTTTTTTTTACTTCTTCCTGCGAAATTTGATTGGTCAACTTTTAAATAAAAAATTTTGTGAGTCACTTTTTTTTTTTTCTTTTTCCTTTTTATAAAAACTGTGTCAGTGTGACGTTTGTAGATGATATATTTTTTTTACACACCTTTGCTTGATCCGGCATGTTTTTTTTTGTTTTGTTTTTTTGTTTTTGTTTTTTTGTTTTTTTCATTCAGTTTATTTCTGTCTGTTACTAGTAAGGAAATCCAAGACAAAGAATTCTGAGGTCACACGGACACTCTCCAGGAGGGAAACATGTTGCTGTTTGTAAATGACACTAGCCCTCCCCTCTCTGACCTCACCTCATGAGTTACTTAACAAACTTCCAGAATACATCACAATACCTTTATTTATTTATTTAAATTATTTTTTGTAACTAGAGGTCAATTTAAAAAAAAATTTTTTTTATTACAATTTCACCCCAAACAAGGCACATTGCTACTTTGATGTAGGGGGCTACTACCAGGGACATAAGCTACAGGGGTACTATGTGGGGAGTTGGGCAGCAAGATGTCGATTCACGTTACACTTGAACTTCTGCATGTCAGTACAATTGGGGAAGCAGGAACCTGGAAGGGAATTCCAAAGTTTAGCAGTTCTGGGGAAGAAACTACTGGAGTAGAAGGCTCTCTTACATCTCGGGATCTCAATTGTGAAGGGGTGGGATTTTGCTGCTTGTCAGGTTTGTCGGTGGTATTTACATTGAGGGGGTACAAGTGCTTGCAGTTCGTCGGAGTATTCACTGTTAAAGTACTTGTAGAACAGGCACAGGGTTGCTACATTTTGTTGATGGGACAGAGGCTGAAGCTTAGAGGACAGTTCAGGACCTATAAAGTTGACGACTCTCTTTTGAACCTTGTCTAGGAGTAAGAGACTAGTAGCAGATGCACCAGCCCAAATATGACAAAAATACTCCATACATGGGCGAATGGTGGTCTTATAGAGGTACAGGATACTTTCGAGCGTTAATAGCTTTTGAGCGTTAATAGCTTTCTAGCACGGTAGAGAGAACCTACCTTTTCTGGCAGTGCTCTCAATGTAATTGTTCCAACTCATGTTTCCTGTGAACGTTAGGCCGAGGAGTTTAAAAGATGTACTTTCAGATAAAGAGTCTTTGGCCGTTGCTATTGGTGGTAGAGAAGGTTTCTTGTAATTATTGAAGGAAACAAGTTTAGTCTTGGCAGCATTGAATGTGACCATACATTTTTGTCTCCATTCCACTACAGATTGGAGGTTATCCTCTAGTGTTTCTGCCATTTCTTTAGATATGTGTTCATTTGTTTTTCTGTCGTGTCTGTTATAGAGCGTGGTGTCATCAGCATATATACCCATCTCACAGACAATTTTGTTCAGGGAGGTTATTTATGAATCATTTATGAATATTAGGAATAATAGAGGTCCAAGGATAGACCCCTGAGGCACTCCCGCATTTATATCATATTGTTTAGATGTACAACCATCGAGGACAACCTGGATTTTTCTCTTATCTAAGAAGGATTTAATTATTAAGTATTCTTCCAGTGATACCGTATGATCTGATTTTCCTAAGAAGACCATGCCATACCATCGATATATCTAGAGCTACCGTTCTAGCCTCGTCTGCTTCGTCCAGTGAATGGTATATACAGTTCGGATGTCTGCTGTGGAACAGGCTTGCCTAAATCCATATTGTTGGTCAGTCAGAAGTTTAGCATCTGTAAGGTGATGGACTAAAGCTTGGTTTATTATAGACTCAAATATTTTGGCAAAACGTGGGACGAGGCTAATGGGGCGGTAATTTACTGGGTCAGTTCTTTCGCCAGAATTTTTGAATACTGGAACCACAGACGCAGTTTTCCAACAGCCCGTAAAGCAAAATTCATAAAGCATTTGTTGTAGAGTTTGGAGAGAACTGGAGCTATTTCGGCGGAGCACTTTTTTAATAGCACAGCCGAGATGAGATCAGGTCCACATGCTTTTGAAGAGTCAAGATTTTTTGATAGCATACACCTGAGAAGGGGTGATTTTCAGATCGTCTAGTGTGGCGTCTGTCCGCAAAGGAAAGTCAGGGAGAGGGTGGTTAGCAGGGTCCAGTGTGGAGTTGGAGGCAAACTGACTGGCCTTCTCAGTTGCTGAGCAAATAACCTCATGATTGTTGGATAGTGGAGGAATTGTTGATTGCCCATTATTTACTACACTGTTGTAGATTTTCCAAAAGTCACGGGTACCTAATTTCTGTGCTTCAATGCGTTTTTTGGTGGTTTTAGTAAATTCTCTCTTAGTTGTCGCTATTTCTTTCTTACAATTACTTCTGGCTTCTATATACTTCTGTCTGTTTAAACTGGACTTATGTCGGTTAAATCTGCGGTATGCATGCTGCTATGGGAAGAGTGGGGCTTGCTATAAAATTTCTGAGTGGGAACATGTGCTTCAATTGCTGTTTTGAACCATTCAGTGGTCACATTTGCTCACTGTTCAGCAGGAAGTAAAAAGATATTTCGCCATCGGGTGTCTCTGATGAGATCTCTGATGGCTTCCTAGTCAGCCTTTTTATGATATCTCGTTGTTTTGAGCAATGGCTCTTCCGTTTTGGCTCTAGAGTTTAGGGCGATTTCAACTATTCACTACATGATCAGCATTCCCAAGTGGGCTGTGGGCATTCGTAACACAATCATCATGGTCAGAAACAGATCTAAAAGTGATGCGTGTTATTCTTGCTGGTCAGGGGAAATGGGTTGGAAACGTAACCATGATATGGAATGAGATATAGAGAAGCTATGTGTTGTGCTACCAGCTGCATCTGTGTAAGTAGAAATCCAAGCCAGTTGTTTTGGTGGACATTGAAGTCAGCAAATACACGCACTTGTGTGCTAGTATCGAGGGAAAGTGCTATATCTATGCTATCAGAAACTTTGTTTATGAGGGTACAGTTCTGGGTTGAGGGAGAACGGTAGAGAAAATAAAAGTAACTAATGTTATGTTGCATGTTAAGTCTAAAGCACATAAAGGCCTGATCGTCCGATTCTAGTTTTGTTTCTCTAGTCAAGGGGAGGGTGTTTTGAATATAGACTCCAAGCCCGTGCATACTTCTGTCAGACTCCTTACGGCAGAGTGGGAAATATCCGGGCATGTTACAGTAGTTAGAGGGGATGGAGGAGTGTAGGTTAGTCTCACTTAGTGCTAAGATATCTGGGGTGCTTGTTAGGAGAAATGCTTCAGCAGGTTATAAACTTTTGGGAAATGTAAATCACATGCCCCACACCCCTTACAAATACACACACCTAAAATATAATTTAATTTAAAAAATCCGATATTAAAAAACTTTCTATTAAGAAGGTTAATTTTGTTTTAGATATATACTGGCAGGCATCCCGGCATTGACCGGTCATAAAATATGCTTAAACATGATATTTTGATTAATGCAGACTTTGTACTTATTATTATACTAGCAGTTCAATCCGGTTATTCTCAGCCCCTATGCACTGTTCATAACTTTATGTGCATTTGTATATATATATATATATATATATATATATATATATTAAAAAATTTGACTCATCTCCAGGTAACCTACATCTAAAATTTCAAGTGTTTAGATCCAAAATTGGCAGAGGAGTTGGATAGAGTCGGCAATGGTCAACTTTTTCAACTTTGACTTCTTGGCAGCCAAATTTTCGCCCAAAAACTGATTAAAAAGCTTGCTAAATGTCTGAATACCCTTTATGTAAAATTTCAAGTGTTTAGACCTAAAATTGGCTAAATAGTTGCTAGGTCAATCTTTTAAATTTTGACACCTTGGCAGCTGAATTTTCGACCAAAAACCGATTAAAAAACTTTCTCTTTATGTAAAATTTCCAATGTTTATACCAAAAATTGGCTGAGTAATTTGGTAGAGATCACAGAGGTCAAATTTTAAAAATTTGACCCTAATTTTGACCCCATGACATTTATTGTTTTGGGCTCAAATAAGATTAAAAAGTTTGATCCATGCCCAAGTAACCTACATCTAAAATTTCAAGTGTTTAGACCCAAAATTGGCAGAGGAGTTTGGTAGAGTTTTCAAAGGTCATATCGTTGAACTTTGACCCCTTTACAGCCAAATTTTTCGTCGAAAACAGATTAAAAAGATTTTCCCAAATCTCAATACCCCTTATGTCAAATCTTGAGTCTGTAGACTGAAAATTGATAGAGTAGTTTGGTGGGGGAATACAGGCACACAGACAGACAATTTCACAATTTATAGATATACTATACACAATTTATAGATATACTATACACACAGACAAACAATTTAACTTTTATAGATAGATATAGATAATATAACATATTGACCCGTTGGGTCAGTATGTTATATTAGCTATGGAATTCATGTATGAGCGTGACACTTGTGACGTAAAGAAAATAGGGTTTTTTTTTGACATAACAGAAACATTTCTATGAAAGTATATTAAAATGAAAAATCACAAACGGATCACTCAAACATGAAAAAAAAAAGTCCTCTCTATTTGTGTAAAGTTACCTATTTTTCCGAATAATCGCTCAAAAATAAAAAAATTAAACATGATTTTCCTACAAATCAAACGCCGACGAAAGTCATTTAGCAGCAAAAACGCACATGAACCTACCGATGAGAAATATAAGAATGAAAAAACCATATTGGAATCCTTCAGCCAAGTTATAGAAACTTAAAATCTAAAAAAAAAAAAAATAATAAAACCTGAAGCAAAAAATAAAACCTAAATAAATAAAATAAAATAAAACTAATATTGAAACAGATTAGTAAATGTATCAACAAATTCACCGTTCTCACAAAAATATTTTTTATCTAGAAATGTAAACAAAAAATAAAAATAAAAGGAAGGAAGGAAAAGGGATGGATAGAGAGTAGTAGTAGTAGTCTTGGCTTTACTACAATTGTTCTTATGTTTGTCAACGGGTTAAAGTTGTTTAGTTGTAAGAAAATAGCGACAGTATAGTTGTAATAAAGAATAGTTGCAAAACACCCCCACTCTTCCAATGTTAAATAATAATTTCGAAATAATAATGTTAATATTTCAGTGCGCAGGTCAAAATCTACAAAAGAAACGATTTGTGTTTATTTGTTTACGTTGTTATGGGTTAATGTTTATGGAAAGTGGGTTACATCACTCGTTACAAGGTCATTTGAATTTTATAATTATATATATATATATATATATATATATATATATATATATATAGATTATATTGGACTCAATATATAGTTATGATTTAAAAAGTTTCAAAAAAAAAATGACTTGTGCACCAGTACCGAGAATCGAAACTAAAACGTTTAGCTTACAATTTACTTTTTCCTTTGATGTTAATGCCTGAGCTATGAAGACATGTTTGCTGCAAGGCTAAAAATTAAAACATGAATCAATAGTCCTTACTCTTTTCCTTAGTTGTTTCACAACGTTTCAGCCAACTATTCCTCTGGCCTTCGTCAGGTGGTAATCGCAACGTGATAGGAACTCTGAATCTCTTGACTGCATCCACTGCAATTACTGCCTTCCGTAGTTGTGTTGTCTCACCACGTTTTTTGGCCAAGTAAGCCTCTGGCCGGCTTTGTATAGGATTGAAACTGCTATCTTCAGACAATTCTCACCTGGAACTGTAGAGATTCAACGTCTCTATCAACTGCGCCACGAGCCCCGAAGGGCAATCAACGTTGAATTTTTTGGTCTTATAAATTCACGTTCATTTATTATCTGATCTTCCATGGTCGGGTCCGTACCGAATGGTATATATATTATTTTAATTGGAATTCATTATTAAAGATAAGTATTATTTATTTTAATTTATTGCAGACTATTATTCTCATATTTTCCTTAGTTGTTTCACGGCGTTTCGACCAACTATTCCTCTGGCCTTCATCAGTTGGTAACCGTGATGTGATAGGAACTCTGAATCCCCTGACTGCATCCTGTGCAATTACTGCCTTCCGTAGTTGTTGTCATCTTACCAGAATTTACAACATTTTATTATTTGACAAGGGATGAAAATTTAAGTTTTTCAACTTATATTCATTGTCGAATTATTGTTTTAAATTCTAATTTACAGATTTTAAATTGAATTCCTTATATACATTATTATTTTATGCATGAATATAAAATTTTATATTTTGTGTACAAATTTTCAGTATTTACTGTAACAGTTCTCAATATGGGAATACGACTAGGTAGTAAGTTTTGAAAATATAGCAATTAAGCTACACAGGATTCCCCACGTTTCATCCTTGTAAGGACTCGTAAAAAGTAAAGCCTGAGAGAATGCACCTCCTAAGACAGAACAAGACCAGCTGATGCAACAATGGCATATACTGCAGCAGACTGATTGCCGTAGACGTATCCTTGATGTGACAGTGATCCTCGTTTTCATTAACAAAACAGAAGATGAACAATTTCAGCTGAAGCATTTTTTTCCTTCAGCACCAAAATCAATAGTCTATGCTATTCTTAAAATCATTTTTTTTACTCTGTTAGTTGCAGTATGTTTTTAGCCCTGTGCAATTCTAGAAGGTCCACCCTCCCGGGCTTTATCTTCTCACTTTGAGAAGTGGTTAGTTTACTGGTAATCGCCTAACGAGGCCTCTACCAGTGGAAATGTTAAAGGAGCTGCCCAGAATTTTTGCAGGTCAGTACTCCTCCTCTTGAGCGCTAACTTTTCAATCTGACTCTCTGACCCTTATTTCACATCTCCTCACCGTGGAAGGAATATAAATATGAAGGAGCAGCTTTCTAATATAAAATCATGTTGATGAACAATAGAACTGACAAATGCCGCATCGTGTAGTTTTAGCTGAATTTGAAAACCAAAATTTCTAAACATGTTTTGCTTCACAATTTGAAAACATTTTTTTTTTTTTTACTATAAAGTCATCGCTTATGAAGGCCCAGGGGCCACTCAAGGATAAGGGTTATCGAAAAAAAAAAAAAACATTAAATGTTAGTCTCTGAAAGGGTGCCCCCTTTATTCTAAACTTTACACTAAAGTAAAAGTAAAAAAACCAAAAAAAAAACCAAAAAAAGACTTCTTGATATTAGTGTCGTGGAGGGAGTATATGGATGCTGTATTTTTTCTCACTCCAAATGCATGATGATGCGCTTGTCCAATGCTTTTAAACTCAGTTGTCAATCTGTGCTCCATTGCAGCATTCATTTTGTCCATGTTTGATTGTAGCAAAGATTTTTCAAGTCGATTTGCTGAAGTTTGACACTGATGCACGCTCAGGCATCTGATTGTGCAAATTGTCGCATTCAGATATCTCAAAAATCACTTGAATATGAATAATTATCATAATCTACTTAATAAAGTTGATTAATGGATTATGGTGTCTGTCAGGATTAACCCATAAAAATAATATTCATAGAAAAGAAATAATCCCAACCAATTTTTTAATTCTATCCGACGATTTTAGTACGGACATATGCAGGCAGATAAAATCAACTTTATTAAGTAGACTTTGCATACATCCTCCATCAAGAATGACAGAAAAAAAATGATGCTTTGCCACTGCTTGCACTAATCTTCATCTAAAATTGTAGAATTAATCAGTGATTTGATTTTATTTATTTATGGATTATTATTGGTGATGGTCTAAAAGAAATAATCACTTAATGAAATTCTCAAACAGTAAAAATATTTTTTAACCATTTTATGGTAAAATATTTATCAGGTGTGAATTTGAACTTGGTTAATATTCTCCTTGCTATTTGTACTATGTAATTAGATATCAATCTCGAATTAAAATAACTGTGGTATGTAAAATTTAAAAAAAAAAAAAAATATCTATCAAGGGAGGTGTCGCTTTATCTACCATGACTTATTTTTCTATTTATTGCAAGATAAATTTTTCAGTGAATTTTAACTAAAAAAATAATTTATTGTCCTCAACATCAAAACAAAGCCACTGGAGAAGAGAACCAGAAAAAGTTTTATTAATATACACACTTCTTTAAACATAAAGAAAAAAATTAGGCTTCATCAGTGTTCGCACTAATATTTTTATCATCTAATTGACAATCAAATTAACTGTTATCTTTGACCAACCAATGCTGTCTCAAGTTCAAGTTCTGATCAAATTTTATGCCATATATATATATATATATATCACATTGAATTTTATTTTTATTTTGTAACAGCTTTACAATTTCGTACAGCTGTGATGTCAAATATATAAATATATATTGTATTATAAAATAAAAATAGTATTAAAAAAAATTGAATCCAAAGCAGGGATGTAGAATGGGGAATCATGCTCATAAGAAGAAGTGAGTCAAATTTTTTAATATCTGAAGAAACAGCAGACTGTCTGAATATTGAAAAAACTTTGAAATAAGAAGTTAGCGTTGCATATTTTGGAATTTTAACAAAATCAGAATTTTTTAAATAGAAGTTGGAGTCAAACTTTATGCTTTCTGACTCTGATTTAAATTATAGTTTTTTTTTTTGTTTTTGTTTTTATTGCATTTTCACCCCAAACAAGGTACAGTGCCACTTTGATGTAGGGGGCTACTATCTGAGACATAGTTTCTATGTAGGGAATTGCGCAGCAAAATGACTGTTTACATTACACTTAAACCTGCATATCAGTATAGTCAGGGAAACAGGAACTCGAAAGGGAATTCCAATGTCTAGCAGTCCTAGGGAAGAAACTATTAGAGTAGAAGGCTTTGTTATATCTAAAGATTTCTGTGTAGGGTGGGATTTTGCTGCTTGTCGGGTTCGTCAGGGGTGTTTATGTCGAGGGGGGTACAAGGGTTAGTAGTTCATCCTTGCTGGTATTTTGGTCATTTCTAGAAATGAAATTTGGCAAAGAAAGTATTTTTTTTTTTTATATATATATATTTCTGAAATGCCATTATTTTAAGTGTTTGGATTATCTCCCCTCCTACCGGTCATTTTTACAATAAGCTCTTATGTAGTTAAAAAAAAAAAAAATCATACTGTCCTTGAACAACTGCCAAAAAAAAAAAAAAAAAAAAAATGAAGAATATGATGTGAATTTTTGTATCCAATGAACGATTCACTTTTGTCTTTTCTGAATTCTATGAAAAGTTCATCATCGGTTAATTGACTCATTTGGGGCACCAACAGTTCATCATTTTTAACAAGTCAGCTTGGGGCGAGCTTTTTTTTTTTTTTTTTGCTGTTGTTAAATATTTTTCTTCAGTAATTAGATAGTGACTTTAAAGTCCAATGACCCTCATACATGCCATTTTTGGCAGAACTTCAATGATACAGCACAAAATACTGAGACATATACTTTTTATTTGTTTTTATATAAGCATTTATATGTCACTACACATTTGTGAGCATGTTTCGATCAGCCAGTTACAAGTAACTGTAACTTGAAAAAAAAATTAGTTACAAGTAACTGTAACTGGCTGACCAAAACATGCTCATGAATATGTAGCGACATATTAATACTTATGTAAAAACAAACAAAAAGTATATGCTGCCTTACTTCGGTATTGAGCACTCTTGTATGAACCTTGTTTAAAATTCATTGGTTGCTTCACCTCTGAAAAATATTAACCTGGAATAATATATTGAAAGTGTTTTATTTTTTGGTTTCCTGACAAAAGGAGGGTGGACCTTTAAATTCACTTGTGTCCGTTCGTCTGTCTGCACTTTTCTCAATAACTATGCCTTGAAATTTTTTTAAAATTTTCCACAAACATTAAACATGATATGAGTAAAAAAGTAACAGAACAGATTTTCCGGGGAAAACTCTGGTCCCCCCCCCCACCACCACGTGTGCCTTTCAGGTTAAAATGGCTAAAATTGACACTTTTGTATTTATTAAAAAAACAAATTGATGCCTTGGATTTTTATAAAACTTTCTGAAAAGTTGTAACTAACTGATTTCTATATAATTTTGTTTGCCTATACTTCGCGATAACTCTTGGGTGTGCCCCAGGGCTCTTTTAGGCCTAATAAAAACACTCCATTTTTGGGACTATTTTTACCATATTTGTCCAGAATTTTCTGTGTATGTCTATTTAGCAGTTTTGTATGGTGCTGAACTCAAATTTAAATATGTTAAGGCCATTGGGACTTTTGGGGCTAAATGGATGTGGGGCAAATGATGGACTTATTTCTTTTTTCTGCATGATGCAGAACTCAAAATTACATATGTTAAGGCCTAAAACTGCACCATTTGTTCATTTTCACCAGGATTTGACGTCCCCTGGGGACTTTTGGGACTAAATGGGGAGGGGTGCTAAACTTAGTCATTTTTTTTATACCTTGTTCACTGTGCACTCACAGAAGACCCATGCATGCTTCACGTGTTTGTTTTTTTGTTTTTTTTAATCTATAGTTGTAAAAACTTATTTGCTAGTAAGTCAAGTAACCTCCTGCAGTCGCTGAATTTATTTGCATTTATGCATTCACAATTTCAGGGATCATCAGTTGTTTACCATGAAACACTTATACATATGTATTCAAGATATGTGCATTCAAGAAACACTCGTCTAGTTGAAAACACTATCAATAATTCCCCCCACTCTTTATCTGCGCCTAAACCTAAACGTAGATTCTAATGAACAAAACTTCTTTCTTAGAACTTCACGCCTATGGAATTGTCGTCCGTTTTCCTGCTTTCCAGCTGACTACAATATGGTTGTGTTTAAGTCCAACGTAAACAAGTTCTTGATGAGCCGTTCCACTTAAGTTAGCAAATTTACCGAATTTCCATTACTAACGATTACTATATTGTCCAATTGACTACTGTACACGCTTAACCCTTATCCTCGAGTGGTCTCTGGGCCTTGATAAGTGGTTATGCCTATGTAAAAAAAAAATTTTTTTAAATCATAATTAAAAGAGAAAAAAAAAGTCAGCTAATCGGTTTCGTCTTCACTCATGAAGAGCTGTATCCAAGGATTTTTTTTTTAATTATTATTGATAAAGGGGAAATAAAAATAAAAACGAGGGAAACAATGTTTAAAATAAACCCGCGTTAATAATATATGTACAATGGCAAACTGTTGCAATCTTCTGTTTAGCACGCATCTCTTAATACTGTCCAGATTTTATCTGCTTCTAAAGTCACCAGATGTAAGCCTGTCTTTAAAATTCACATTACATTTGACAAAATCTCCCGAAAGTAAATTTCTCAAACTTCAGGCTTGAACCTCCTGTAAACAGAGGATTGGGGAGGGGGAAGGCACATTAGTGTCACTGTGCACGGTACACACTCCTATATCCTGTCTGTTGTCGTCAAACACTTAACCTGGAATGACGTTTAAATATGTTTTTCCGCGGTCTTTAAGAAGTTTTGTTGTTGTTGTTTTTCATAAACACTGGTGCATATTTCAAAATTCGTGGAGATCGGCAACCATTGAAGTTTATTGGGGTTTTTGTTGTACAACGGCTGACCATATAACGGACCATCTTTGGATTGTTAGGATTAATTTTTCTTTGGCGGACACAAAACATGCAACTCGTCTATAAAATAAATCACATACCAATAATAGGTGAGAATGAGCATACTGTACTTTTTCTTCCTTTTCTTTTTCTTTTCTTCTTCTTCTTCTTGTTCTTCTTCTTCTTCTTCCGTATTTTTGGGGTAATTGCGCCAACTAAAAAACTTTCTCTTTATATGCGTGGCTGCCAAAAGAGCAGTTTTAGCTAATTAATGCAATTACCCCGGACTTGGCGCAATTACCCCAAATTGCGGTACTTATGTTATTGTTATCATTATTATTTTTATTTGTATCATCATTATTTTTATTATTTTTATATTTATTATCATCATTATTAAGCCGGTGAAAAATTTTTTGCCAGTGTGTAGAAGAGGAATTTTAAACGATTGTAATTTATTTAATGCATATTGTCATTACTTAAACATATCACCATGATTAATTTGTGACTTTTTCTTTTCTGATTATTAAAACACCATTCATATTTTTCTGTGATATTCTCACTCATATTGCTCCGCAAAGAACCTTCTTTGGTCAACAAAAAGGGAGTCATCTTCCATTATGATAATACTCGTTCTTAGACAGCACTTCTGACCAAAAAATCTCTTAGGAGATTTGGGTTGGGAAATCTTGCCTCATCCTGCATATTCTTCTGGCCTTGTTCCATCAGATTGTCTCTTCTTTTTAGGATTACAAAACCATTTAAATGGCCTTGGATATTGAACAGGAGTTAGTCATATTTCACATCTAAATGTAAAGAATTTTACAAACGATGCACTTATAAGCTCGTTGACAAATAGGATTAAGTCATAGCAAATATCATCATTTTTCTATGAAGATTTTTAAAAGCACAGTTTTTCATTTTAAAGACGGAAATTTTAAATCCGAAAAAAACTTTTGCCCCGACCTATTATATCATTATACTAAACGTGAGTTATATATAATGTATATTGGCCTAACGTTCACAGGGAACATGCGGTCAGCGCAAAGTAAATTAATTTGCATAATGGTTTTGAAAAACCACCTTTTATTAATTAACTGTAATTTTTATTTATTTATTTTTTAATTCGATGATTCTTTTGATTTTAATATAACAAATAGGTTTGTTTTAAAACAGGTGTAAAAGGAGATGTTTGGGCACCCCTATCAGCCCTCCTGCACATCCCTGTTCATCACTCACTCTCTCCAACTCTATAACTCTTTCCCCCATTTTCTCTCTCATCCACTCTCTCTTTCTTATTCTCTGACTCTTATTCTTTTTCACTCTTAGCTATCTATATATTTATTTTCTTTCTTGCTCTCTTTTTCTCTCCCATTCTCTCTTATTTTCTTCCTATCCTCTCTCCAATATGGGCACAACCTCTCATTTGAAAAGTTGATTTTATCCTTAATCGTTAGACACGAATTTCATATTTTCATTGAATTTAATCCATAGTCCTTAGACGCCAATTAAACAAGATTCCCTGAATTCGAATTTCTTCTTGTGACCCTTTAAGCTTAAGCCTTAAATTTTTGCATTTTCCAGAATAAAAATCACGTAATGGATTTCATCAAAATCTGAATACGGATTCTAGACATAAAGTTTGCTTGCATTCTATTTTGATTTTAATCTTCATAAAAGTACAAAAGTGATGCAGATGTATTCTTTTCAGGAAATCAAGGAATTAATTTTACTCGTCCTAGAACAGTTTCTCTCTCTCTCTCTCTCTCTCTCTCTCTCTCTCTCTATATATATATATATATATATATATATATATATATATATGAGAGAGAGAGAGAGTGATATGTATATGTGTATATATATATATATGTGTGTATATATATATGTGTGTGTGTGTATATATATATGTGTGTATATATATATGTGTGTATATATATATGTGTGTATATATATATGTGTGTATATATATGTGTGTGTGTATATATATATATGTGTATATATATATATGTGTGTATATATATATATGTGTGTATATATATGTGTGTGTGTATATATATATATGTGTATATATATATGTGTGTGCATATATATATATGTATATATGTAGTCTTGGAAGTTTTTCTACCTTTAAAACTATATATAAAAAACTTTTTATCCGAAGTTCTTTATTGGAAAACTATTTTGCTTGTAAGTTAATTAATGTCTTCCAATTTTACAAGAATTTACACTAGTCTTAATATTATTTTGAGGATCATTAGTTGTTTATCATGAAAAACGATTTCCTGGTGAACCGCCCCTTAAGTAAGACACTTTATCAGATCTCCATTACTAACGATTACTACGATATTGTCCCATAGATTACTGTACACGCAATAACCCTTATTCCCGAATGGCCTCTGGGCCTTGATAAGTGGTGACCTCCATGTAAAAAAAAAACAAAACAAAAAAAAAACGCTTTCTGATATTTAAAAATAAAACAGTATTTTATATCATCGCTCCCGGCACTGTTAATCAAATACCACTTCCCTTAAAAACAAGGGCAAAAACGTTTCAAATATCAGATCTAGTTTTTTTTTTTTTACTCCATATCAATTATTTTTCTAGCCTATTCATTTTATTAAAATAATATATATGCCTTACCTGTGTCATTCGTTTTTGCCCAAGAAAAAAGTGTTTATTACCAAAAACTGCTGTATTTTTATAAAGCTTTTACCACTTCATTTCGATTAGTTATAATTTTTTTTTATAGATTTATAATTTTTTTTTTTTTTTTTTTTTAATTCAATTTTCACCCCAAATAAGGCACAGTGCCACTTTGAAGCAGGGAGCTACTATCAGGAACTTAATTAGCAGGGTCATTATGAAGGGAGATGAGGAAAGATGTTTAACATTACACTTGAACTTCTGCATATCAGTGCAGTTGGGAAAGCAGAATCCCGGAAGGGAGTTCCAAAGACCCCGCAGTTCTGGGGAAGAAACTATTGGAGTAAAAGACTTTCTTGCGCCTAGGGATCTCTACTGTAAAGGGATGAGACTTAGTAGTTTGTCGGGGGCACTTACGTCGGGGAGGTACAAGTGTTTGCAGTTCGTCAGAGCATTCACCATTAAAGTATTTGTAGAACAGGCAGAGGGATGCAACATCTCATCAATAGGACAGAGGCTGAAGCCTAGATGACAGTTCAGAACCTATCAGGTTGGCGACTCTCTTTTGAACCCTGTCCAGGAGCGAGAGACAAGCAGCAGATGCACCAGCCCAGATGTGACAATAGTACTCCATACATGGGCGAATGGTGGCCTTATAGAGGTATAGGATACTGTCAGGCGTAAGTAGTTTTCTAGCACGGTAGAGGGAGCCAACCTTCCTTGCAGCAGCCTTGGCAATGCTCTCAATGTATCTATTCCAGTTCATATTCCCTGCAAACGTTAGGCCGAGGAGTTTAAAAGAAGTACTTTCAGGCAATGTGTTCTTGGCCATTGCTATTGGTGGTAGAGAAGGTTTCTTGTAGTTATTGAAGGAAATAAGCTTAGTCTTAGCAGCATTGAATGAGACCAACCATTTTTGTCCCCATTCCACTACAGATTGGAGGTCATCCTCTAGTGTTTCTGCCATGTCCTTGGATATGTGCTCATTCATTTCCCCTCATATCTGCATTATTTTCTTTATAGTATCTTTATATTTATTATAGTTTATTTTATATATATATATATATATATATATATATATATATATATATATATATATATATATATATAAAGGGGATTAGACCCACAGTCTAAAGAGCAGAGTTTATTTTAATGTATTAGTAAATGCATTAATGCAATTAAAAGAAAACAGTGCTCGTTGTAATGTAGATATATAATAAGCTCGATAGGTATAGATATCCTAGAGCTATTTTTATATTTAGTAAAATGATTAATGATTCATAATTTATAATTAAAAATCGGTTTCAAAAGGAAAAAAAAACAAAATCAATAAATTGTAGGATGGTTTCGGAAACAATGTTTTTATTGAGACAGACAATACGTCTTGAACAATAATTTTATCATTTGATTTTATAAAGCAAAGTCTCCTCATCAGCAAAAAGAGTTGGTGGGGGTTTAAAGACACCAAAAATAAAACTAGCATTTTTTAAGTAATAATATTTATCTTGTAATTTTAATTCTATAGTTTTATTTATATTCAAGTAAACGTTTTTTTAATGTCACTACACAGTCATGACAATGTTTCGGCCAATTGCTTATAAATAACTAAAATATTTCGTCAGGCGACACAAGTCCCTTCTTTTAAAAGTTTAAATACAACTAATTGATCGAAACATTATCATGAGAGTGTAGCAGAATTAAAATAATTTTTATTTCAATGAAAGTAAAAGTATGTTGATTATTGAGCACTATTATATAAACCTCGTTGAATTTATTGGTTTTTATCTTTGAATATTTTTAACCTGGAATTATATATATAGTGTGTGTGTGTGTGTGGATTTTATTTTTACATAGATTACACAAGGATAATTGGAGCCTATAATTCTTGGCATTAAGTGTCATGATCAAAGCCAAGGGATCCTAAATGATATGTGAATATAAAGACGTAATCAATAAAATCTTTTTAGCCAAAGATCATAAAACAGAAATTAAAAATACAAGTCTGATTTTATAACTGACCAACATACGCATAAACCCCTTTTCTCCTCCTTTTTCATTTACTCCATCCTCCATATACACTGTCTTTGCTGTTTCTCCTCTCTTTGGTATAATTGGATTAAAACTTTTTGTATACAAAAAAAATTTTATATTGAATTTCGTCTCGAAGATGCAATATGTCTGAAAAGAGATCCTGCAGAAACATGTATGCATATATGTAGCCAATAATGTTTGTATAAATAAACATTACATATGGGGGATGTTCATATATCTCTTCAAGAACTGCGATGATAAAGAAATGACAACGTGTGCTGTTGTTCATACCAACGAGACTTGTAAAAATAAGTTATGCCTGCTGGGCCATCTGTGCAACCGGACATTGCAATCTTGTAGGAATGGCCTTCTTCTATGAAGAAGTAGCAATGATTATATATATATATATACTAGCAAAAGTACCCGTCGTTGACTGGGTTCAAAAACAGCCTACAGAAAATGGACTCTGATTTATGAAAGTATGATAGGTTACGAAAAGGAAGGGTTGTAAAGAGATAGCTTCGAATTTGGGGGTATCAAAACAAAAGCAAAATATGATGAAAGTAAAATAGAATAGATAAACCCCGTAATTTATTATACCATACCTGTTCACACTGAAACAATTATCACAATATTCTGTGGATCTATATTAAAAAACCTTGTTAAACTTTGTGACATATTTCCATTCTATGGAGGTCAGGCGCGAACGAACACCCCATAATTTGATTATACCATATTTCTTCAAACTGAAACATAATTATCAAAATATACTTACGCAGATAGATATGAAAAGTCTTTATTAACGTTTGTGCCTATTTCCATTCTATGGAGGCCAGGCGCGAATGCAGACCCCACAATTTTATTATACCATCGCTATTTAAGTTAAAACATACTTATCAAAGTATTATGTACATCTATATCAAAAACACTTGTAAATTTTTTTTTTTTAAATTTTAAAATTTTTTATTTCCATACTTTGTGGACCAGGCGTGTACGCAGACCCCACAATTTTAATGAATCATCATTATGCCAGATCAAACATACCGATTCCTGTCTCGATACATCTTCTATCATTATATATGATCAGTTTTCTATAATAGTTAACCATATAGGAGCCTATTCATGACACACACAGACGTTCAACTTTATATTATAGATATATGCACATATATATAAGTGATGGGGCAATTCCAATATTTTTCTTGATTCCGATACATTTACCAATTCCGATTCTTTATAAATCTCTAAATATAAAAGTGTTATTTCATCCCGATTACCATAAAAATACATCTTAAATGTGCTTATATTTTCTCAAAGGTAAAAAAAAACACTTATGGGTGGGGGTGATCTAGAGATTTTAGTCTTACTGAAGTTTAAATCAATAAATATTTATTTTTTATTATTACTACAAGCAGTGGAAGATGTTTCTTAAACTAAAATCAAATAAAAAAGATAATTTAAGGAATCGGTTTTGGCATTGGAAAATAAGCTCAAATTTTTCTGATTTTTCCAATTCCTGATTCTGATTAATTGTTCCAGCACTAATATACATATATATATATATATATATATATATATATATATATATATACATACTTACAAAGCTGTATAAACGTTGTCTTAATAAATACTTCCCATCACCCTGGAAAACCTCATCAGACAGCCTCATGTTTAAAAATTCAGGCGATCGGTCATCTCCCCTCTCAGTACAGACCAATCAGTCTCCTGTGCGTTATAAGTTACTGGAATCTGTTAAACATAGAAGTGGTTAACCACCTCAGCAAAAATAACTCAGTGACATGCAATATGGTTTCAATTCTGTCAGATCTTCAGCTGATGTGCTAACAGTAATATCTCACAGGATTAAGGAAGCTCTCAACGCAGGCTTCATTTCCAGGACAATTGCTCTTGGAATATCAATTGATAGGGTATGGCATAAAAGTCTATTACACAAAATCTCCAGTTATGGAATAGCTGGAAATGTCTTCAGTTTCCACATTGATAGGTTTATAAGAGTAGTGGTTGATGGACAGAACTCATAGTTTCAATGCTGGCGTCCCTCAGGATTCTTTCATAGGTTCAACTCTCTTCCTAATCTTTATCAACGATCTATTTAATCCCATTCTTAGATCATTCATAGATACTAAGTTACTCAAGCTACTAAGTCTCATCCCTTTACAGTAGAGATCCCTAGGTGCAAGAAAACCTTTTACTCCAATATTTTCTTCCCCAGAACTGCGGGTCTTTGGAAGTCCCTTCCGGGATTCTGCTTTCCCAACTGCAATGATATGCAGAAGTTCAAGTTTAATGTTAACAAACATCTTTCTACTCATCTCCCTTCATAATGACCCCGCTAATTAAGTCCCTAATAGTAGCCCCCTGCTTCAAAGTGGCACTGTGTCTTGTTTGGGGTGAAAATTGAATTAGAAAAAAAAAAAAAAAAAAAATTCATGCAAACGACGCTTTCATCTATGGCAACACTTCAAATTCCAGAAATGACCAAGATCTCTCTGATTCTGATCTATTGCTTGATATATTGCATGTGGTGCAATGCGGGGAAAGGTGTCCAGTTAATTTTAATGCATCTAAAACAAAGCTTCTCTCTTTCCATCATCAACGCTCTGACCCACATCTGGCCCTAATCAAAATGAACGGCTCTCGTCTTGAGGAGGCTGCATGTTTAGACAAGCTTCTTGGTCTGACCTTCACTCTTGATCTGAAACGGAGCACATTACATCAAATCTGTTGCCAAGGTTGCTGGAAAAATGGTTGGATCATTCTACCACTCCAGTAGATATCTCGCTGCCGATGCAATCCTCGACCTCTATAAATCCAAGTACGTTCTAGGATGGAGTACTGTTGCACATATGTGCAAGACCTGCTCAGAGCACCCTGTTCTGCCTTGACAGAGTTCAAAACTAACTTCGTAATCTAGTAGGTGATGCCCTTTTCTCTTCTCTGGAACCTTTGTCCTACAAAAGAGACGTTGCAAGCTTGTCTCTGCTCTATCACTATTTTCATGGCAAGTGTTTGACTGAGCTCCAATCTATGGTCACGCCCCCCCCCCTCAGCAATCTTTCAGAAAAACAACACTTGTCTAGCCAAAACCACTGTAAAAAATTTACCCCACTCTCTATCAATGCCTAAACCTAAATGTGGATTCCATGAACAAAGCTTCTTTCCTAAACCTTCCCACCTGTGGAATTTTGTTCCGCTGGTTTGCTTTTCAGCTGACTACAACATTGTCGTCTTCAAGTCTGTAAACAAGTTCTTATTGGACCATCCTCTTAAATAATCTAATTATACCAAATTTCCACCACTAACGATTACTACACTATCATCCCAATGACTACCTGACTACTGTACAAACATTAACCTATATCCTCAAGTGTCCTCCAGGTTAGATATTGTAAATATATATATATATATATATATATGTTACTAGCAAGCCGCCCGGTATTGCCCGGTTGTAAAATATGCTTAAATATATTTTGATTAATGTAGATTTCGTATTTATTATATTGGACCCAATACATAATAATGATTTAAAAAGTTTAAAAAAAAAATAATTCGTGCACCACCACAGAGAATAGAAACCAAAACATTTAACTTATGATTTACTTTTTACTTTGACGTTAATGCCTGAGCTATAAAGACATGTTTACTGCAAGGCTAGAAATTAAAACATAAACCAATAGCTATTACGTTACGCATGCATATTCGTAATGCCGTCGCTCGACCTTCACCTGGCAAGTTCAATTTTTTTAATTTTCACACTTTTGCACCAATCCCCTCCCCCCGGCTAAAAGCCAAATATAAAGTTTTGCAGGGGTGCGAATACCCTATATCATGTCTGTAGACCAAAAACTGACAGGAGTTTGGTAGGCAAAATTTTTTAAACAAATATACATACACATACATAAATATATGTAGAAAGAGGTTTGTATACTATAACCCTTTTATGCAAATATAAATGGTGTAGAATATCTGCAATAATATAATTACACGTAATACTTAAAGATGATCATCATATAAAAAACCAAAAAAACCTAAAAAGGAATTAAAATGAATGTTTAAAAGAATATATATATAAAGTTGTATTTTCTTTTTAAATAAATCGAAAAAAGGGTTTTTAATATGAATATCAATACACAAAACAAGAAAAATTGATAGGAGCATATATATATATATATATATATATATATATATATATATATATATATATATATATATATATATATATGCTATATTTGGTTGCACCCTTTCCTTTGGTATCTTCTGAAGACGATACTATGTAAATATTTGTCTAGACACTCTCTAGTAGAAGGAAAACAAGAAATAACACTGCGAAATTCATTGACTGTGTTTATTTATTCATACCAGATGTCTATACTTGTAGATTATCTCGAGCTTAGGTCTATAATAATGATTTCTGACTGTCGGTCTGTATGTACTAATTACTTTTAATCTATTAGATCTTGGAACATGAAATTTAGTAGAAAATGCTTCTGACTTGTGTAGATTGTCCTTGTAGCTGGAGTTTACAAGCAATAGGTTCACAAGTTGAAGTGTATGTGTGTGTATTTATATATATATATATTTGTAATTTATACTACTTAAGATAGTAATCTAATATATAAAAGGTTATATGTCTGTCTGTCTGCATATTTTCAAACTCTATCTTTACCAAAACTAAGTCGCAGAGTGGCGCTGGGTTCCTCAAATGATTGGATTTTTTATGGACCATTCTTTTATGGATCTTTAGCCGGTTAAAATAGTTTTTAAGGGGTCAAAAAAGAAAAAAATACTTTTACTTTTTGTACATTCATCTTAGTTTATTTTCAATTTTTAATCAGTTCATATGCGTGCCACGTTGGTACAGTGATAACGTTACCAGATTTGAATGCTACAGTTTTGCTTTCGGTTTCGATTCTGGCTGATGGTACACAAATACTTTTTTTTTTTTTAACTTTTGAAATCACAACTTTGTAATAATATATATGAGATGTGGACAAATTAAAATATCATATTCAGGCGTATTTTATGACCGGCCAAAGCCGGGCGCACCACTCCCACTAGTTACATATAAATAACAAAAAGTTCACATTTAGATAATTCAGTGTTGCATATATATATATATATATATATATATATGTATGCATATATCTTAAAGACACCACTTTACAAATAGCAAACACTCATATTGTTGCCTATTTTCAAAATGTTGGACTTTTATTGTTGTTACCAATAAAAGTCCAACATTTTGAAAATGAAAAACAATGAGTGTCTGCTACATATAAAGTGATGTCATTAAGATATATGCATATATATATACATGCACACACACTAGCGGGACCTGTGGAAATTTCACAGCGGACTCTTTCGTATGTAATATATTGATGTTGGCATTCTGTATATGTTCAGCATAATGGAGACGCCCTGATATTATTGTAGGTCTTTTGTTAAAATTACTATTGGGTCCAATATAATATAATAATAAATACGAAATCTGCATTAATCAAAATGACCGGGCAATTTTGGTTAGCCTGCTAGTATATTATAAAGTTGTGATTTCAAAAATAAAAAAAATATATATCCATATAACTTCAGTGCATCAGTTTGAATCAAAACCGAAACCAAAACTTATGAATATATATATATATATATATATATATATATATATATATATATATATATATATACAATACACTTAAATATTATATTTTGATTAATGTAGATTTCGTATTTATTATTATATTATATTGGACCCAATATATAGTAGTGATTTAAAAAGTTTTTAAAAAAAATTACATATGCTCCACCACTGAGAATTGAAACCAGAATGTTTATCTTATGATTTACTTTTTCCTTTGATGTTAATGCCTGAGATATGAAGACATGTTTGCTGCAAGGCTAAAAATTAAAACAATAGCTATTATGTTACGCCTGCATATTCTTCACCTGGCAAATTCCATTTTTCTTAATTTTCACACTTTTGCACTTATTTTCCCAAGCTAAAACCCAAATATAAAGTTTTGCATTGATTCGAATACCCTTATATTAAGTTTCATGTCTGTAGACCAAAAACTGACAGTCGAGTTTGGTAGGCAAAATATTTTAAACAAATATATAAACACATACATAAATATGTATAGAAAGAGTTTTATGTTTACTATAACCTTTTTACACAAGTATGTAGAATATCTGCATGAAGATAATTACACGTAATAGTTAAATGAAGATGATCATATAGCCGGGGAAAAGTGGGGCAAAAGTGTGAAAATTAAAAAAATTAAATTTGTCAGGTGAAGGTCAAACGACGACATTACAAATATGCATGCATAACGTAATAGCTATTAGTTCGGTTTTATTTTCAGCCTTGCAGCAAACATGTCTTTATAGCTCAGGCATTAATGTCAAAGGAAAAAGTAAATTATAAGCTAAACGTTTTGGTTTCGATTCTCGGTGGTGGCGTGCAAGTCTTTTTTTTTTTTTTTTTAACCTTTTAAATCATGATTATATATTGGGTCCAGTATGATATAATAATAAATATGAAATCTGCATTAATGAAAATATATGTAAGTATATTCTATGACCAGGTAATGCCAGGTGGCCTGCTAGTATATATATATATATATATATATATATATATATATATATATATATATATATATATATATATATATATATATTACAATTTTCT
Source organism: Euprymna scolopes (assembly GCF_053919585.1). Taxonomy (NCBI): domain Eukaryota; kingdom Metazoa; phylum Mollusca; class Cephalopoda; order Sepiida; family Sepiolidae; genus Euprymna; species Euprymna scolopes. The sequence continues at coordinate 14,440,140 of NC_136517.1, forward strand.
ATTTGCTCTTGTCTATATTCCTCCCCACGCTGCTCCGGACTAGATATGGCTAATAATGGGAATAAATAACTCGACAGTCCTACCCTTTAGAATTCTTTAATCCTCAGGAGAAAATACAACCTTCACACATCTTCTTTCTTAACGGTTTTCCCATTCAATGCAAACAGCATCCCAATCATAAATTATATCAACCTTAAGGATTTTGTATAGATCCCTCCTTCTTCCCTAAACAAAACAAAACAGTAGGATTAACTTGGTCTCCATCTATCATGGCATGAATTTTTTTTATTTTTGAGACGAGGATTAATGATTTCTATTATTTAGATTATTGGTCATGGCTAACAGAACGAGAACAATCTATTTTCACAAGAGTAAAGTATTAAGCTCGAAATTCCACTGAAGGTTCCTGAGTGCATGCAAAGAAGATTGAAAATTACATTAGCTGAAATATTGTTGTAGGGGGGGGGGACAAGATAAGGACAATAGTTAGGATAATACAAATGATGCATTTTTGTTTTAACATCCGGATATGGATCTTCCAGCTGATATGACAGCAAGCAGAGTCCTGTTGGCATACATTCGGTATACTTGCAGCTACCAAATTTCACTTTTTGGCTCCCCAACAAAGGATGGATTGGACCTAGTCTTTCACTCCCATTTGTCTCTTCATTTGTTCGCATTTTTCTCAAGAACCTTGGATTTTTAAAAAATTTTGCACAAACATTATGTGAAAGCAAATTTTTCACTCATGGAGGGGGACCCCGCATCATGCTCAGCGTGTTTTTTTTTTTTTTTTTTTTGTCCCTCCGGAGTGTCACCTTCGCTGCTAACGTCATTGCTGGGTACTTTGTCCGTATGACTCTCGATACATTTTTGGATAAGGCAGTGAGCCACTTGTTGTTTTGGGAATTGATCGTTGGGTTTTGGTGGAGATGTTGTTGAAAAAGAACCCTGGCATATCTGGATTCGGTGAGTCTTTCAACATTGATCGACTCTTTGGTTGCTTTTCTTGCATCTTGATCTTTCTTCATCTTGTAATGTGTAGAATAAGTCTGGATTGAAGATGCCTCATAAGTGACAACAAATGGCAAACATGTATTCTAACATTTATTTATTAGTATGAGTTGATTAAAGGAGAAGGAAATATGAGTTCATGTGTATTGAACAGAGACAAAACAGTTAGACAGCCCTGTTGGAAGAGAAAACAGTTCAAGTATGTGTGTTGGAATTGGGATTGGGTGATAACCATAATGGATTCTTTGTCTTTTAGTCGAACCCAGAGTCAAAGACCCAGACGGGTTCTGTTAAGCCCCAAAAGAGAAAAGTGTTGCTTGTATTGAGAGCCAGAAAGAAAGAAGAGAGTGCGTGTGTGAGAGAGGGAGAGTGTGTGTGTGTGTGTGTGTGTGTGTGTGTGTGTGAGAGAGTTGCTGTGCATTTAACCTTTTTAAAATCTGTCATGTGCTCAGCTCACCAGAGAGATGATATCTGATTGGACAAGCCAGAAGAGAAGTTGATTGCTAGCACCAATCATCATGGAGTTTACAAACCAAGAATATTCAAAATCTCAAACCGCAAAGTGTCGCTGCTGCTGCTGCTACAGAAGTATCAGATGTTCTACATCAAGCTATTGAGCTTTTCAGCTACACTCGTTTCCTTTGGAATAGCATCGACTTCCTGGATTAATTGTAGATGATCTTCCTGATTTCGTAAACTTCAGTGATGAACTTTGGAATCTGACAGTTTCGGGTTGTTGATCACACAATTTTCCTTTCTTGTGTCACTTCATAGTTGAATTTTGAATATTTCAGGATTTTTTATTTTTATTTTTTATCTTTGTGCAGACGCTGTCTCAAGCATAAATATGGAGGTTCAAAATTGACACTGAGAAAGTCTAAAGGCGTGTTTTATATTATCTGCACAAATTTCAAGAACACGTGTCTCAACCACAAAGATGGAGGTTCAAAATTGGTCATAGTAATTCTGTAACAAAAAGGCTTTCTATGAAGACAAAATTAGGAATGAAAGTAAATGGATGTTTTTAAACAGCATTCTTTTAGGCATATTTTATTAAATTATACTGACAATTCCTATCAACATATTTGGGTTTCGATCCTTTAATAACTTTTTGGCTGTAGACAAACACTGATTGATATAGCTGCCATAGCCACTGTTGACCTTATTACTTTCGGATTTGTCTAAATCCATCATCAGGGATAATTATCAGAACTGATTTTACAATATTTATAAAAGTGTTTTTTTTTTTTTTTTTTTGTCCTCAGTAAATCACTTGTTATTAAATATACTATTCCTGTCACTTTTGAAGGCATTTAAGAATATTATCACTGTTATTGAAATTCATTTTATTATTTAGTTTCTTTCTTTTAATTAGTAATGTTTCTAATAATTAAGGCTAAAAAAAGCAAATATTAATAAAATAAATTTTAACAACAGAAAGAAAATTATCATATGCCTTTAAAAGTGACATGAATAATTAATGCGATTGACCGATGACAAAAAATCTTTTATAAATATTAAAAAAATCACTTCCATGTTAATTATCCCAGATAATGGATCCAGACAGACCCAGAAGTACTCAGGTTAGCAGTCACTATGGCAGCAACATCAGCCAGTTCTTGCCTGAAGCAAGAAAATGAATAGGAAGACTGGAAAGAATTAAAATATGTAGACAGGAATTGTCTGTGTTATTCAATGAAAAAAATAAATATATACGTAAAATTTGGGGTTAAAAACTATAAGCAAATATCGTCTGCGCGCTCTAAACTCTCCAGCCAACTTAGATGTGATGTACTAAAATAAAACCATAAGAATGGCAATGACCCCCGACTAATCTGATAAGTAGTAAAATCCCAACCCTATATTGTAAGAAATCTCTAGATGCTGGAAAGCCTTATATTCTAATAGTTTCTTTCTCGGAACAGCTAGACATTAGAATTCCATCACGGGTTCCTACTTCCCTGATTGTACTGACATACAGAAGTTCATGTGTAATGTAAACAGAAATCTTGCTGCTCAACTCTCTATATAGTATCCCTGAAATTTTGGCCCCAAATAGTAATCCCCTTACATCCAGGTGGCTGGATATGACCTTAAACTATATCCGATGGTGAGGCCTCAGCTTGCGGGCTTTAGGAAGTGTGGAGCCACCCTTTAATTACCATTGCTCCCAGGTCCACTCTGACCCGGACTGGTAGTACCTGTTAGGGTCCCAACTATGGGTTAAATAGAAACCGACTTAAAAAAAAAAACAAATATACACTATTAAAAATTTTTTCCTTCAGAATCACTGGATTCGGCATTAATAACCTGAAATGGGTTGATATGCCGTAAAACAAACAAACCAACCACACCCAGGTGGCAGTGTGCCTTATTTGGGGGGTGATGGCAATGAGACAATGGTGTTTTGCATCTAGTCTGGTGCACTGCAGCATTTGCTGTGGTTATAAAGTTGAAGCAGGAGCTGCATCTCCAGATGCAGGCATGGGTAAGTGATGAGGAGACCTAGGTTTTCTCAGTTACCAGGGTTCTACTCTCGGCATTGCAAAGTTTGACGGAAAGGCAAGCCAATATGGTTGAAGCCAGTGTAGATAAAGAAGTTGCCGAAAAGGTGTTGCAGTATTTCACGATCTGCCTATGAAGACTCCAAACCAAATTTTTTTCTTAGGGTTTACCCTCTTAGCTTTTGTCTTTACCAAGACATCCACAAGGTAGTGGAGCTATTTGCTCAATAGCTGGTGAAAATTTCAAAATATTTCTAATTTTGATGAAAATGACGGAGATCCTCATGGTAGTTATGATTGTATCAAAATAAAAGCGAAATTTTTAAGTGATTCTTCTTGAAAAAAACTCAGCGAAAGACACACAAATTCCGTAACAGTGAAAATTTGAAAATATTTCCAGTTATGTTTGGAGTGAATTAACAGTAAAAATGATTTTTTTTTGTTTACATAATGTTTTTAATGGGGTAAATTTTTATAGTATTCACATATTTTTAATGGGGTAAATTTTTATAGTATTCACATATTTTTAATGGGGTAAATTTTTATAGTACTTGCATGTGTTTAATGGGATAAATTTTTTGTAGTATTCACATGTTTTTAATGGGTAAGTTTTATAATATTCACATTTTTAATGGGTAAATGTTTATAGTATCACATGTTTTTAATGAAGTAAATTTTCATAGTATTCACATGTTTTTAATGGGGTAAATTTTTATAGTATTCACATTTTTAATGAGATAATTTTTTTAATTACATATTTTTAATGGGGTAAATTTTTATAGTATTCGCATTAAAAATATGGGGTTAATTTTTTTTAGTATTCACATGTACACATACGACGATGCAGAATTGTAGGTTGTTTGCAGCCTACGCCACTCACGACCTCATTCCGAGCTCATATGACTTGCCATCACTTTCTAATGGAATTATGTCAAAGATTACATAAGTAAAAGAAGACACGAGACGTTGCGCAATAATTCAAAGGTTTGGAGCAATTTTTTTTTTTATTCATATTTCTTACTTTCTAATATAATAGTCCACCTGGGGATGTTCCGCTATATCACATTGATTCAACGTGCCTAGATGAGCAATTACTATAACATGCAAACATCTTGCTTATTATACTATCAGCACCAGCTTTGTCATAAGTGATGTTAAACATATTTTACCAGTAAATGAGAGCTCCACTATTTATGAAGAGCTACACACTATCAGAAATGTCAACTGGTGATCTCCCTTATATATATAAACAGTCTTGGAAGTTTTTGAACCTTTAAAACCATATAAAAAACATTTCATTTTTATATTTTTTATAATGCGTTGGAAAACTATTTAGTCAGTAAGTCATTTAATCACCTGCAATATATATATATATATATATATATATATATATATATATATATATATATATATATATATATATATGAATCCCTGAAACAGTGTTTCATGGTAAACAACTGATGATCCCTTGAAAAATAAATTATTGGTACTATAGTAAATTCGAGAGCGAGTTGATGCAGTGATTGCAGGTGGTTAAATAACTTACTGACTAGATCATTTTCTAACGAATGATAAAAAATATTTTTTTATATACTTTTAAAGATTAAAAATTTCAAAGACTATATATATATATATATATATATATATATATATATATATATATATATAATGTTTAGTAAGAGAGAAACACGGAAAAATGTTCAATTATCTAGAAAATTCAAAAAGAAGAGCGTAATATTTATTTATATATTTCAGAAAAATCCAGAAGTCAGACATAAACAGAGGCTGAAGAGAGTCCGGTAAAGGAGACCAGTTAGAAGTCCCCTTTGTTTGGATTTGAAACCAACGGTTCTGATGCTCTAATCTTTTGTAATATATATATAATTTGATATTTCATGTATATGCATGCATATCATAAAATATATTATGTATGTGAGTGTATATATATGTATATGTATATATATATATATATATATATATATATATATATATTAACATTATTCAATACATGAATATAGCTTAGTAGTAGTATGAAAATATATTTAAGGCAAGTAAACTATGTAGAAATGATTGTTTCATTTCTGGGAGTAATCATCAACCAATTAGTTTCTGTATAGCTTGCTTGCCATATATATTTTCATATATTATATAAAATGAATTTTGCAGAAGTTCAAACTACATAGTACTAATGGTTTCACGAACAACTTAGGCTTAATACTGGATCATTGATAAAAAAAAAATGAAAATCATTGGTACTATGTGATATAAAATTTATAAATAAATATTGCTATTACAGAATAATTGAGCACTCTATTGGATTTGTTTCCACCCAACAGAATCTTCAATATATATATATATTGAACTCTCCCGTCGATTTTGACATATGAGGAAGGTAACTCTGATGTAAAAACCTGCGGCTACTCTGTCCTGTGGTAACCATCTGCATTGACAAAGGTTAGCAGTAAATTATATATATATATATATATATATATATATATATATAAAGTTTCAATTCAGTTTTTGAAAAGATATTTTTTTATTTTTTTAGATGAGTATATGTTACAGATCTGTTTCGTTAGCAATTTTCAACAAACAATAAAAATGTAATTACTGTATTTTTGAATGTAGCAAATTCTTCAGACAATTCTATGGAGAAAAAAAAAACATATTTAAACACAATCCTTACATATCACAGAGTCAGAATCATATGAGAGTATAACTCCCATTGTCGGTCAAGTCTCCATCTGTTTATTTCATATCCTTATTATTTCTGTTTGTTGAAGATTACTAAGGTAACATATATTTTTATGAGAAAATTAAAGAACATGTTTTCAAAAATTGTGAATTGAACTTTAAAATTTATATATATATATGTGTGTGTGTTGTATGTCTTGGAAATCTATATGGTAATTAAGCTACACAGAATTTTCCACCTTTCAACTTCGTGAGGATTCGTCAAGTTATTGCATGGAATTCATGTAGCTTCATGTTTTTATATATCCATCACAATACTGGATTTGCTAGTCAGTCAATCAGATTCTTAGTTATTCACACACCCATTTATTGTTACCTGTTTCTTTGTTGCTTCAGTTTATCTAATTAACAAGATTTTAATGATTTTTAATCAACATGAAATAACATAAAATGTTTAAAACTTTCTTGTATCTGTTTTTGCTATCAATAATTTAAAAGTTCTGAATTTTTTAGAATAGGGCTAATTGTTTGTATTACTTGCTTTGATTGGAATATTGTTCTGACCTTGAGTGTTATTTGCGAAATATTTCTGTCGGTGTAGCCTCCAACCTTCATCAGGCATCTTGGAAAAGAAAGGAGAAAAGTTCTGGCTCCGTAGGTGGTTTCGTGAAGTTTTTTTTTTTTTTTTTTTTTTCCGTAGTTTTGTATGTGTAAAAGAAAATGGATTCTGGAAGCTATTGTAAATTAAAGAAGAATCCAACCTTGAAAACTGAAAGAAAGTTGCCACAGGTCCTCAACAAAATCAAAGACCTAATACCACCGGCAAAATATAGGGAATTAGCTTAACATCACAGTAAACAACCACATTTATATGGTCTTCCAAAAATTCACAAAGACAGCAACTCATTAAGACCCATCGTCAGTGCTCGAGGCTCAGCATGCCATCCTTTAAGCCATTTTCTAGTTGACATAATCAGCCCAATCATAGGCAGCACCTTTTCATACATCCAAAACTCACCTCTCTTTGTTGAAATAATCAATGATGCTCCTATCTATTCAAACCAGATGGTGAGTCTGGATGTGGTGAGTCTGTTCACCAAAGCACCCACTGATGAAACCCTAACAGTGGTAAGGAAGAAGCTGTCCTCATTTTGGTGGAGGGTTATTCTTAGGTTATCCATCTCCTCCTGGTATGAGTTATTGTCACTACCTATTGTTCTGGCATGATGCTGTAAGCATCAGGTGATTCCTTTTTTATGTTATGGTGGTAGTTGAAATTCAGATATTGTCCCGTGAAGGTTAGTTTTCGAGATATGGAAGGTACAAAATTCTGATCCGTGTGGATTATTAATACATCCAGGAATGCTAGTTTTTTGTGTCCCTTTTTCATAGTGAACTCAATAGATGGGCGAATGAAGTTCACATGGTCTAGTAAGTTTTGGATGTCCTCCTGGCGGAGCCAGAGTATGAATGTATCATCCACATATTGTAGTCACATAGTTGGTTTCAGTGATGGTGAGCTTATTACCTACTCCTCAAAATGTTCCCTATATATTTTCTCTAGTACTGGAGACAGTGGTGAACCCATTGCTAGAACTTCTTATGTTGGTTCATAACATGAAATGTGTAACCTCTCCATTATGTTGATAATTGGGATGCGGGTTCCTTCTCTCGGTGATGTATCTCAACGACTACCTAGAGAGTGTTACAGTGGCTCCGAAAAACCTGGAGCAAACACCAAAGGACACTACCCAAAAACTGCCGCAATTTGTACACCATACATGAAAATATGCAGTCCATATGATATCAGAACAGTGTTCAAGAGTGACTCTCAAAAAACACCTAGTATGAGTCAAGATCCCGATTGAAAGTCTCATGACAAAAAATTGTATATGAGATTTCATGCAAATGTGGAAAATTTTGCAAAGGTGAGACCGGGCACCCCTCTAAAGGTAAGGTTAAAAGAACACTGTAAAGCCGTGACATGGGGGGGGGTCGAAAAGTCAGAACTAGCTGATCACATATGGAAAGAAAAAGGAACACACTTCTCTTTATGGAATGAGGTCAAAATAATTGATAGAGACACAAGATGGAGAGTCAGACGACTTAAAGAAGCGGCACATATGCTAAAAAAAAAAAGAAAAAAATTACTAAGTACACCAAGCATATAAATTAGCAGCATATGGGAACCTTTGATTATAAAGAAAAACAAAAATCGTACAACCTGTCCTTAAAATTTCAATGGTAAAAGGGAGACAATCCTGTCAAACTTGAAATTACCTCCCCTTGTTAACCAAAATCTTTTTCATACATACAAACTCACAGCATAAGAAAAACAAAAACAACTCCAAGAATACAAAACCACCTATGGAGCCAGTAACTTTTCTCCTTTCTTTTCCAAGATGCCTGACGAAGGTCAGAGGCTACACCGACGGAAACATTGCACAAATAACACTCAAGATCAGAACATTAGTAATACAATACAAGTAATGTAAATAATTATAAACTTACAGTTATGTCCCTTGTTCATTACGTCATCATGATGCGACCATCTTTGATTTTATCACAAGAATGAAATTTGCAGAACTTTTTTTGCTTAAAAAGCAGGGAATTCTTAGTAACATTTCTAGTGTAATTTTGTTAATGTTTCATATTTTCAAATTATAAATCATGTCATATCCTCTTTTCATATCATTTCGCACTGGCCATGTTTCACTTCCATACAGCATCATGCTATGCACAAATGCTTGAGAGATTTTTTGCATTTTATTGACATTTGACAATTATAAAAAAACCTTTTCAACCGCTGATTACCCTGGCTAATAACGCTCTACTTAAGAGTCCATCATTCAAACTTCTTAGTATAACATTCATCATAGGCAATATAAATTGGAACAAATACATAGAAAACATTGCCAAGGCTGCTGCATGGAAGATAGGCTCCCTCTACCATGCTAGAAAATTTCTCACACATGCCAATAATCTATATCTCTACAAAGCTACCATTGTTCCATGACTGGAGTATTGTTGCCACATCTGGGCTGGTGCTCTAATCAATAGTGTCTTCCTCTTGGAAAGAGTCTCAAACTTAGTTGGTCCCATACTGTCTACCAAACTCCAGCCTCTGTCTCATCACCATAATGTTGCATATTTATGCTTGTTTTATTAGTACTTCAGTAGATTATTTGGATTCATCGGACTTCTGTACTCATTGAGTGTCATTTTCACAATGTTTTGGTTGATGTAACCTCTAACCTTCTTCAAGTGTATCTTGTTGAACTCGGGAATGTTTAATTTAACAATGAATTGGAAGAAATGCGCAGAAAACATTGCCAAGGTTGCTGCAAGGAAGATGGGATCATTCTACTGTGCTAGTATTCCATATCTCTACAAATCAACTATTGTCCCATAACTGATGTATTGATGTCACATCTGGACTGGGACATCAACCATCAGTGTCTCCCTTTTAGACAAGATCCAAAAAAGAGTTTCAAATCTAATAGGTTCTACACAATCTACGAAGCACTAACCCCTGTCCCATCACCTCAGTGTTACATAAGATAAATAAATGTACTCTGTAGACCCCTATGCATATACACTCATTTATGTTTTTTTTTAATTAGTTTTTTATTTTTTTATATATTTTTTAACCTTGGACCCTAATTCACGGTAGCTATTATGTCATAATGAATTTATTGTTACATATTTATGTTTGTTTTACAAGTATTTCAATGGAATGTGCTCCAATGAACTTTCTGCACTGATACCTCCTTGAATTAAATATTCCTCACTAACAGGGCATTCAGCAAAATCCCACCCCTTTACTATGGATGCCCCCAGATGCCGGATGGTTTTCTACTCTAATAGATTCCTTCCTGAAACTGCTAGCATTTGGAATTCTCTCACCCCTTCTTGTTTACCTGACTACTAACATACAAAATTTAAATGAAAATGAACAAATATCTTATGTTATAATGGCAATATGCCTTGTTTGGAATGAATTAAAGCAAATGGAGAAACAAACAAAAATGAAGAAATTCTGTGATGAGCAAAAATACTAAATTTAGTTCTTTAAAAACAGAAAAATTGCTAACATGTGATTGGTTAATCTTTATTGTGTTTCTACATACCGATGAACTTATGATGAGTTATTTTAAGTTGTACTACGCCACCTACAGAATTTCCGGCTCATGTGACTCGCAACAGAATCCATCCTCATAAAGAGAGATGATTTTCATTGTATAAACAATTCCATCCATAGACTTCATTTATTTGCATATATATATCTACTAGCATACGTACCTGCTTTTGATGGGGATGTGGGTAGCTAGGCATAATGTTTTTTATCATTGCTACCATAATTTTACTGCCCCCCCCCCCACAAAAAAAAAATGTCACCTATAAAATCGTTAATAATAGTTAATAAAATGTACAATCCTTTTTGCAAATGAGCTTCACTATGCCTGATGTGTACACATAAGTTCCGTTATGAATTTTCTGTAGTTCTGGTCTTATCTATGTTCAGTAATATGTAAGGACACTTTGGTGATAGTCTCATCAGCAGAAAGAGTGATCATGAATGAGCTTCACACTCACCAGATGTCACACCAAAGATAATATCTATCATTCCAAAGATGATGTCTCTCAAAACAATTTTTAGACTATTCTTAAACTGAAGAATGCCATCACAACTGAAATCAGGACAACACCTATGATTAAACTAACAATTTATTGGGTAAATTCGACACTCTCTTGTTAAAACTTCCAACTCAAGACAGTTTCGACTATGGGTATATGACATCAAATTCAATGCTGCCAAGACTAAACTCGTTTCCTTCAATAATTACAAGAAACCTTTTCTACCACCAATAGCAATGGCCAATGACTCTTTATCTGAAAGTACATCTTTTAAAATCCTCGGCCTAACGCTTTCAGAAAACATGAGTTGGAACAATTACATTGAGAGTATCGCCAGGACTGCTGCGAAGAAGGTAGGTTCTCTCTACCATGCTAGAAAGCTACTAACGCCTGAAAGTATCCTATACCTCTATAAGGCCACCATTCGCCCATGTATGGAGTATTGTTGTCATATTTGGGCTGGTGCATCTGCCACTAGTCTCTCGCTCCTAGACAAGGTTCAAAAGAGAGTCGCCAATCTGATAGGTCCTGAACTGTCATCTAAACTTCAGCCTCTGTCCTATCGACGAAATGTTGCATCCCTCTGCCTGTTCTACAAGTACTTTAACGGTGAATGTTCTGACGAATTGCAAGTACTTGTGCCCCCTCGACGTAAATACCCCCAACAAACCCAACAAGCAGCTAAATCCCACCCCTTCACAGTAGAGATCCCTAGATGTAAGAAAACCTTCTACTCCAGTAGTTTCTTCCCCAGGACAGCTAGACTTTGGAATTCCCTTCTGGGTCTCTGCTTCCCCAACTGTACTGACATGCAGAAGTTCAAGTGCAACGTGAACCGACATCTTGCTGCCCAACTCCCTACACAGTACCCCTGATGCCTATGTCCCTGATAGTAGCCCCCTACAACAAAGTGGCAATGTGCCTTGTTTGGGGTGAATATGTAATAAAAATAAATAAATACATTATATTAACATTCATCTATCTATATATATAAAAGGCAAAATGTGTGTGACCATTTCGTGTATGTCTTCAAAAGGCTTTTCTTGCACACGCTCCTGGGTTCATTACTATCGCTTACAACTGTTTATATGGGTCCTATATCATAATATGTAGGATTTGGGAATGCGGGTCGTCTCTAGATTTATTTACGTCGACTTTTATGAGATTCGCGCTATTTCGCTTTGTCCCCGGTTTGTCCTGCATTTTAGTATAAATACAGTGAAAAACGTTGTGTTCTCGGCTTTCGCTCTGTTTTCCTCTCTTCCCACCATCATCTGGGGTGAAGTGAAAACTAAAAATAACGATCCCGCGATGACCTCATTTAGCGTCTTCCTGTCAATCAAACCTCTTTTAGCTTTATAAGCTTTAACTTAACACGCTAATCAATAACTCTCACTCGTGGTCAAGACCGTTAAGTAGTTGACATTGCTTTCCACCTCCGCGTCAAAGCTTCCGGGTTCAATCCCTCCTCCCGACCAAACATTTTTTTTATTACTTCGCTTATTCTGTAGTTTACCCCCCCCCCACACACACACACAGGTTTATTTATGGCATTTTTTCCCCATTTTGGTTTTGGATTTTTTTTTTTTACATCGTCTTTTTTATAATATTTAAGCAGGATTATTAATTAGCCCCTCCCTCCATACACACACCTACAAACACCCGGGCAACGCCAGGTACACCCCCCGCTAGTATATATATAAAAGCGAAAATGTATGTATGTATGTGTGTATGTTTGTGTGTCCGCTAAAAACTTTCCACAGACACGACGAAAATTCACAAACTCGGTATCATATTGAAGCCCCATTCTTCGCTTGAAAAATGTCGAAAAATTGGCCAAAAACGTTGATTTCTCCACCCCAAAATCGACAATTTTTGACAGGGGGGGGGGTCAGCAAAAACGGTCTTCTCGTAACAAGGACCGGTTCTACGTATGCGCCAGATGACGTCATGACCTGATTTGCTTTAAATAGTTGAAAAACTGACTAAATTTCATGTATGTCGCATTAGGTCAGTTTATTAGAGTGTTGGTTTATTATCTAAATTTTTTGGGTTCGAATCATGGTGTGAGATGTCTTTTTTTTTTTTTTAAATTTAAATATTGAACCAGTGTTATTTAAGCCATTTTTCATGTAATGTTCGTTTTTCTGTTTTTTTTTTTACTTCGCTTATCCACCGACCACATACCCAAAAACACCCGGGTACCTACCGATTTTTTAAATTTTAATATCGAAACAGGCTTATTTAAGCCATTTTTCACATGTTTGTTTTTCTGTTTTCATCGTTCGTTTGCCTTACGTTCGTTTTTTTTTTTGTATTTTGTTTGATGTTTTGATAACCCCCCCCCTTGCTTAAGTTTTAACGTTGTTTTCTTTTTTTACTTCGCTTAATACAAACAAACCTGGTCATTGACGTCGTCGGCATCGTCAACGCTCGATGAATTCCGTGCGCGCACCTGTCAGTTTGGTTCTTACTTAAATAAATTCAAACATCTTTCAGTAACTCATTCTGGCTGCCCGATTTTATTTTCAAACTTCGCCTCAGGGCTTCGGGTTCGATCCTACCCCCCCCCCCCCAGTTTCTTTTTTATTTAACACCACACACACACCTCCAAACACCCGGGCAACGCCGGGTACCCCTGCTAGTCTATAAATATAAAAGTGAAAATGTGTGTGTGTATGTATGTGTGTTTGTTTGTATGTATGTATGTGTGTTTGTATGTCTCACAAAAACTTTTCACACAGGTCATGGATTTTAAACTTCCAATCTTCGTCCGACAAATATCGAAAAATTGGCCAAAAAAGTTAATTCCTTCACCCTGAAATCAGTTCTACAGGGGGGGGGGGTCAGCAAAAACCGTCCTCTCATGACAATTTCGCTTCTACACATGCGTCATACGACGTCGTAACCTGATTTAGTTTAAATATTTGAAAAAGCGACACAATTTTGTGGATGTCGTCTTAGCTCAGTAGCTTAGAGCGTGGCCTCATTATCTAAAGGTTTTGGGTTCAAATTGTTGTGCGAGATGTCTTTTCTTTTTTTTTTTTTTTTTTTTCGATTTTTTAAATTTTAATATTGAAGCAGGGTTATTTAAGCCATTTTTCACATGTTTTTTTTTTGGGGGGGGAGGTATTTTTCACGTTCGTTTTTCTGTTTCACGTTTTCTTTTCTTGTTTTTCACATTTTTACATTTAACATCGTTTGTTTGCCTTACGTTAGTTTTTTTTTTACTTTGCTTATTCTTATGTTTTGATTAACAACCCTCACCCCCGCTCGAGCACACACACTGAAAAACACCCGGGCAATGCCGGGTACCCCCCGGGGTTATTTAAGCCATTTCTCACATATTTTTTTTTTTTTTAAAGAAGTTTTAACGTTCGTTTTTCTGTTTACTTTTTCGCATTTTCTTTTTTTGTTTTTCCCATTTTTACATTTAACATCGTTCGCCTTAGTTTTTTTTTTTTTGATTGTTTAAAGTTTTAAAATATTTACTTCGCTTATTCTTATGTTTTGATTAACAACCTGCCCGAGCACACACTTCTAAACACCTGGGCAATGCCGCGTACCCCCCCCCCCCCGCTAGTAGTATATATATAGTAGTATGTAAAAGCAAAATGTATGTATGTGTGTTTGTATGTCTCGCAAAATCTTTCGACAGGGGCGACGGATTTTCACGAGATTGGTATCATTTTGAAGCCCGACATCTTGGACGACAAATATTGAAAAATTGGCCAAAAACATTAATTGCTTCACCCTAAACTGGACCCTTTTCTATAAGGAGGGGTGCCGAAAAAATCGTTCCTTCATTTTCTCTCCTTCTGCTACTATGACAATGACGTTATGTTTGACCTAGAAAACATTGACGTTAGTTTAAACCACCTGCAAGTGTTTTTAAAGGTTTAATTTTATCCGTTCTCAATTGTATGTTTCTTTGTTGTAGGGGTAACGTGTCAGACTTTTTTTTTCTGCCTTAGCCTCGATGCTTCGGGTTTGAGCCTAGCTTCCTACCTAAATTTTTTTTCCTCTTTTACACCTTTTTTTTTCCTTTTTGCTTTGTTTTGGTTTTTCCAATTTTTTTAACATCGTGTTTTTTTTATAATATTAAAACAGGGTATCTCTCTCCTACATACACACCTCCAAACACCGCTAGTCTATGATATAAATCTCACCTGTTTGTTTAAATGTATGTATGTATGTCTGCCTAAAACTTTCAATAGAGGTGACGGATTTTCACAAGATCTGTATTGTTTTGAAGCTCGACCTTTCGGACGACAAATATCAAAAAATTGACTAAAAACATTAATTTCTTCACCTTGAACTGGGCATTTTTCTACAAGGAGGGGTTGCTTTTTCCGCCGATATTTTTCAAAAGTTATCCCCTCTTTTCGATTGACTAGCCTTAATTTAAACCTTCACCACTTCTGGTTTGGCGATGGATGCAACGACAAAGATGTTGCAGTTTTTTTTCTCACATTCTTTTCCTCCTTTGTGGTACGAGTTCGAGTCTGCTTGCATCCTACTACTTTTTTTTGCTCAACACACATATATGCCGGGTACTCAGAGCAGTTGGTTGTGTGTATGTTTTTATGTCCGACTAAAAGTTAAAAAAAAAACAAAAAAAAACGATAAAACAAATACCCACCAAATTGGTATATTATTGATTGGTGTTGCCCTGGATAAATATCTAAAATTTAGAAAAAATATATACATTATTTGATCCTAAACTAGCACAGATTTCGTCATAGGGGGTTTGTTTTCCAACCCGATTAAAAGAAGTAACTTTTAATTTTTAATCAATTATACTGACATTCCTCGAAAAATCTATGAAAACAAGTTGTATGTATGCTTAGAGAGAGGAATGGTTTGAGAAGAAATATGGAGGGGGAACCAAGAGAGAGAAATAGGGAAAAGAATGAGAGAGATGGAAGTTTTCATAGAAATATATTACACTTTTGTTCCGAGCAACGCCTAGTAATGCTGCCAGTTTTAATTCTCTGACTTGTGGTGGATACTTTTTGATAAACATTTTGTTAAAAAGAAAAAAAAATACTTTCATTTTCATTGCCCGTCCCCTACGTTACACGTACTCATGGTTACGTCCCCTCCCCTCTCTCTTGAAATGCAGTCACATGTAGATATAGCGTTTCTTCCTATCATGAGAACATGAGTGCATGGGAAGCATTCCTCGTCATCACGTGGGCTGCATCCTCCCCTCCACCCACCCCCCAAAAAACAAGCAATCTTTTGTTGATGGTATCTAAACCGGTTTCAATACAAAATACCATATAATATGCATTGAATTAAATTTAGACATAAATAAAAGTACAATATATTTGACGTTTCTGAATTTTTGAGATGAGGATTGGTTATGCATGTTATTATTCATCGGACTACTGTTCTCATCTTGAGTGTGATTTTCACAACGTTTCGGTCGATATAACCTCCGACCTTCTTCAGGTGTATCTTGTCGAACTCGGGAATTTGGATGGAATTTTGAGCGGAACCCTTTATTTACTTCACAGGGGGGGGGGGGTTAGCATGCTCTAGTTCCGTCAGCCATGACTGGATAGAGATCCTAAGTAATTCGCAAATGTATTTATTTTGGTCGCCCACACTGAGGATTGAACCTTTAACCTTTAGGAGAATATCACTTTTACAATTGATTTTTCCCAGTACTCTAACCACCGCACCATCCCTGCGGACAATTTTAGTCCGAATTTAGGAGCCTTAAACCTATTTTTATTTCTAGTTGTAAGTATCACTATTTATTACTAAACGTTGTGAAAATCACACTCAAGATGAGAGCAGTAGTCCGATGAATAATAAAAGTACAATATATTTATATCTGTTCCAAGAATTCAGCATTGATAACAGTCTGACTTGTAATAGCTCTGATTGACATACCATGCGAAACCATGCAGCTGATTAGATACTGGCAGTTATTTCAGAGTATACGATGACTGTTGCATTTGACTTCACTGATATCTTGAAGGTGGGGGGGGGGTATCGTTTGTTTATTTGTATAATATGCAAGTCTTTGCATGTGACTTCCCTAATCATATACAGGGTGAGTCACATGAAACGGATGGTTTTTTTTTGTTTTTTGTTTTTTAAAGAAAAGCAATTGAAAATCAATAACTAAAACCAAATTTAACGTAAAAGAGAAACAAATAAAAACAAACTAAACAGGATCTAAAGCAGGTTTAAAGAGTACCTTCCTCACTCCCTATCCCTTACTCAAGGAGAGCAAGGAACATTCTAAAAACATCCGTTTCCCACGACTCACCCTGTATGTATATATATATATATATATATATATATATATATATATTAAATGAAATACTGAAATGCCGTAGGATTATAAATCTCACATATATATTAAGGCTATCTGTCTGTCTGTCGCCATATTTTCAAACTCTATCTCCTCAGAAACTAAAAGTCGCAGAGCGGTACTAGGGGCCTCAAATGATGGGATTTTTTACAGACCATTCTTTTATAGGTCTTTAGCCGCTTAAAATAGTTTTTAAGGGTCAAAAATGGGTCAAAATTAAAAAATCGTTATACGTTTTGTACATTCATCTTAGTTTATTTTTGATTTTTAATCAGTTCATATGCATGTTATGTTCGTACAAGGGTAACAGCACTAACTTTGAATGTTAAAGTTTCGGCTTCAATTCTAGTTGATGGAATCCAAATACATCTTTTTTTTTTTACTTTGGAAATCATGACTATAATAATATATACGAATTCTGGGAAAATTAAAATATCATATTTAAGCATATTATACGCCTGAGCAAAACTGGATGCCCACTCCCCGCTAGTATGAGTATCAATATTTGTAAGACTATCCTAAGTAGATAAAGAAAGCTAGTATGAGTATCAATATTTATAAGACTATCCTAAGTAGATAAAGAAAGCTCAATATGCGAGATAGAACAATAATATAAATGGAAATTTTGAGTTAAATTCTGTATAATTACATAAAAAAATTATTGTTTGATGAAAGAGTACAAATAATAATTAAAGTTTTTTTCTTAATCCATGGATTTTCAATGGATGGCTCATCTCATCGGAGGAAATGTTATTAGCAAAATAGATATGGGTAATTATGAATTTTGTTCATTAGCACATGAATTGAAAATCAAAATTGAAATAATGGTGTAAAAAAGATACTCCATGGTTGAAATAATGGATTTTACAACTGCTCCTTGATCCTCATTCTTTCAACCATGGAGTATCTTTTTTACACCATCATTTCAATTTTACTTAGTTTTCTACAACTTTATATTTTGATTAAATTTATTTTAATCTGTTTCTTCATATCTTACAGTTACTTAATGCTAGACTTTTTCATTCTTGTGTTATTGAATTTACTCAGGTAATATATTATATTAATAATAATAATATTATACTATATATAATATTATAAAATAATAATAATAATAATATTATATTAATAATAATATTATATTATATATAATATTATATAATAATAATATTATTATATTAATAATAATATGATAATATTACTCATAACGATTATTAAAATTAAAACTATTATTTCTCCTATTAAGGTTAGAATTATTTTAGTTTCTATAGGTTTAGTTGATGATCTACTAGTTTATTTATTTATTGCGCTATTATAAAATCTTAGTATTAAATTTAACATTCTCTTTCCACACTTACATTTCATCCTCAGCATATTCTGTAAATTTTTTTGTATTATAAATTTATTTTAATCCGGTTTTAGGTATGATTTATTTCTATGGAAACAGCTTTGTATAAAATCTAACTTGTTGTTTAAAATTTCCTCTTTAGAATTCACATTGCGATATGCCTCCGGTAAACATAGATTACATCTTTCTGATTTACTTGGTTTATACTTTCTAGCTTTATCTACTATTGACCATTTTAATTCAAATTCTTTTCTATTCTTACTTAGTTCCGTAACACAATGCAGTTATGTTCCGCTTCTTATTTTTCATAATTATTTTTGTTCTATCCTTATTTTTATAATCCTGACTAGGTTCAGTCTCTAGTCCAATTTTAAATGATGCTACATGGTTTCGGTATCTGTCCTTAAAAAAACAAAAACAACCAATTCCCCCTAGGTATATCTTTTTACTATTATTCACCTTAACTTCACATTTGTATACAATTTCAGAAATTAAGCAATTGCCCTCTGATGGACATTCATTAGGTATTCTGCTGTTACACTTTCTGTCCAAATTTAGTTCACTTGATTTAATCCTATTATTATTATTCACTATTTTTTTTTATTTTACGATTATTAGAAACTATTGTAGTATTAACTAAATTGACAGCAGTGGAGAATGAAAGTTTAACTGTGTTCTTATTAATTATTTTACGTAAACTATTTTCTGAGGGAAGTTCTTATAAATTATTTTGTAAAACTCTTTAGAGATATTACTTTGTATATGTTTACTGAAAGGAGGGTTAAGCTATAATTGTTTTTTTTTTTTTGTCTATTCCTCATATTCTAAATAGCATTATTACTATTATATGCATCTAAATTATTTATAATTTCATACTTTTTATTCTTATTATTTTTATACCTATTTTTATTCTTTACATTTCTTCTTCCTTTCATTGCCATTGTTATATGAAATTGTATAGTTTGTCCTGCTATCTTTATTATCCACCTCCTTTATATATTTGATTTTTCCTTGATATCCTGATCTAATTGAAGCTTCATCATAATAATCTTTATTCTTATCAAATATATTCTCATTCTGTGATAATCTGACTATTCTTTTGTATATACTGGGGATAATAGTTTTTTCCTACACATAGGATGATTGGATTTATATATATACTAGCATGGATGCCCGGCGTTGCCCGGGTATTTGGAAATGTATGTTGAGCAAAAAATAAAAATAAAAAAGTGGTCAATTTTTTTAACTTTGACCCCTATCATGACCCCTTAAAATTTATTGTTTTGGGCTCAAATTAAGTTATTAAGTTAGATCCATGTCCAATGAACCTATATCTAAAATTTCAAGTGTTTAGACCGAAAATTGTCGGAGGAATTTGGTAGAGTTCTCAAAGGTCAAATCGTTGAACTTTGACCCCTTAATCGCCAAATTTCTGGCCGAAAACCGATCACATCGATTTTCTCAAATCTCAGAAACATGTATATCAAATTTCGAGTCTGCAGACTTAAAATTGACAAAGTTATTGCGTAGGGAAATGTACACACACAGATACACACTTTCACTTTTATAGATATAAAATATATATATATATATTCAGGTTAGAAATAGTCAAAAGTAAAAACCATTGAATTTTAATGAGGTAATTTTGTTTACCTAAATTGAATAATATATATATATATAATTAGTGTCAGAATGATTAATCGGAATCAGAAAATTTGGGGGTATCGGAATCGGAAAAATTGATGCCTATTTTTCATTGCCAAAACGATTCTTTTAATTGTCGTTTTTTATTTGATTTTATTGAAAGTAAATCTTCCATTGCTGGTAATAATGATAAAATAATAAATATTTATTGATTTTAAATTACCCGTAAAACTAAAATCGATAGATCATCCTCCATTTATATATATATATTTTGACGTTTAGGCAAATATCTGCATATTTAACATGTGTTTTTATGAAAATCGGGGAAAATAACAATCTTATCGTTAAATAATTAGAGATTTATAAAGAACTGGAATTGGGAATTTAGCCCAGAATCGGTAATTGTATCAGAATTGGGAAATATTGGAATCGTCCCATCACTAATATATATATATAAATAATATTTTAATAAATTAAGAATAAAAGAATGAAATTCCTATCCTGTCACGGTTAACAACCTGACGAAGGCCAGGGGAATATTTGGCCAAAACCTTGTGAAACAACAATATGAAGATGAGGATAACAGTCCACAAATAAATAAATAAATAAATATACAAATTTTCTCATCATAAAGAATTACAATCATTAAATAATATAGGGTGTTTTATCGCTAAAATGTTACATCCTTGTGTCTGTTTTACAAGTACTTTAATGAACTCATAGTATTTGTGCTCCCCCCCCCCAGATGTATATACACCTTGCTAACCTAACAAGCAGCAAAATCCCATCCCTTCATTATTCAGGTACCTAGATACCGGAAAGCTTTCTACTCTAACAGTTTCTTCCCCCAGACTGCTAGACTTAAGAATTCTTTCCTTGTTTCCTGCTTCCCTGACTGTACTAATCTGCAGAAGTTTAAATGTGATGTGAACGGACATTTCGCTGCTCAACTTCCCACAGTCTTCTGTTAGACATGATCCCAAGTTGCAATATACCTTGTTTGGGGTGAAAAAGAGTTTAAAAAAAAAAATCAACACAAAGTTCTGAGAGAACTTGTCATGCAATGGATTAAAATTGAGAGAAGTCCTCACCAAACACTTCAAGTCAACAATCTGACACAAGTCACCAGAGAAAGATAGATTTGCTGAAAACTAAGTGTCTGATCCGATGGATTAAGAAAAAAATATGCATGCAACCTTTGCAGTAGAGACTATCACTCCCGGTATTGACCGCTACAGCCACAATGTTTCAACCAAGCCAAACAACTGAGATGATGCTCAAGGTCAACCTCAATTGATTTATATATTTTATTTTGAAAACGGAAGTTAACAAAACAAAATTAGACACAAAGCCAATTCAAAAAGTGGGGAGGGGAGGGCTACGGTCATCTTTGTCACTGTACCTTTGATTTGTCTAAGATATTCCTAGCTAAGGTTCTCAGCCGCTATAATACCACATTCACACGAAGGGTCATCCTACTTAAGATTCCCAAATCAAGTTTTTTTTTTTGGGGGGGGGGGTTACCTCGATTGATGTAGATATTTACTTTTTTCCTATTGCAAGAAAAATTCAACACAAGTTCAGAAAGTCAAGCCAGCACCCATAAAGTAGGAGCACTCTATTTAAAGATTACCTGGGCATTTCCGTTGGTGTTTCCAGGCAGTAAGTAATAAACTTACTCTATCTGAAAGATTGGGAGGATGAACTTTCTAGGACTACCCAGAACCACACTTCAGGCCAACAGATGCAAGGTCATCCCCTGCTCAAAAATAGCTAAGACTCAATCAGACTGTCGAGGACGTATCCTCGATTGTCAAATAATGTATATAAGTACCAGACTTAATAAATATTTTGTGTGTGTATGCAGCAGAAATGTAAAAAAGATGATCAGCAAAACGTAAAATTTTAATTTATTTGACCTTTTCATCTTATGTAATTTAAAGATGTCTACTACTACTACTACTACTACTACTACTACTACTACAACAAAGATTGCATGAATATTTTCTTCTTTGAAAACAAACATGACAGCAAATCCCATATGATTATAGTTTACCCGTGACTCCGCTCCCATCCCCATACACGACCCATTTATTTTATTGAAAGCTGAGATCTTGTTGAGTGAGGTTGTATTTTTTTTTTTTTTTTTTTATCAGTTACTAGAGGTCATGGGGCTTCCATCGGATTTCACAAAGCAGCTAAATAAATTTTTTTTTCTTCAAATTTTTATTCAGCTCAAATAAGGCATATTGCTTCTGATGTGTAAGAGGCTATTGTGATAGAGAGTGGGGGGGGGGTCATACTTATAGACAAGCAACCTGGGTGAAGAATTAGGCAACAAGATGTTTGTTCACTTTACATTTAAATTTCTTCATCTTGATACTGTCGGAAAAACAGTATCTCCATCTCCACTCTTATATAACAGCCATTTTGTGTGTGCGTTCCTTCCTTATAAGTTCCGAAACAACTGAGCCGATCTTTTGCAAATTTCACACAAAACTAATTTATATGTCTGGCAATGTTCTTAGATATGTTTTGTACAGAAATTCATCCGATAAGTATCGAAAACTTCCGATCTTAAAACTAATTTTTTCTCTCTTATAAATAAAAATGAAGAATTTTTACAGGGGAATATTTTACGTTACACCGACCAAGGGAGATAATAAAATCTTAGCGATGTCATCTGGACGTACCATTTAAAATCTCATCAAGTCTGGAAAACCTCATCAGTATGCCCCGGATTTAAGAATTCAGGTGATTGGTCATCTCCCTCTCAATACAGACCAATAAGTCTCCTGTGCATTATGAGTAAGTTGCTGGAATCTGTGTTAAATAGAGAAGTAGTCAACCATCTCAGCAAAAATAACCTTCTTAGTGATATAGAATATGGTTTCCGTTCTTCTAGATCTACAGCAGATGTGTTAATGGTTATATCGCATAGGATAAGCGAATCTCTTGGCGGTGGCTTCCTCTCTAGGGTGATTGCTCTTGACATATCAAATGCCTTTGATAAGGTATGGCATAAAGGTCTACTCCACAAGATCTTCAGCTACGGTATAGCTGGAAATGTCTTCTCAATTATTAAATCATTTCTCACTGATAGGTTCATAAGAGTAATGGTTGATGGGCAGAAATCAGAAGCTCACAGTATTAATGCTGGAGTTACTCAGGGGTCCATCCTGGGTCCAACTCTCTTCCTGATCTACATCAATGATCTCCCAATTACATCCTAAGATCATCCGTAGACATTTACACTGACAACATTATCATCTATGCTAACACATCAAAGGCCATAAATGACCAAGTTCTCTGATTTTCTCTCCTCTGATCTTGAGCATGTGGTACAATAGGGAAAGAGGTGGCTGGTTTATTTTAATGCATCTAAAACCAAACTTCTATCTTTACCTCATCAATACTCTAATCTCTGTCTGGCATCAATTGAAATGAATGGTTCTCGTCTTGGGGAGGCTTCATGTTTTGACAAGCTTCTGGTTCTGATCTTTACTCTTGCTCTGAAATGAAACATGTACATTAAATCCGTTGCCAATGGAGTACTATTGCCACATCTGGGCAGAAGCTACTAGAAGCAACTTATCCTGCCTTGACAGAGTTCAAAAGTAGACTTCATGCCCTAGTGAGAGATGTCGTTTTCTCTTCCCTGCAACCTCTTTCAAACAGAGGAGGATGTTGCGAGCCTGTCTCTGCTTTATCATTATTTTCATGGCAAGTGCTCGCCTGAGCTCCAATCTATGGTCCTCCCTCACCAAACTCATGAAAAATACTTGTCTATCTGAAACCACTATCAATAATTTCCTCCACTCTTTATCTGTGCCTAAACCTAAACATAGATTCCATGAACAAAGCTTCTTTCTTAGAACTGCACGCCTGTGGAACTCTCTTCCGTTTACCTGCTTTCCAACTGACTACAATATGGTCGTCTTCAAGTCCAACGTAAACAAGTTCTTGACGAGCCATTCCCCTTAAGTAATCCAATTTACCAAATTTCCACTACTAACGATTACTATGATATTGTCCCATTAACATACACTCATTAACCCTTATCCCTGAGTGGCCTCCAGGCCTTGATAAGTGGTGACTCTTATGTGAAAAAAAATAATTTCTTCATTTACATATTTTAAAATTAAAGATTAATCAGAAGTGACTTTTCCAGGGCATTCATCCTCAAACCCAAATATCAGCTGACATGAAATTGTAAACAAACACAGACGGAATTTGATGAACGACATTATCATTATTATTTAAAAAAAATTTTTTTGCAAATTATTCCATGTAATATATAATAATTAATGGAAGATTGATTCTCTAATAATATGTATGCAATCTGCATAAATTAAAATATAATGTTTAAGCATATTGATACAACCGGGCAATGCTGGGTGTCCAGCTAGTATATATATATATATATATATATATATATATATATATATATATATATATATATATTCATTTTTATAACATGAATAGATTAGCCAAATTAATTAAGAATAGGAAACTAGATCTAATATTTGTAACATGTCTTCTTCTAAAGATTAAGGGAGGTGGTGTTTGATCAACACTGCTGGGGAGCCATGATTTAATATACTATTTTGTTTTTAAATCCCTGAAACAGTGTTTCATGGTAAACAACTGATGATCCCTTAAATTACCATTAATACTATAGTGAATTCGAGCAAGCAAGTTGATGCAGTGATTGCAGGTTATTAAACGGCTTACTGACTAAATAGTTTTCTAACGAATGATAAAAAATAAAAATTAAATCGTTTTTTTGTATAGTTTCAAAAGTTAAAAAACTTCAAGAATATATATATATATATATATATATATATATATATATATATATATACAGGGAGATGCCAAAAAAAAAACGGGCCCCAACTCTAATTAGGCCCCGTTTCTTAGTTTTTGTCCGAATGAAATGAAACTTTGGTCATAACTAGTTTATTATATTCAAAACATCACATTAAAGCACTAGGGTCTTTGGCCTTTTTTTTTTTTTCCATTCTACAGCATATGTTCTAGATGGCCTCCATTTAGCTTTTGTTTTTTTTTTGGTCACCCTGTATATATATATATATATATAGACACACACACTAAAAAGCTGTCTGATCTTGCCCGGTCATATATAGTTTACTATCTTGGGTGCCCGGTGTTGCCTGGGTGTTTGGAGGTGTGTGTTGCGCAAAAAAAAAGAAAAAAAAGTTGTAGTAAGCAGGCAGGCTCGACCCCGTGGCGCGAAGGCGGAAAAGAAAGTGGAGGTGTGTGTGTGATGGTGTTGAGTGGGTAAAAAAAAAAAGTGGTGGCAGGGGCAGGCAAGAGTAAAAAGAAAGTGAAAAAAAAAAGTGACACGTTATCTGTTGCGCCCATCGCCAAACCGGAAGTGACGTAGGTTTAAATCAAGGTTAGAAAATCAAAAAGAGGCGATGACTTTCGAAAATATCAGCGAAAAAGGTGACCCCCCTCCCTGTAGAAAAGTGTCGAGTTGAGGGTGAAGGAATTAATGTTTTTGGCCAGTTTTTCGATATTTGTCATCCGAAGGGTTGAGTTTCAAAATGATACAAGTCGCATGAAAATACGTTGCCTCTGTCAAAAGTTTTTGCGAGACATACAAACATACATACATACATTTAAACAGACAGTTAATATTTATATTATAGAAGATGTTCATTTCAAACAATGCATATTGCCACTTGAATATCGATGTCGATGCCTCCGTTCAGTCTCTGAAGACAAAGGATACCCCCCTGTAAGGGCAGATGCACGTGTAATTGTGAGGCAAGGGTTACGTAATCTCAAACCACACCTCTCCTGAATTAGCACTGTTTGAGTCCAGTAGCAAGGAGAAGTCCAGGACGACTGGAAACAATGCCGAGATAAGCGGAGAGTACATACAGCACCTGGAAGTCCCAAATCGTCACCCATTTAGTACTGATCAGGTTCAACGTTGCTTAACTTCAGTGATCCAGCAGGAATCAGTGTGTCAACGTAATTATGCCGCTTATAAATGGCTACTATTTAGGATTGTGTCTAATAGAGGAGCGTGAGCAGTGAGATGTCTGTTCACACTGGATTTAAACTTCTGCAGATTAATACAGTCAGGAAAGCAGGAGACAGGGATGGAATTCCAAAGTCCAGAAGTCTGAGAGAAGAAACTATTAGAGTAGAAGCCTTTCCAGCATGTAGGGACCTCAACGGTGAAGAGGTGGGATTTTGATGTTTGACGTGTTTGTTGGTTTTATGTATGTGGAGGGTATACAAGTGCAATAAATTCATCATAGCAAATTCCATTAAAGTACAAATATTCACAGGAATTAATTGACTTGATGTGATTTTAACAGAATTTCACCGAAGAATGTTCGGAATAGAGGCTGCCTCGTTTCGACATCATTAATCTAGAAAATTTCCCTTCGCGTATAATTGGATGAGACGAGAGGGAGATGATAATGAGCTCTATGATATGATGAGTGGCCGTGAAGAAATGATTGTTTCCCTTTGGGTGTGGAGTCAATAAATCCATAATGTTCGAGGAGGTTCATAATCTGTGAAGTAGAATTTTAATTTAAAAAAAAGAAAAAACTTTAAACACACTTAGTGATTTTTTTTCTTTTTCTTTTTTCTTGGAAATTAAAAAAAAAAGAAAAACTTTAAACACACTTAGTGATTTTTTTTCTTTTTCTTTTTTCTTGGAAATTAAAAAAAAAGAAAAACTTTAAACACACTTAGTGATTTTTTTTCTTTTTCTTTTTTCTTGGAAATTAAAAAAAAAACAAACTTTAAACACACTTAGTGATTTTTTTTCTTTTTCTTTTTTCTTGGAAATTAAAAAAAAAAGAAAAACTTTAAACACACTTAGTGATTTTTTTTCTTTTTCTTTTTTCTTGGAAATTAAAAAAAAAAGAAAAACTTTAAACACACTTAGTGATTTTTTTTCTTTTTCTTTTTTCTTGGAAATTAAAAAAAAAGAAAAACTTTAAACACACTTAGTGATTTTTTTTCTTTTTCTTTTTTCTTGGAAATTAAAAAAAAAAAAAAACTTTAAACACACTTAGTGATTTTTTTTTTTTTTAATGAAAGTGGGACAGGGGAATAATTAGATAACATTTCTGGTCTCTGAAAGTTTCTAGAACTATATCTTTGACATCAACGTCATTTTTATACAATTAAATGACGATTTAACAAATCGATTAGATTAGACAATCAGATAAAAATGACAATTTTTGATCAATTTTATTTTATACTAGACTACCCGTGACCCGTTGGGTCAGTATGTTATATTAGCTATGGAATTAATGTATGAGCGTGACACTTGTGACGTAAAGAAAATAGTTTTTGTGACATAACAGAAACATTTCTATGAAAGAATATTAAAATGAAAAAAAAGAATATAGATTTCTATGAGTCATTTTGTTATAATTGTTTATTTTTGAAAAAAAAACCTTGCAGCCATTGAATTATAAGTGGTTTGCCATACTTATAGATAAATGTGCACTGAACAGATACCATAATACTTAAAGTTAAATTCAAATTTTGATATATCTTTTAATTTAAACGCAAAAAAAAAAGCAATTGGGACGTTGAAAACGTACACAGTAAAACAATAGGTTTTATTTTCGCGTTGATTATTTATTTGTAATGCAAATTAAAAAAAACATATTTTCGGGGTTATTTATTTTGTTGGTAGTGTAGAAGAAAATGTATGAATGTTTTTTAAGAAACATGTATTAAAAAATGGAGAATAAATTTTTTAAAAATGAAGGTGGTGTGTAAATCGCCGTTGTAAAATGCTCTTATGGTTGTCAACGGGTTAAAGTTATTTGTAAGAAAATTGCGTTAAAATAACTTAAACATAATACGGAAATGAATGATGTAAAAAAAAAAAAAATGCAGAAAGTATTAACAATTGTTTATTTGGATAATTTAAACGTGGAAAAAAAACAATCGGGCACTGAAAACGTACACATTAAAACAATACGTTTTATTGTCATGTTGATTATTTGTTTATGTACGCATGTGCAACCAGAAGTCGTAAACTGAATGTTGGGTCCAACACCTGGTACAAGGTCATTTGAGTTTTATAATTATATAGATTTGATCTTAGACATAATTCTAAATTGCTTGGAATAGTGTTGAATTTCAGCCAAAACCAACTTCACTCGAATAATCATTTCCGTGATAATAAAAACTAAAATAGTAATTTCCGTGATAATAAAAACTAAAATAATACTTTCCATGATAATAAAAACTAAAATAATACTTTCCATGATAATAAAAAGTAAAATAATAATTTGCGTGATAATAAAAAGTAAAATAATACTTTCCATGATAATAAAAAGTAAAATAATAATTCCCATGATAATAAAAACTAAAATAGTAATTTCCGTGATAATAAAAACTAAAATAATACTTTCCGTGATAATAAAAAGTAAAATAATACTTTCCATGATAATAAAAAGTAAAATAATAATTTCCGTGATAATAAAAACTAAAATAATAATTTGCGTGATAATAAAAACTAAAATAATAATTTGCGTGATAATAAAAACTAAAATAATAATTTGCGTGATAATAAAAACTAAAATAATAATTTGCGTGATAATAAAAACTAAAATAATAATTTGCGTGATAATAAAAACTAAAATAATAATTTGCGTGATAATAAAAACTAAAATAATAATTTGCGTGATAATAAAAACTAAAATAATAATTTGCGTGATAATAAAAACTAAAATAATAATTTGCGTGATAATAAAAAGTAAAATAATAATTTGCGTGATAATAAAAAGTAAAATAATAATTTGCGTGATAATAAAAACTAAAATAATAATTTGCGTGATAATAAAAAGTAAAATAATAATTTGCGTGATAATAAAAAGTAAAATAATAATTTGCGTGATAATAAAAACTAAAATAATAATTTGCGTGATAATAAAAAGTAAAATAATAATTTGCGTGATAATAAAAAGTAAAATAATAATTTGCGTGATAATAAAAAGTAAAATAATAATTTGCGTGATAATAAAAACTAAAATAATAATTTGCGTGATAATAAAAAGTAAAATAATAATTTGCGTGATAATAAAAAGTAAAATAATAATTTGCGTGATAATAAAAACTAAAATAATAATTTGCGTGATAATAAAAAGTAAAATAATAATTTGCGTGATAATAAAAACTAAAATAATAATTTGCGTGATAATAAAAACTAAAATAATAATTTGCGTGATAATAACTAAAATAATAATTTGCGTGATAATAAAAACTAAAATAATAATTTGCGTGATAATAAAAACGAAAATAATAATTTCCGTGATAATAAAAACTAAAATAATAATTTCCGTGATAATAAAAACTAAAATAGTAATTTCCATGATAATAAAAACTAAAATAATAATTTCCGTGATAATAAAAACTAAAATAGTAATTTCCGTGATAATAAAAGCTAAAATAGTAATTTCCGTGATAATAAAAACTAAAATAATAATTTCCATGATAATAAAAACTAAAATAATAATTTCCATGATAATAAAAACTAAAATAGTAATTTACCGACTAAGCAGCAAATTACAGGATTCTTTTAAGAATGATAAAAATGAAATATTTTCATATTTATCACAAGTGTTCTGTTTGCTATATCTTGTAAAATTACACTCACCTCAATCCGGTATTTATGAAAAAAATTAACTTAATTTCAAGTTAGTTTCATTCACAATAGAAAAAAAATCTTTATCAATAAAGAAATTTGGTCACATTTTTGAAAACATTATTACAGGAATTTAATTTTAAAATTTAGAAAAAAAAAATAATGTTATATAATTTCTTTATTAAATGATTAAAACCATTTTTTTCTGAGACTTTAGTTATTAAAACAACTTATTCGTTGTTTTGTTTGCATTGAAAAAAAAGTTTATTTTAAAAAGAAGTCTATATAAATAAAACAGTAAATGCATCTATATGTGTAAATATTTAACCGATAAACTCTTATATTGGTTACATAACACTGAAATTAACAGGAAATAGTAATCATACACCAACGATGGTTTATAAGGCGTAAAATCTTTGTTTGGATTGATGAATAACGCGTACAGAACTATATCAGCAAGTTGAAATGCAAAATGCTCGTTTCAACTTGCCGACATTTTTATTACTTTTGCACATGCGCAAATTCATTCATAGCTTGAAGTGGTTTCATTTTATATCTTTCTTATTTTCTGCCGATAGCTCAAATGGTAAGGAACATAGTGGAGTTCGATTCTAGCAAACGGCACCCAAGTAATTTTTTGTTTTTAATCTTTTAAAATCAATACTACATATAAAATACAATATAATATTCAATGGATAATTAGCTCTGTAATAATAAATACGAAAACTGCATGAATTTATATACATTTAAGCATATTTTACGACTGAGCAACCCCCACCAGCTAGTAATAAATACAAATTATCAACTGAATATATCTCTATTAAACTATTACCCTAGGGAGGGGGCAACTGTATGCCCTACACCGGCGCTCCCTTAGGTGTGTCAGAAACTGCGTGAAAAATATTGAATAATTCGACCCCCTGTCTTTCCAAGCTTATAACTACTCGAAAAATGCAATTCAAACCCTATTTTTATTTTTTTCAATTAAAGGAGCAAGGTTTCATTTAAAAAACAAAACAAAAAAAACAACTTCGGACTTTATGGGTAAATTTCTAAAAAACACTTTTATTTGTTTTAAATTTGAATATATTATTTATTGATCTTTTATCTTCAATTTGTGATATATAAAATTTTGGTGAGTAAATTAATTATTTACTTTTTAATAGACATCTCAAAATGGAGGGGGGGGCGTGAATTTAAAAAAATAAAAACGTTTGTCTAAAATATTATATTCGGTTTATTGGAAAGAGCATAAAATTTCACATTGACCCTGAAAATATCGTAAAAATTGAATCAATAGAAAAATTTTGATAGATTTTTAAAGTTTAAAAATTGAAAAAATCTGAACTCGTAAAATTCAATTAATTTCATTATTGTTTTTTAAAAAATAAAAAAATAATATTTCTATTACTTTTTATACAACTTTAATAGTTTCCATAAAGAAAATAAACAACCCACTTTTAAAAGAGAAATTACGAGTTTTTTTTTATATTTTATTCGCAGTTTCGTGTTAGGGGTGTCAGAACTTCCCCCCAAATTCTGATACACCTAGCGCTCCCTTCACATAAATACATTATTGTCTAATTATTTTAGATAATATCTAAAGAGTGTTGCTCTTACTAAAAAATGAATAGGTATGTTTTGTTTTTAAATGATACTTCCATACGTTATGGAGCATAAATTTCTTTCTTTCCGACCACCGCGTCCACAAATTAAAAACATATCTTTTTTGTTTTGTTTTATTTATCTCATTTAAATTAGGTTTTATCTTCAAATAAATGTTTTCGTTGTCACCTGATAATTCTCAAAGCATTGTTTAAATGTTATGACCAATGACTGACATATATAACTATTGTCATTTGTTTATGGAAAAAAAGGCCATCTCTACAAGGTTGTAATCTCTGGTCATGGGCACGCAGATGGGTCAGCAGCCTAGATTTATTTTTATACTAGCGAGGGGTACCCGGCGTTGCCCGGGTGTTTGGAGGTGTGTGTGAAAACTCCGGGGGGGGGGGGGAGGTGGTTTAAAAAAAAAAAAAAAAATGTTTTAGTAGGTAAGTATGAGGATCGAACCCGAACCGTTGAGGCAAAGTTGTAAATTAAAGTGTGAAAAAAAAAACGTGCGACGTTAACGATTGCCCCACTGCGAGATGCTAACGGAAACACGTTTGAATTTATTTAATTACTTGGATTTGGCAGGTGCCCGTTTTAATGAGTTAATGAGGTCAAGTTTGACTGCGGGATAGTATTTACTGCTGAACGCTCCCCCCCCCAGATGTTATAGGAAAAAGACTAACCCACATGCGGCGAGCGACAAATGTTGAATATTTATCTTCCCGAAATCGGGCAAATTAAATTGACAGTCGAACTTCGTTTGTTAACTCTGAGATATTATGATTTATATGTGATATAAAAAGTTTTAAAAAGTTGTGAACCGACTGACCGCTTCTCTAAAAAAAGCCTTTTGTAGATGTACAGAAAAAGCGAACACACATACATACACATGATGATGATGATTGCAACGTCTTGTCAGACGAGAGCCACTCCCTCAGTCACTAAAAGTCCATGTGCCCGAATATGACTTTTTAGCCCTGCCAGCGACTTGCACACCCTCAAGCAGACATGACACTGAAAACGCTCACTGATTTGTATGAGACTAACAGCAGCGGAACCTGTATTATCGTGGACTTTCATGTGATTAACAAAACCTGCCTTCGACAACAGAGCCCGATCACACACCTTACAGATCCAGAGATCTCCATGGTTGGGCGGCAAGGTTTGGCATTTCCTACATGCTCTTAAGCTTCTCTCGGTCTATTTTGGCTGCTTCATAGTGTTCTGCACCCCTGTATATCAGTGTCCTCCACTGCTTGCGATCATACGCTAGGGACTCCCAACTGTCAACAGGAATATGAAAGCTCACCAGACTCTCCTTGATGCTATCACGAAAACGTTTTTTGGGCTTGTGCTGGGGTCTTTTTCCAAGAAAGAGCTCACCATAGAACAATTGTTTTGGGAGACGATAGTCTTCGAACCGGATGAGATGACCCACCCAACGCAACTGGTTCTTAATAACAATGGTAGCAATACTGGTTGTTTTGGCCTTTTTTAAGACATATGTATCAGGGACAAAGCTATACCACTTTAAACCAAGAATGTGTCTAAGGCAGTGCTGATGGAACCTCTCGAGCAATTCTATATGTGTCCGGTACAAGGTCCAAGTTTCAGATGCGTAGAGTAGGGATGGTACTACACATGCTTGATATACTGAAATTTTAGTTGTCAGAGTCAGATCACCGTCAGACCAGACTCTATCTTGTAGCCTTCCAAAAGCATTAGATGCCTTGCTGATTCTCTGTCTTATTTCCGCATTAAGAGTGCCATCATTTGATAAGGCACTCCCAAGGTAGACAAAATTTTTTACGACTTCAAGGCGCTTTCCACAGACGAAGATATCAGGTTCCACATACAGGTCATTGGGAGCGGGAGTGTACATGACTTTAGTTTTCTTAATGCTAACTGTCAGTCCGAAGCAGGTACAAGCATTTGTAAAGAGACCATCACTAGTTGCATATCTACTGGGGAGTGTGTTACCAGGTCAGCATCATCAGCATACAACAGTTCCCTAACAAGTCCATCACTAACAAGTGTTTTGGCTTGGAATCTTCTGAGGTTGAACACCTTTCCAGTCGTTCAGAATCTAATATAAACACCCATATCACAATCATGGAAACCATACCAGAGCACAGCAGTCAAATAGAGCGAAAACAATGTTGGTGCAGCTATATCACCCTGCTTTACACCATTATCAATGGGGAATTCTTCCGAAAGCTGACCATTGAAGTTGACGCGACCTTTCATACTATGATGAAGTTGCTTGAACTTGTCTGTAAATACACATACATACATACATTTTCGCTTTTATATTTATAGAAGAAGTCTTGTTGCAAATATGACATGCAAGGCTTCTGGTTTCTGTTTTTACATAACTATATTAAACACCTGTTTAACACTTATTTTGTTGACTCTCAGTTTATATATATCTATAAATTCGTATTATTTCGATTCATTGGACTACTGTTCTCATCGTGTGTGATTTTTACAACGTTTCGGTCTATATAACCTCCGACCTTCTTCAGGTGTATCTTGTCTAACTCGGTGAGGTGAAACGTGTCGTCCACTAAAAGTACAGTTAAAAGAACATCGAAAAGCCGTAGTACGTGGAGAGACTGAAAAGTCAGGTATAGCTGACCATATCTGGAAGGAAAAGGGAAACCATCTACCATTATGGGACGAAGTAAAAATTATAGACAGAGAGGAACGGTGGAGAGTAAGACGACTGAAAGAAGCAGCACATATGCTGGGGAGTAACCAATTGCTAAGTAGACCTAGTATAAAATTTAATACGATATGGGAACCAGTAATTATAAACAATAGATAATATATACAAGTAACAAAATAAAAAAAACATTAATATATGTGTGTGTGTGTGCATGTACGTTAATATATAGTAATAATAATAATCTTAATCTATATATATAAAAGCGAAAATGTATGTATGTATGTACGCTTTTCCTCAATGTCCACAAAAGGCTTTTTTCAGAGAAGCGCTCGCTCGCTTCGCAACTTCTTAAAACTTTTTATATCATCTATAAGTTGTAATATCTCGCAGTTAACCACGGAGCTCACCTCTCTATTTAATTTTAATGACTTTTAAATGTTAATTATTCCACATTTCCCGCATCAGTATGCGTTACATTCGGTTTTCGGTATAAACAAAAAGCAAAACTCGAC
This sequence comes from Euprymna scolopes, assembly GCF_053919585.1. NCBI lineage: Eukaryota > Metazoa > Mollusca > Cephalopoda > Sepiida > Sepiolidae > Euprymna > Euprymna scolopes. The sequence continues at coordinate 14,474,762 of NC_136517.1, forward strand.
TCTAATCACAGGCCCAGAGCCAGTGGTCTCTAGAGAGCTAATTAACGTTTTGTCAATGTCAACTTCGTCATATCAGACGGTAGCTTTCATTTTGAGACGAGGGAGCGGATTTTTATTGACCTCATTAAAAACTGTCCCGCACAAAATGCTAACTGCTGAATACCTATCACCGTCATGTCAATCAAAAACACGCACCTGTTTTTTTTTCACACTTTACTATTTTCCAACTGTGCGTCGTCAAGGCTTTTTTTTTTCACGGGCACCTGTTTTTTTTCACACACACCTACAAACACTCGGGCAACGCCGGGTACCCCTCGCTAGTCTATATATATAAAAGCGAAAATGTATTTATGTATGTATGTTTGTGTGTCTGCTAAAAACTTTTGACCGACGGAACAAAAATTCATAAACTTGGTATCATATTAAAGCCCCACCCTCCGGACGACAAATATCGAAAAATTAGCCCAAAAGGACCATCAGAAGTGCGTCAACTGATCGATTTTCTGCAGGGGAGGGGGCCCCAAAAAAGTGACATTTTAATGTTAAAGATTACATATTTTTAAGTCGATTTATAACTGCCCCAAAAAATACGGGCGCCAACTCTTCTACATAAAGTATATACGGGGGCGTTTATTTTGGGTCAACTTGTATTTAAAACCCGCAGAGTCATGTCACGTGATCTTGACGTCAGCAAGCTCTAATGGCAGTCTGAATTTAAAAAACATTGTTGTTATCGGTAAAAAAAATTTAACCCTCACACAAGCTAAACTATGAACTTCTACGCTATGACAACGTTACCAAAGTTATTATCACATTAAAAATAGTTAGATATGATAGTTAAACGAAAAATAACAAGCCAAAAATGTGAAGTAAAAAAAAAAATACGCTTACAAAAAATATTAACGATCGAAGTTTTTACAAAAAAAAACAGCCAGACGCCATTTTCTTTTTTAGTAACAGTCTTTAGAGTAAGGAAGACGAAGTGAGAGAGAGAGAGAGAGAGAGAACAAAAAAAAAATAAAATACTGCTACGTCATCTCGTAACGCTCCTGCGATGACCTCATTTAGTGACTATCTGTCAATCAAACCTCTTTCACTCGCTTTATAAGCCTTATTTTAACACTATAATCAATTCCTCTTACTCTTGGCCTAGACGGTTAAGTGGTTGGAGTTTGTTTCACCTCCGCGTCAAGGCTCCTGGGTTCAATCCAGCCTCATGACCAAAACTATTTTTTTTTTTTCTTTTACATCTTTAGACACGCGGGCAACGTTTCTTTATTTTTTTACTTTGCTTATTCTTTAGTTTACTTCCCCCCCCCCATACACACAGCGTTTTTTTTTTTTTTTTTTCCAATTTTTTTAACATCGTTTCAGGCTTATTACTTATCCCCCCCCCATACACACACCTACAAACACCCGGGCAACGCCGGGTACCCCCCCACTAGTCTAATATATAAAAGGCAAAATGTATGTGTGTGTGTTTGTATGTCTGTCAAAAACTTTTGACACATGTAACAGATCCTCAGGAGATCAGTATCGTTTTCAAGTTCAATCCTTCGGACGACAAATATCGAAAAATTGGCCAAAAACATTCATTCTTTCACCATCAACTGGACAGTTTCGTACAAGGAGGGAGTCGTTTTTTTCGTTGACATTTTCGTCATCATCTCCGTTGGATTGACTATGCTTAATTTCATCGCTCTCGACTTCCGGTTGCATGATGGAGACATCAGCTAAGACATTAGTTTTTTTTGTTTTTTTCCCTTCCTTCGCATTACGGGTTCGAGCCTGCCTGCCTACTACTACATTTTTTGTTTTTTTTAACACCTCTCGCCACCCGGGCTGCCTACTGTTGTTTTGATCCCTCCCCCCTACTACCACTTTTGTACCCCCCACCCCCACCCCACCCTCCAGGGTTTCTTACTACACCACTTACACACACCCAGGAAACGCCGGGTACCCCCACTAGTTAGTAATAAATAGTGATATTAATAACTAATAATAATAATAAGTTTAAGGCTCCTAAAATTCGTACTAGAATTATCCGCAAGGACCCGTGGTGCAATGGTTTGAGTACTTAGAAAAATCAATTGTAAAAAGTGATATTCTCCTGACGGTTGAAAGTTCAATCCTCAGTGTGGGCGACCAAAAAAATACAATTGCAAATTACTTAGGACCTCTATCCAGTCATGGCTGACGGAACAAGAACACACTACCCCTGTAAAGTAAATCAAGGGATCTGTTCGAAATTCTGTCAAAATTCCAGAGTTCGACAAGATACACCTGAAGAAGGTCGGAGGTTATATTGACTCAAACGTTGTGAAAATCACACTCAAGATGAGAACAATAGTCCAATGACTCCAAATAATGCGAATAACCAATCCTCATCTCAAAAATTCAGAAACGTCATAAAAAATTTTTCCGTGTGTATTGATATATTAAAAACCCTTTTTCTATTTATGTAAAAAGAAAATACAACTTTGTTATATATTGCATTCATCTGCAAACGATCTAGCTAATTTGCATATTTTAAATAATTGCCTATTAGTTTTTTCGGTTTTCTTATAAGATGATCCTCTTTAGTTATCTATTACGTGTAATTATATTCATGCAGATATTCTACATGATTTATACTTGCGTAATATTTGCATATAAAGGTTATAGTAAACACAAACCTCTTTCGTATGTATGCGTATATATATTTGTTTAAAAGATTTTGCCTACCGAACTCGTCAATCAGTTTTTGTTCTACAAACATGAAACTTAATATATAGGGTATTCGAACCAATGCAAAATTTTGTATTTGAGTTTTAGCCGGGTAAAATCAGTGCAAAAGTTTGAAAATTTAAAAGAAATGGAATTTGCCAGGTGAAGGTCGAACGACGGCATTACGAATATGCACGCGTCACATAATAGCGATTGGGTCATGTTTTAATTTTTAGCCTTGCAGCAAACATGACTTCATAGCTCAGACATTAACGTCAAAGAAAAAAGTAAATCGTAAGCTAAATGTTTTAGTTTCAATTCTCTGTGGTGGCGCACGAGTCATTTGTTTTAAAACTTTTTAAATCATTACTATATATTGGGTTCAATATAATATATCAATAAATACGAAATCTGCATTAATTAAAATATCATATTTAAGTGTATTTTATGACCGGGCAATACTGGGCAACCTGCTAGTGTATCTGTGTGTGTGTGTGTGTGTGTGTGTGTGTGTATGTATATATATATATATATATATATATATATATATATATATATATATATAAGCATGTTTCAGTCAGCTAGTTTTTAGTAATTAGAGACCTCTTCAGGTGATGCAGCTTATACAAAAATAAAGTTTGCAATGAAAATATCAGGTCATCCACGTCATTTTACATTATATATATATATATATATATATATATATATATATATATATATATATATATAATTAGTTACCACTCCAAAATCAAAAGATGCATTTAATTCCCACTCATAAGTTTTTATTCATTTTTTTATATATATAAAATACTTCTTACACATGTTCCATTGAATAATGGAAAAAATTTTCAATTTCTAATCTGAATGTGTTCCAAGTCTGTGTTATCTTTACTTTTCTATAATGCCGGCTTTTTTCTCCTCTTCTGACGAGAAGCATTTAGTTTGGAAATACCATGGCCTAAAGAGGTTTCTTCCTTATTCGACTTTCTGTAACCCTTATTGACTTGATAATTTAATAGTTTCTATGTAACTTTACTTTACACTTTATCTTTTATATATATATATATATATATATATATATATATATAATGAGAGAGAGAAAAAGAGACTGTATAGGTTAGGTACGGGTAAAATGAATGCCGATACTCAAAGTGTATAAACATTTTGACCCCTCCCTTTACTTAAAAATTGACCAAAAATCAGGAAATTAACCAATTTTTATGAAATTTTCAGTATTTATCAAATAATGATCGCGGAATATAATGAACTAATTATTTTATTTAAATCTTGGTGGAAATGTATTATTTTATTTAAATAAAAAAATATCTTTACTAAAGTTATGGTTTTCAGTAGTAAATAAAAATGCAAGAATTTATTTTTGCTTTTTTTTATATGAATAAAGCATTGTAATTTGTAACATTAAAAAAAAATTTAAATAATTTTTACAGGTGCATTACAACAAAAAAAGCCCCTAAAGTTCGTATTAATGAATTCGATATAACTCGAAGAAAAAGGAACCAATATCACCATTAAATTAAGCATTGTTTATTTAATATTTTCATACGCAAAAAATTATAATAGCAAAAATATTTCTACTTTTTTTTTAAATTACAAATTTCGCATAATTTTTATATGCAAGTTTTTAATAATTTCCTTGCTCGCAAGAGTGTGAAACTTTCGGCGTAACATAATTTTTATATAATCTCGAACAATAATTAAAAAAAAAAATTAATTTAAAAACAGGAACATAAAAAATAAATAAAAAAAATGATCAAAATTGATACAAACGTTCAGAATAGGAATGTATGGATGCACGTCTGTGAGGGGGGGGAATAAATCTGACACCCCTCCCCTCCTTTTACTATCATGATTTCATTTTGAAACAGCGTTTCGATTGGCTGAAATTTTGGGCGTCCTTATAATCGTGTTTACAAAATTTTAGTTTGTTGCGTTTTTGACGAACAATAAATTACTTGCTTTTTGAGGGCTAATTAAGTTATTTTTGCACAAACAGTGTTTTTTTTATTATTTAATTCAATATCTTAGGACTTTACTTTACTAATTATCTTTGAAATAGACACAGAAAACTAATATTTATCTTTTAAAGGATTTTTACAATGAATTTATTTAACTTAAAAATTTAGCTAAATTGGTTAGCTCGCCATGAAAACATTTTTCATAACTTTTTTTTTTTTTTCACGTGTACAAATATTGTTTTTTTCTTGTGGAAATTAACTTTAGTCTCTAATCTTTCAAATACAATGAAAAAGTAATTGGAAACCTACAAAAAAATATGATAAATCATCTTTCAAAACGAGGTCCTCCTATTTTTGCCCGTACCTAGTATAGGTAGACCATTCCTGTATAACATTTATACCTTTATAAATATTTAATTTCACTTAAATATGGTTGTAATTGACGGTAGCCCTGTAGTTTGTTCTTTGCTAATCAAGACAAAAATGGCTTTGTTGATGGGTCCACCATTTAACATCCATATAAGAACATCACTGACGATTTTGACTGATCTTCAATCTATACCGTTCTCCTTTAAAACATTCACAGCAAACACTCGCCCAACTACAACCGCTGTCAACAATTTTCACTACTCTCTATGTGTAAAACTAAACGCAAATTCCATAAGCAAAGCTTTTTTTCTTAGAACTACCTGTCTGTGCAACACAATATCGTGGGGTTGCTTCCCAACTGAGTATAACATGGTCGTTTTCAAGTTAAACAGAAACAATGTAAATGTTCTTGTTAAGCTGTCCTCTTAAATAATAAATTTCTACCATTACCGATCGTCAGTGTTGTCTCACGGACACTTGTTAACTCTTACTTTCGAGTGGCACCTGGGCCTTCATAAACGATGACTCTCTAGTAAAAACAAAATATCTTTAGCTTTATCTTGTTTTTCTTGCTCTGATCAAGACTGAGACCTGACACAGGTGTTTGTAAAGTTGCTCCATTGTAAAGTTGCTCCAGATTTTAAGAGCAGCTGTTAGCATCCTAGTGCAGAAACCAACTTTTCTAATCGTTTGGTGAATGTCCAAGTGCTGCTTCCATCTACAAAAACTGATGTAACAAAGAACTCACATTTCATCTTGCTAAGAAGAGATGACTCGTTTGGAGAGAACTTGAATGCCTACTAGACACTATCCTTGAATGTCTAAGGTCTCTGTGTACAAGGGTTTGTCAGAACAACCTGCCATGAGGATATTTTTCCATAGAAATAAACTCTGACCAAATATTCAAAATCCCAGCCCAGATGAGATCTCATTTCTATAGCTAACCCACATTAGAATGGTGAACCTTCTCCAAGTGATGTTACCTCAAGTAATAGCACGAAGCTGGATACTCCACCAGACTAGATAAATTCTTGTCCTGCTGTCACATGATAAGTATTATGATATCCGTTTGATGCACAGTTAATATTAATAGGGATTAATATTGATTTGTCATCAGAATACCACATTTACTCTAGAAGTTTTCTCTGAAACTACTGAGTCGATCTGTTTTTGATCGACGTAGCTTTATGTTGTTTTCTTGATCTAGTTCATATACTATCTAATATAAACATTTTCTTCAATCGTTTGGTGAATGTCCAAGTGCTGCTTCCATAATAGCTGTAAAGAACTTGTGTTTCATCTTGCTAACAAGAGATGACTCCCAGTTTGTTTTCATTTTGTCCAGTCCATCCGAGGCCTTACTGATTCGCGCAATTTTCCTCTGCAACTTTTCTGTCGAGATCGGTATACTCATCAACAATTCTTCAGGCAAGTTCCATTTCCAGAAAAGATATTTTCATTTTATTTTAGAAGAATCTGATCTGCTTTGTTTGTTTAAAAAAAAAAAAAAAAATCCCAATGCAGTTTGCTATTTCTTTGCGACAGTGTAATAACGCTTCTGCTGGTTTAGTTGTGAAAACAAAAAATTGTATTTATTTATTAACTCTAATCCTCATCTTCATAGTTGTTGTTTCACAACGTTTCGGCCAACTATTCCTCTGGTCTTCATCAGGTGGTTAATTGCGATAGGATAGGAATGCTGAATCTCTTAACTGTATTCTCAGTAATTACTGCCTTCCATAGTTGTTGTTGTCTCACCAGGTTTTTGGCCAACTAATCCTCTGGCCAGCTTTGGATAAGATTAAAACCGCTATCTTCAGACAATGCTCACTTAGAACTGTAGAGATCCATAGTTGTTGTCGTTTCCCCACGTTTTGACCAACTAATCCTCTGTGGTTCCAGGTGATCAACAAACGAAATAAGGTAATGTTTTATAACTACAAGCTTGGGATGTTTATACAGTCTTTTTATTCTCTTCATCGTCGCTTGTTTCTCTTCCCGTTTCATCGTCTTATCTTATTAACTAACACCAGTAAAACTTTTCATGTAGGAAAGACATAAGGAAGTCGTTCGCCGAGTTTCTTCAAGGTTTCATTGGAGAGAATGGACTTAGAGAGAGAGAGAGAGAGAGAGAGAGAGAGAGAGAGAGAGAGAGAGAGAGAGAGACTAATAACTATTTCCTTTTTTAACTTTTTAACTGAAGAAATGAGCGACGCTGCCTGACGGCAGAAGCATCGAGGCATTTTTCCATTTAGATTATTTCTACATGATTTGGGCATATCTCGTTCGTATCTTTCGAATGGAGAGACTGAACTGAAAACCTTGGTTTTATCTCGTTCGAAAACGTGACTCATTCGTCATGTTCTCATATCTGTCAACTGTTTTGTGTACAGAGTTTGACGTCTTCCTCTTACCTTGTCACCCATCTTTAATTCAACCCTGAGAACAGTTCTGTTTTTCACATCTGGGTCATCCCGACATGTACTGATATGACCCTTATCAAAATTCTTACTAGCTAACTTAATTGCTACTTGTGTAGGGTACCTACTATATAACACAGGCTTTGCTGAGTTGCAGATGAAGATTTGCAAAGAAGAATTGCGAACTTAATGTGTGAATCAAAAGCCTGATCTGGATTGGACATGGTGAAAGCAATATATATATATATATAAGTGGAAGAAGGCGCCCGGCTTTGTCTGGGTGTAAAATACTCTTAAAAATGATATTTGAATTTGTCCAGATTTCGTATATATTCTTATAGAGTCGTGATTTCAAAAGGGGAAAAAAAAAAAAAAAAAAAAAAAAAAAAGTATTTGGGTGCCATCAGCTAGAATCGAAACTGAAAGCAAAACTGTAGCATTCAAAGCTGGTGACGTTACCACTGTACTAACATGACACGCATATGAACTGATTAAATATAAAAAAATAAACTAAGATGAATGTATAAAATGTAAAACGATTTTTTTAAATTTTGATCTATTTTTGATCCCTTAAAAACTATTTTAACTGGCTAAAGACCTATGAAAGAACAGTCTGTAAAAAATCCAATCACTTGAGGACCCGAGCGCCCCTCCACGACTTTTAGTTTCGGGGAGATAGAGTTTGAAAATATGGAGATAGACAGACAGACAGACATATAGCCTTTTATATATTAGATATGATGACATCATAAAATCTTTTCCTTGTTGGATCGAATGTCTTGGGAAGGGAATATTACCTTTTAGCGTTTTCAAGATTTTGAATTTCCATCCTCCTCATATGAAGTATCCATACTTTATTTCGTTTTTTTTTTTTTTTTTTTTGCGGTGGTGGTGATTTTTAATAATATCTGTTCGTCTCTGATGAGTTGTATGATGGCAGGACAAAATGAAACATGTGTAAAACAACAATTATCTAAAATAATAATAATATAAACATTACACTGTATTTTGATGTACTGTTTGACTTATTACTATTTTCCTTATCTAGGGTGACCCCCCCAAAAAAAAAAAAACAACAAAAAAAAAACAGAGGACATTCAATTGTTTTTCTGGGCATTTTACAGTCAACGAAGAAAAAAAAGGCCAAAGACCCTAGGGTTTTGATGTGATGTTTTGAATATAATAAACTAGTTATGACCAAAGTTTCATTTCATTCGGACAAAACACTAAGAAACGAGGCCTAATTAGATTTGGGGCCCGTTTTTTTTTTTGTTTTTTGGTCACCTGTAATACAGGCAAATGCATGTATTTAAAATAATAAGAACTATGATTGTGGACTGATTCTGTGCTTTGGTCATTTAGATGTAGCTTACCTCTCTCTCTCTCTCTCTCTCTCTCTCTGGGGGTGGGTGGGGTAGTAGTAGTCTTCTTTTTCTTATTCTTCCTTCTCCTCCTGGTCAGAATATTCGAACTCAGTCATGAAGCTACCTATGACTCCATTTGCTAAGCCTTACCTCCCAGCCACCAAACAATTGCCACGAGGATGAAGGGAACTAATAAAAGCACAGTTCGTGCACAGATATTAGACAATCCAGAGTGTTCGAACGACGGAAGTCGTGAACTTTGCATAAACACTAGTTGACTGCCTCTTAATTTATACTTCCGAGACAGAAAGGTGCTTGATAATTATAATTAATTAATAATAATTCTTCTATGCCTACAGACACTAGTGTTCCATGCTTACGCAATTATCAGTGTAGGAAGACAATTCCTGACGATCGGGAGATTCGAAACCATTCGCATTCAAACATAGACGTATAGAATAGAAATGCACTTCTGGCGATCGGATTTACCGTGAAACTGCAACAAAAGAAATGTTAATATTTAATATGTCCTCTTTATATATTTTTTATATTCTTACACACACGCGCGCGCGTGTGTGTTTATATTCAGTATTTAAATTTTTTTAAAGAAATTATTAAAATTTAAAGATTAAATCGGTAATCCTATCTTGATTAGATATTTTTTCAATAATTTTTTTTAATTATTTAAATTTGTGTGTGTGTGTGTGTGTGTGTGTGTGTGTGTGTAAAAAAATCCTCGCTAGTGTTAGCACTACTAACCAGTTGCAGGTGAGGACGGGGTTTATTTATTTGCATGATGATGACTGTTGGCGCACCTGTGATCCGCCTGCTTTCGCCTCACCTTTTCGCTGTTTGTCTTTTCCTAGCTGAATAATTCGCAATTATTTATCCCCCTGCCCCAATACTTTGATCTCTCGCCAAAAAAGAAAAAAAAAGAAAGAAAGATCGTTTTATTTACTTATTCAATTTACATTTCAAATGGATAAACCCTTCTTTTAAAAACAACAAAAACAAAAGAAACAAATTGGATGCGATTCTAAAATTCATTTCAGCAGGTAACTTATTTAATTTTTTCATTTCGCTGTTTTTGTATATAGTGTTGTCCTGTATTTATTTATTTATTTATTTGTATTTTTTTTTTCATATTTAGCAATAATTAATTTAAAGATCTTAGCTTTTTTTTTCTTCTTGCCGATTGTTTTTACATTTGACAATGTAGTTCGTCCTTTTTATTATTATTGTTGTTATTTTTTAAATAATTTACGAACGCACTGACCATGAGTAAATTCAATTAAACCTCGACTGAACTACACATAAGTAAAATAAATAAAATAAGTACAAAATAATTTATAATCCTCAGCTAGACTGCATTGTTTGGTTTTAAGATGTTTTTTTTTCTTCTTAATTCTTAACTTCAATTAAAATTCTTGTTTTATATATCAGGCGCGGTTGAACATTTCATTCAGTTTGCTATAAATCCAACGAAATTAGACAAGCATTTTAAAACTTGACAGAATTTTAAACAAAATTTTTTTATTTATATCTTATATCTATATATATATATATATGTATGTATATATATATTTAATAAACAAAAACTGCGTTTTCTGTAAAGTATACGAAAATTTTCAATTGTTTTTTTTTCCTCCTTTCTTTCTTTGTTTATTTCATTTGTCATTTTAGTAGAAAGAGAAAGAAAGGAAAGTAGGGGGGGGACAAAATCTAGCAAATGAAAAACTCTCAAACTATCATCGTTTGTATTTTTATTTTTTCGTGACGAAAGCTGAATATATATCTACATAAAAATTGTCTTTGAGTTTTGACATTTCCCCCAAGTTTTACCTCCGACTGTGCGATTTCTAGTCCAACTTTACAAAATACTATGGGCATGTCTTTTCCCGCAAAAACACAACTTATTTTTTTTAAGGACCTTAAAAAGGACAACAACAAAAATACTCGGTGGGTTACATTTTAATTTTTTTTTTTTTTTTAAATAATTATGGTTTTATCTACTTCAGATCGATTTATTAACATGTTTTTGTTTTATTAGATTAAAATTATATGATTTGTTTCTTTTCTTACACATTGTCGTCTGTAGTCAACTACGATTTAATAATTCACACGCGGAGACAAGTGTTCGTTTCCTGGTTTCTTTAAAAAAAAATAGTTGACAACTTAAAATTAGGTTGACAATCTTTTTAATGAATTATGTAGCAATATAACTAGTCGTAACTTTATCTATTTCGTTCTGTATATATCCGGTGTTAACGAAAAATAATTCAACATCTAATCTAGTCATGTTTACCTTTTTTTTTTTTTTTTTTTTTTATAGTAGTATTAAAAAATCGTTTTGCCTTATTTCAGTTTTATTTTCAATAGATATTCCGATTAATAGTGAATTATATATTTGTTCTTATCAACCTGATTAAAAAGACAAAACCACAGAAAAATCTTTATGATGTACGAACCAACCAGTCATGGAACGAAAATGTCATATTCCAAAAATCACGTATTTTGATAAAAAAAAAACACCCTAAAATGATTTAAAGCGATTAATGTGAAATTGTTAGCATTACAGGAGTACAGGACGGCTCGTGCAAGTTTGAATTATTATGGACTTATCTGCCCTACTTTTTTTTTTTTTTTTTTTGGTATTATTATACAAACACCGTGACAGCGTTAGGGTTAGGGTTAGGGGTTAGGGTTAGGGGTTAGGGTTAGGGTTAGGGGTAGGGTTAATTCGCTGTCACGGTGTTTGTATGGTTTTACCTTTTTTTTTTTAAGCCGGTGACGCGAAACAATCTCTTTTTGCTTCCTCATAAAATTTAATTGTCCAAGGTAAAAAAAAAAAATAAAACTATTAGATTGTGATTTTTGGAATATGACATCTTCGTTCCGTAACGGGTACTTTCAAAATTTTCTGCATTTTTTTAAATTATTTTATTATTATTATTTATTTATTTTTTTATTATTAATTAAGCTGAACTATATATATTCAGTGTTTACTGATCAAAATTAAGTATAGCCGAGAAACACGCGAGATGGTTTTATTAATGTAGACTAGAGTTTTGAGATGAGGAGACTGGTGCTTCTTGATTTCTTTATAAATAATTTTTTATGGAAAAGTATGATACCTAAAAATTAGGTTGTTAATTCTTTTAAAATAGAATAAATATATAAAAATACTCATTTTACGGGAGGGGGGTATAACTAGTTGAATTATTGATTAATGATTTATTGTATCGACCCAATCCACTGTTACCCGGGATTTTTTGTACATTTTTAAACTATGCCCCCCCCTTTTTTTTTTCTTCTGAACAAATTATTTTCCGGTATCGTTTGATTGTTATATGCGCGTGAAGAGTCTAGACTCCAGGTCGGATTTTGATGCAGAAAAAAATACTCCTTTTATGAAGTGTCTTGATCCGCCATATTTAATAAAGGGGAAACAACTCTATTTCAACTATTGAGATCAAAATCAGTCTTGTACTATTAAAATGGCTAAAATCGTTAAAAAATGATTTTCTACGCAAAAAAAGGTGCTTCTATATTATAACGAAAAAATATTGAATTTCAAGTAAAACAAATGGTACCTACGTAATTATGTCGCAAATAGTAACATATCCAAAAATTACGGTAAACGATAAGGTAGAAGAATAATTATTAATGAAAAACAGTTTTTGATAAAGTTTAGATGAGGAATAAAATTTGTCCAATATTTTGAATTACGTTCATTATATGACGCAAGCAACAGAACTTAATTATCTCCACTGTCAACTCCTCTCCTTTTTAGTTAGTTTAGTGATTTTGCTTCACAACTTTCTTTTTTCATTAATAATTATTTTTATACCATATCGTTTTTCGTAATTTTTGGATATGTTACTATTTGAGTCCTGATAATTACGTAGATACCATTTGTTTCACTTGAAATTCAATTATTTATTTATTTATTTTTATAGTATAGAAAGGCCAAAAAAAAGAAAAACGTGATTTTTGGAATATGACATTTTCGTACCGTGACGTACCGTACCTCATAAAGATCTTTCTGTATTTTTGTTTTTTAATTAGGTTGAACTCTGGAATTGTACCAATCGAGCTCCCTGAAAAGGGAGCAATCTAGATTGGGACAAAAATTTAAATTTCTCCTGTCTAGAAAGATCTTTTTTTTTGTCTCTTTTACTGACTCTGAACAGAATAGACGTAGTTACATCGGTTGGTCATAAAATCCATTGAACCAAATTGTTATAAAACCAAAAGTAATTGCTGTTAAGGTATAAATATTGTTTCAATCGCTATAAAATGACTCCAAATATAATGATATCAAACCTTATGTCTAGAATTCTTGTTCTAATTTGTATCAAAATCTAAAATCTATTACATGTTTTTGATTCTAGAAAAATGTCTAAAATTTAATCCTTAAGCTTAAGGGGTCTTAAGAAAGAATGTAAATTCAATGATATATATTAATAACTATGGATCAAATTCAATTATATATATATATATATATATATATATATATGTGTGTGTGTTTGTGTGTTATTTTATTTGTTTTTGTGATACATTTTGAATGAATTCAATTATTTATACGAAAGTGCATTTTAACCTAAATGCAAGTTGGGAATAATTTTCCCTTTGACCAATTTGGTACCCCCAAATGGGGAGCGGCATATATATTGTTTTTAAAATATAATTATCTACTGACATGTGTTTTGTAGCTAGATTCAGCCACTCTGATGAAAAGTAGACGACGAAACACCTCTCAGTGGATAATTATATTTTAAAAACTATATGTGTGTGTCTTTTGATATATAAAGATATACTTTTAATGTATATATTCAATAAAGGTTTTTTTTTTAATTGCCAAATTTATTTAAGCTCAATAAAAATGGGTCCTGAATATGACCTTCCGATGGTGAGGCCCCAGCTTGCGGGCTTTGGATAGTGTGAAACACCCCTTAATTGCCATTGCGCCTAGGTCCACTCTAACCCAGAATGGTAGTACCTGTTAGGGTCCCAACTATGGGTTAAATAGAAACCGACTTGAAAAAAAAAAACATATTCTATTAAAAAATTTTTCTTCAAAATCATTGGATTCGTCATTAAATAATCTGAAAAGGGTTGACATGCCGTAAAACAAAACCAACCAATAAAAATGGATTGCACTTTCAGAGCATGTGTATCATTTGTAAACAATTTCAATACCACAACTATATTTATATAGCATGTTATTTTATTGATTGTATGGTATGTCTTACACGTGTTTCATTGAATGGTATGGATTAATCATCTTTTTTTTCTTAAGGATTTATATGGGACTATGATGAGTTGTTTCGACAATCTATACCATTCAACGAAACACGTGTAAGACTGACCATACAACCAATAAAATAACATAAAAATACTTGTGGTATTGGAATTGTTTACAAATGATATATATTGAATTTTCAAATGAGAGGTTCCTGTCTTGCTTGCACTGTTGAATATCAGCCAGGATAGTTGCATTTCTGTGGTTCACTCTGTTTTCCAGAGTTGTAAATAAACACATGTAACTCACAGCGTTTTTTCTTTGGAAACTTTTATTTTGGCTTGACAAATGTGTACAGTTTTAATTCAAGATGGAGGAGTGGAAAAGTCAGATCACTACTCTATAGCCAGAAAGCCATGTTAAAGCTACCTCTGTTTCACTGTGTTAAAGCTACCTCTGTTCAACTGTGCTATACTCATTTTTTTTATATTGTCTGATTTAAATGCTGTTATATTGATTCGTTTGTTTTGTTCCTTTCCATGAAGCATCTTTCTCTTGGATTTTCTTTCTAAGTAAAAATGAGCGGCATTTAGGCATTCACAGACTCGGACTGTAAGCTTGGTTTCTGGGCTAACACATTGCTTTCACAAAGAGTCTAGAGAAACTTCCAATCTTCTTCACGGGTTATCTTGTACAAATTGGGAATCTGTATGAAATTTCAAACGGAACGCTTCATTTAATCCACTAGAGTAGCATGTTTTCGTTCCATCAAACATGACTGGTTAGAAGTCCGAAGTAATTTACAATTGTATTTTGAGTGTCACCTGTGCTAAGGATTGAACTTTCAGCCTGCAGAAGAGTGTAACTTACAACTTAATTTTACATGGGTTCTCGTGGGCAACTAAAGATCAGAGGTTACATCAACTAAAACGTTGTGAAAAATTACACTCAAGATGAGAACAGTAGTCCAAAGAATCCAAGTACGAATGATCAATCCTTATCTCAAAAATTCAGAAACATAGTGTTTTTTTCTTTTTTATTTTTTACATAGGCATCACCACTTAAGGCCCAGAGGCCACTCGAGGGTTAAAGAGTGTACAGTAGTCAATTGGACAATATAGTAATTGTTAGTAATGGAAATTTGGTAAATTTGTTAACTTAAGTGGAACGGCTCATCAAGAACTTGTTTACGTTGGACTTGTAGTCAGCTGGAAAGCAGGCAAATGGAAGACCGTTCCACAGGCATGCAGTTCTAAGAAAAAAATGAAATCTACCTTCCACTAGCAATGGCTGAAGTAATATGATAGACTAGACTGTCAACCTTAGTATAACAACTTATCTGGAAGAAAGAAATGTTTATTTACCTGCTCTTCCCATTGCAGCAAAGAGAGACACAAGGTCAGTTTATAGTGGAGAATCCGACTTTTCCAAATAGGTGTTCTGGGTGAGCGCAAAATTGGTCATGATTAACCTTGTTAGCATTTCTTTGTGAGGGTGCCTCAGGCAATCTAAAATAAATCAACCCTTTTCCCAAGCGCAGATGTATGCTACATATCAGAGGCGATTTACCAGGGTTTTCAAGACAGATTGTCTTCTCAGGAAGCAATTTTCTCAGACATACATTTGCATTTGGGAGAGGGGTTAGGGTTGTTATAATACTGGGTTTACCTTTTATCGTATCGGAAATGGGACATTTCAGCGTGTTGAGCGTTGACCACACCAGTTACATTTTTATGAAGATTTTATAACTTTTGTTTTAAAAATTAAAAAAAAAAAAAAAAACAATGTGAAAATATATCACTTTAACTGTTTTTAAGAAAAATCATGTTTTCCAAAACTCATTTGGGTTAATTATTTTCAGTTGTCAAAAAACAAAATATATAACAAATAAATGTTAAAAAAGAAAAGATGAGTTAATTTTCTACCTAACTGGATAAGTTTTTATTTAATGTCAAATATTTATTTGGTTTGAAAAACGAGTAATCTTGAACGCTGCCAGAGAACAAGGAAAGATGGCCGCAATGTCTTTGAACACTCGATAACCATTTCAAAATAAGAAATAAAACCAAGTGGTAGTAGAAACCCACTCAATAAATGTCACGGTAACATTTATTGGGTGGGTTTCTACCACCATTTTGTTTTGTTTGGAAGTGATTATCGAGTTTTCAAAGACATCACTGCAATCTTTTCTTGTTCTCTGGCAGCATTCAAAGTTACTCATCTTTCGAACCAAATAAACATTATACATTAAATAAAAACACTAAAACTTATTAAGTTAGGTAGAAAAGTAACTTATCTTGCCTTTGGTAACATTTATTTGTTATATATTTGTTTTTTGATATCTTTTTTGGTATAGTGAAACAAACTCAAAAACAATATGAAAATATGATCTTGTTGTCTACGATTGAGTGTTGTCTGTTTTTGTGTTGTGTTTTAAATAAACACGGTTATTTTTAAGTTCTTTTTCGAATTAAGAAAAACAATATGAAAAATATAATCTCGTTGTTGGAGACTGAATGTTGCTGCCTTTTTGTGCCTTAAATAAACACAATTCAAAGTTTTTAATGTTTATATTACCTTAACTGTTTTTTTAAGGAAAAATCATGATTTTGCAAAACTTTTCTTAGTTATTTTATAAATTTTTGAAGGATTAAAACCTTTAAGTTTTTTTAATCAAGAAAAACAATATGAAAATGTAATCTCGTTGTTTGTTTTTGTGTTGTTTTATATTTAAAACACGATTATTTTAAAGTTTTTTTTTGTTTTTTTTTAAATCAAATTAAATTTTTGTTTTTTATAATTTTTCTTTCAATTTTATTCAAAGAAAAAAATCTTCGTTTACTGAATTAAAAAAAAAAAAAAAACTTTGACTATAATGATGAAGCATTAATTTGACATCGAATCGGCTACGCCGAAACATACTAAACTTTATCATATCAGATATTTTAATTCATTTTTTTTCCCAGATTCTAACTGTTCCATTTAAGTCAAAGCAATATTATGATTTCCAATCTCTCTCTCTCTCTCTCTCTCTCTCTCTCTCTCTCTCTCTCTCTCTCTCTCTCTCTCTCCATTGTATCTTGTTGAACTCGGGGAATCAGCACAGAATCTTTTATTTAATCCATGGGGTTAGCACATTCTCGTTCCATCAACCATAACCGGGTAAAAGTCATAAGTAATTCGCAATTATATTTTGATTGTCACTTGCACTGAGTATTGAACCTTCAACCTCCAGAAAAGTGTACAGCCGAATTTTAACTTTATCCACTATGCCACAGGCCCTTGCCATCTTCAATGAAATAAACCTGAAAATCGGAGGTTAAATCAACCAAAATGTTATAATAACCACCAAGATGAAAATTATATGAATTTTATGTTTATTATTTAACATTTTATTATAAGAAAATCTACCCTTATGTATATTTCTTATGTATATTCCTTAATATATATTTTGACTAAAATTAACACCTGTAAAATTTATTTTTTGATGGAATACCTCCAATAAAGATGGTTAAAATATCCTTATTCCACCGAGTTTATAAGAATGCAAAATTCTTCTCTTCAGAGGAAAGAAATGAGTTAGCAAATTATATAAGTAACAGAACTAAAAATTTGTTGGTTTTAGCATTTTATGAAACTGCATTGTATGATGGTGGTCATAGAATTCAAAATAATGTTTGTAGAATGTTTTCAAGATGAATAAAGAGTAGAAAAAGAAAAAACAAACCAGAATGGGTCAAATTAATTTTCAATAAGAGTTATCTTACTAATATATATATATATATATATATATATATATATATATATATATATATATATATAGTAAGTTATAAAATATATATGACGATTAAGCTACACTGAATATTCCGCATTTCATCCACTCTAAGACTCTTCAGGCTTATGCGCATAAGCCTGAAGAGTCTTAGAGTGGATGAAACGCGGAATATTCAGTGTAGCTTAATCGCCATATATATTTTATAACTTACTAACTCTACCTACATATTGAGCACTTTTGAAGTAAATACTTAAAGTTTACGCATAAATTTATACTTTCGTATGTTAATTTTATGTGAGTAAATGAAGTAGTTATATATAATAGGAAAATCTTATTATTGAAAATTAATTCAAATTTTCAAAAAAAAAACATTAAAAATCTATAAAGAAGGTATACAGAGATTTTAATTTTCTGACAAGGAGTACAAATAAACTTGAGTCGAAAAAAAATGCAATTCTTCTTATCAGAGGGAAGAGGTTTGCAAAATATGCAATAAATTTTTTTCATTAAAAGAAACTACAAATATGAATTGAATGATATTTGCATAAAAAAAAGTTTTTTTAACTGAAAGTTTATAAGGATTCATAATGATTATGAAAACAGGAACAATAGAAAAAAAATTCTATGCAGAACAGTTTCGCATCACATTGATGTCGCCTTATAAAGATAGTCATGATATAATGATTCTAAACTTTATATCAACAATTCTTCGAATTTTTGTTAAAATTCATTAAGGGGTTTTAAGAACAAATTGAAATTCAAGAAATCTTAATCGTCGTCTCATGATTAAATTTAATGTAAATGTAAAATTTTAATCTGTTAATTTTAAACTTGTTCTGTCAATATTATGTCAACTTTAAAACTGAAATTCTAAATATTATTTACTCATGTCTAATTCCTAATGTTAATGTTTCCAATATTTCTGTGAACTGAACCTGCTACCTCAACTGTTCTACAGCTACTAGCCTAAGAACTCTCTAATTTCTAAGTTTGGATAGAAACAAGAAATTAAAAAGACTAAAATGATTATGTGCAGTAGACATAATGAAACAGTTCATGTTGATTTAATGTATGTAATGTAATCGACCATTAAAAATAAATTTGATAAAAAACAGGTTTCATTTTTAACAAAATCTGTTGACTTTATCTTATTCTTTTGTTTTCTTTTTTTTTATTTTCAGCTCCGGATGATACCGTTGTTCCTGAAACTGAAAACGAAGGCTGCGAGAAGAAACCGCCAGATAGGTAAGTAACAGTTTGTAGGCTGTTTTTAATTGTGGACTATTATACTTCGGTTTTTAAATAATGTCAGTCATCAGAAGAGAATATGCACTCTTCCAGGATGAACCTCTCGGTAGCTATTTATGTGTATCATCCCCCTCACTGATGTGAGGTCCTATTATCTGAATTGCAAGCACTAAACGGACTGTTCAAATCAATAAAAATGGACGTTCAATAATTTAGTGGCTTCTGTTTTAGTTAACATATATAATATGTATATGTGACTTTTATAATAAAGCTGTATTTCTGTTTTTTTTCTCACATTTTTTCAAGGCAAAAAAAAAAGATATACAAAAACCTTGTTTGTGAGCAACTATGTGAATTACATGATGTGGATGACTTTGGCATTGTTAAGTCTTGAGCCTCAAACCATCAGCTTACAATGAATTTGATGAATAAGCAATGCAATTTTCATTTAATTAAATCTGACCTTGGATGTCTACAAAACAAAAGAAGATTGTGCCAAGCCGAATGTGTTAGATGACAAGTGGAATGAACGGAATATTTTTATCAATTCAACTTTGATTGTATTTGAAAAAGATGAACTCAGAAATCGAAATTATGAATGAAAATAGAATGGAAAGAAAAGAATTGAAATAGGTTGTTATAAGTAAAAGAGAATATGATCACACTCAGTAATACTATATAACCCTTAGTTGGAAAGAGAGACTAATTTTGGATTTTGTCTTTTTTTTTTTCTTCTTTTTTTTTAATATAGACTTGACTTCGCAAACTCAGTTTTTGTATTCAAGCAATTTAACTCAATGAGTGATCATTATATGCAGTAGCGTCCAAAAGTTAGGAATGTTCGATCATTTTTTTTTTAATGACTTCTAACTTTATCTATGAAAAAGGAAAAAAGTTTTTCGTGAATGTTCCAATGTTTAATAATGGTAGTTAAATAAAAAATATATTAGTTTTTTACATATAAATAAATTTAATTAAATTACAGGTGTCTAAAAGTTAAAGAATGCGGAAAATTAATACAATTTTTATCAATTTTAATAACAACTTAACAAAATGTTGACTCCGAATATTCGAAAAAGCTATCTATACAAGAAAGACAGCTTCTTTTTGACCGTTATGATGAAAAAACGTTCATAGAGGAGATTGCTAAAATATTGAAGAGGTCTAAAAGCATTGTTTTTCGGGTTATTGAAAATAGAAAAGGTTTACCATTTACTGAAAAGAAAAAATCGGGCCGACCCTGGATAATAATTAAGAGGTGGGGATAGAAAAATCACTTGATCATCTTGTTCTGATTGCTTTAAAAATGCGGCTTCGATATCCCGAGATTTTACGTCCGAAACTGGACAAAAAAATTCCCGACAAACGATATCACGAAGATTAAACGAAGTTAGATTATTTTCAAGAAGACCATGCTCAAAGCCTTTAATTTCTATTAAAAATAAAATGGCCAGATTGTTATTCGCCAAAAAACATTTGTTTTGGGAAGAAAAGAATGGGGAAAAATTCATTTTAGTGATGAATCTAAATTCACTCTTTTCGGATCAGACAAAAAACCACATGTCAGAAGAAAAAAAGGAGAAAGACTGTCCCCTAAGTGCGTTAAAAGTACAGTAAAATTTGGAGGGGGCAGTATAATGGTATGGGGTATGATATCTTCAAAAGGAATTGGCCCCCTTGTGAGGATTCATGAAAAAATTAATGCCCTAATGTACAGAGAATTGATTAGAGAACATGTGGTTCCTAATCTTTCTGATTCTGATATCTTTATGCAAGACAACGCTCTGTGCCATAAAGCAAAAATAGTTTTAAGAGCTAAATAGATCCAATATTTGCCTTATGGATTGGCCAGCTCAGAGCCCCGACCTGAATCCAATTGAAAATGTTTGGGAAATTATTGGTGATAAGATCACAGAAAAAAAACCCTCAAAATCGAGAAGATTTATGGGAATGTATAAAAAAGTCCTGAAATAATATCTCACCTATAATATGTGAATGATTAGTTCTGTCTTGCAGCAAAAGATGCCAAAGTGATAGAAAACAAGGGGCTTTTCACTAAATACTGAAAGGATTCTTAATTTTTTTCATTAATAATTTCCCCCCATTCCTTAATTTTTGTAATTTAATTAAATGTATTTTTATGTAAAAAAACTAATATGTATTCAAAATCAAAAATAAAAAAAATTATTTTTTATTTAACTACCATTATTAAACATTGGAAAATTCACCAAAAATTTTTTTTTCCTTTTTCATAGATAAAGTTAGAAGTCATTAAAAAAAAAAAATGCAGATTAGGAGCTCATATTCTTTGCAGCAGCTTTGGCAATGTCATCAATGTATTTGTTCCGATTCATGTTGTCTGTGAATGTTAGGCCAAGGAGTTTAAAAGATGGGTTTTCAGGTAGGGTGTTATTTGTTATGGCAATCGTTGAGAATGCTTTTTTTCTAGTTGTTAAAGGAAAGACGCTTAGTCTTAGTAGCATTAAATATTACCAGTCATTTACGTCCCATTCCGCTACAGACTGAAGGTCATTTTCTAAGGTTTCTTCCCTTGCCATGGATATGTGTACATTCGTTTTTCCTTCATGTCTATTCTAGAGCATGGTATCACCAGCAAATATACACATCTCAGATACAATTTTATCAGGAAGGTCATTTATGAATATCAGGAATAATAAAGGTCCAAGGATCAAGCCTTTGGGATATACCTGCATTAATATTATGTTGTAATCTCACCGTCAGTGCGATAAATGTCCTAACTTGATAAATATAGTAAACATATATATATATAATGACTAGATCACTTACCAGGGAAAGTAATTTGGTTTACCCATACTGTAGGAACGTCTCTGAAATGGCTGTTATGTCTTCAGCATGGCAACCAGCTCCCCAGGTGTTAAACACGATAAAACAATAGGCAAACCTCTTCTTACATCAACAGGTTGATGTGGTGTTGGCTACGTCTGATGGTGGGTCTCATGTCAAGTGCTCAACGTCATTAGGCGTCATTAATGCTGGAATTGAATCGTGTATAAAATGAGTGAACAATGGATTTTTTATAAAAAAGTTTTTATTTTTTATTTTTTACGTTTCAAGAAGCATTTTAAGAACTTGAGAGTTGAGCTGACATGTGACTGTCTGCGACGAGTCACATGTCACACTTCTAAACGCAATTCCAAATCTTTCACTTGTAGTGACAACAAGCAAGAGAGATGGAAGGAGAGGGAAAGGAGGAGAGATCGATACATATTAAAAACAAAGACAAAAATGTTGCCAATCCCGGGTGTCAGTCAAGTGGATCTGACCTATTACACCTGTCAACCTCGATTGCTTTGACACAGCTAAGATTTTATAAACATCTGAGCTAATCAAATTTGATTGACAACAAGCTCCGAAGTTGCCATGTTTATAATAACGTAATTTACGTGTAAGGCAAGTATAAGTTTTTTTAAACGCAAGGAATTCAGGTTCTTTATTATTGTGCTACATATCAATACTCGTAGTTGTTTTGAATATTAATGCTTAGGAAAAAAGGAAAAAAAAAAAAAAGGAAAAAAAAACTAATGGTTTTTCTATCAAATTTCCAGAATGGCTTCTGTCTTTTCTGTTAGTTTGTTTATTTTATGGTCTTCTTTTTCGAAGAGTTCTAAAAATGCAATAACAGCTGTGAATATTTACACAAGGTTAGAATCCCAGCAGAAGAAATCAGTAATTTCATTGGCCTTTTTAGATTTCTTAAACAAACAGTAACTGCAGACGCCATCTAACTTTAGAGGAAAACACAAACTGACACTTAAAGTAAACCATTTGACAGTATGAACTGAATGGTGCGGCTCAATAACTTGTCTCAGGTTTATTGTTGAAAAGAAGAAAAAAAAAATGGCTGCTCATTCACTTATTAATTAATTCCCCCCCACCCCCACCAATTCATTTATTTCATTTCTCCCACATAAACATTGATGTTTGGTACTCCAAAATCACACCGGATTATTTTGATTAAAAATTTATAATCAAATAAGTGTTGAAAGAAAATCTAGAAAAGTTTTGTAGAAATTTTTATTTTAAATAACTTCTTATATATATATATATATATATATATATATATATATATATATATATAATAGGTATTCAAATAATTGCTTTGAATTTTTTTTCCATACAAATTTTTCACAAAGAAAAAATAAAGCAATTATTTGAATTCTTATTTTTGTAAAAATAAAATATTAAAAAAAAAATAGTTAACATATTAATTTTTTCTGAAAGAAAAAAATTCAATGTAACTATTTGTATACTTACTTTTATAAGAGAAATTATTTCAAACAAATTATTCTTATTGTAAAATTATTTATTAAAAATTATTTAAAATATAATTTTTGCAAAATCAAAATAATTATCTAAAATACTTATTTTTTACGTAAAAAAATATTTAAAATGAAATTTTGTACAAAACTTTTCCTGTTTTTTTTTTTTTGTTGGGGGGGGGGGGTTAAACACTTATTTGATTACTTATTTTTTAAGCAAAGCGAATTTTTTTTTTATTTAAATCTGCTACCAATTCTGAACTAACACTATTCTACAAACTTTGGGTGTTATTCTGGAATGCCAAATATTTTTGAATGTTCATTAAAAATATTTTTTGTATTCAGTTTTCAAATTTTCACAAAACATTAATTTCATCTTTTCTACACCTACAAATTCCATTTTTGTGGTTTCCCATACATTTTTATTCTGTTTTTGGGCCCTATTTCTCTTGTACTCCTTTGTTTTATTCTCTTTCACTCCTTTCCCTGAAAACAATATTGAGCTTGGTCAGTATTTAGACAGGTGACTTTTTCAGAATACCAGATATTGTAAGCAAATAGTACAGTCAGGTGTATACATTAGTTTAAACCTTGCTGGAAATATAACCACGACAGTCTATCACCTTGCGAATGACATTCTGGTCAGATCCCAAACTTATGCAGAGCAAAAAAGGTTGTTGTTCAAACTTTGAACAACCGAAAATTATCAATAGAATTCACAGACACGTGTTTCGCCATTTTACATCTCGCTTTCACCTCTGGACTTGTTCCCTTGGTATGTGCTATTTCTGAAATCACTTTTTCCTGTCGATTGCAATATGATACTGGTCCTGTGCAGTTTTAGGTCTGCTCTCTTTGAAAAGGGGTTTGTTTTCTCTCTTTGAGAAGGGGTTAGTTTCAAGCTAATCGCCTGAGGCATCCTTACTAGGAAATGCCACCAGGGCTGCCCAGGCACTTTTGTAGCTCAGAGTGCTCCTCCTTGGGGGTGCTGACTCTTCAACTTCAATCCTACTTTCTAACCCTTGTGTCGCATTTCTCACTATACGAGAGATATAAATAAATATCCATCAGCCATTGCTGAATCTAGTGAAATTCAAAACCACAATCCCAATGATTGAAGTCTGGTGCCCGTATTTCATAAATATAGATGCTCCCCCATATGAGGGCATCACACTGGTTAAAAGGAAATTTTCCCTCCTTAGCATTTAGGTAAATGTTTTCAAATAAAAAGATATTTGAATATGTTTAAATGCAAAAGCAACAAAAATGACAACATTTATATAAGTGATGTGTGTGTGTGTATGTATATATATATATATATATATATATATATATATATATATATATATATATATATATATATATTAGTGAGCTTTCATGATCTAGCCACTGGGGGTTACGGTTTCAAATTTTGCTAGATTCAGCCACGCTGATGAATTCTAAAACTGTGAAACACATGTCCACAGATAATTATCTATTCTATAAAGGTCAATTTTCTATGTGTATTTGTATGTCCATCTAAAACTTAAAAAGTACAAAAGAAACACCCACAAATTTTATATTTTCTTGATCGGCATTGTCCAGGATGATTAATCATTCTTTAGTCCTAAACTGGAGCAGAACGTGCCAGAAAGGGTCGGTTTCCAAGACATTTTATATACTAATTAAAGAGAAGTAACTGATTTTTTTTTTTTTATCAAGGAGTTACGTCTTTTACGTTGGCTGATCCTATATCTATATAAAGGTGTTGTCTGTATATGTGTGTCTCCAGAGAGAGGAATGGGCTTGGCAGAGAAGAAAGAAGGTAGGGAGAAGGAAATTGGGTAAGGGGGAAAGATTAATACATAAAATGTCTTGAAAACTGACCCCCTCCTAACATGTTCTGCTCCAGTTTTGGATCAAAGAGAGTCGCCAACTGGATAGGTCCCACACTGTCAGCTAGGTTTCAACCTATGTGCCATCAACGAAATGTTGCATCCCTCTACCTGTTTTACAAGTATTTTAATGGTGGGTGCTCTGACAAACTACAAGCCCTTGTACCCCTGAGACGTAACATAAATACCTCGACAAATCTGACACGCAGCAAAATCCCACCCCTACACAGGAGAGATTCCCAGGTGCCAGAAAGCCTTCTACTCTAATAGTTTCTTCCCCAGAACTTTGGAATTCATTTCTGGGTTCCTGCTTCCCTGACTGTACTGACATGCAGAAGTTCAAGTGTTATGTAAACAGACATCTTGCTGCTCAACTCCCCTACACAGTATCCCTGCAATTTATATCCCAGATAGTAGTCCCCTACACCGAAGTGGTACTGTGCCTTGTTTAAAGTGAAAATGAAAAAAAAAAAAATAATAAAAAAAAAAGAGATAAAGAAATAAAAAAAAGTTTTAATGGAAGTTATGTTACACTTTTGTCCGAGACAACATCGGGTAGCCCTGCTGCGTCATTTATTTAGAGAGAGTAGGTTGAGATAAAATCACAGCATTATTTATATCAGTTCCAAGATGAACAAGTATTTGGCATACGGTCGTTTCTAAGATATAACGGCCTCCTTTCAATCTCTAGATACAATGGATACCCCATGTAAGTATACCTGTGCAGTGAAGCAAGGGTTATACAATCTCCAACTAGTTGCACAACCAGGGTTTGAGTGTCCACCTTACTATTCAATTCTGAAGGGATGATTTTTACTTTTCCAAAAGTTATTAAGTGAAAGCATGTAGCAACTTGGTATGCTCTACTTCCGACATACGTGCATATGAAGCATGTTTCAAAAGTAAAGCCTCCTATTTTCTTTTTTGCCCCAAAAGTTGAAGAGCTACGAGGACAGGAGTAGAACAATTGAAATGAGGTGATGGATGCATAACTGCAATTTGCAATCTCCTCGACATCCATTCAAGCAGGATAACAAAAATAGGAAGCATTACTTTTGAAATGCTCCTTATATGTATACATGTATATGTATAAAATAAAATACGTATCAAGCGCGCTTGAAAGCCAAATACAACGTAATATTAGGAAAATAAACAAATATTTTACTTGTTTGAAATTTATCACAAATATATTTCAGAGGTATCCTCCATATTCAGTGTGTTTTTCTTTTCTTCTTCCTTGCCATGTTGTAACTTTGGAGCAAGAAGTATATTTGTAAAGAGCCGCGCGTTGTTTCTAGCGATTGTATTTTGAATTGTTTGAACTTGGCTTATTTGGCTTTCAAGCGCACTTGATGCGTATTTTATTTTATTCAAATTAAAACGTTTCTATATGAACTCTCATTCTTTGACATATATATATATATATATATATATATATATATATATATATATATATATATGATTGTGATGACGACGGATACTGATGTCATGAGTTTGATCCTAAGCTATGCTGATGACGGCTTAAAGCTAGAAACCTGCATGTCCATAGGTATACTTTTATGCACGTAATAATATTTAATAATAAAAATAAATAAATATGTCCCATAAAATATAAGGGCGATTATATTTTTATGTATGTATATATATATAGAGAGAAAGAGAGATGTTATTTGTTTTTGCGACACGTTTTGAATGAATTCAATTATTTATACGAAAATGCATTTTTACCTAAATGCGAGTTGGGAATAATTTTCCCTTTTACCAGTTTGGTACCTCCACATGGGGAGCGGCATATATATTGTTTTTAAAATATAATTATCCATTGACACATGTTTTGTCGTCTACGATTCATCAGAGTGGCTAGATCTAACGAGATTCGAAATCGGGACCCCATGTTAAGAAACCCTAACTCCTACCACTGGACCAGTCGTGCAAGATGGTCCAGTGGTAGAAGTTTAGGCTTCTTACCATGGGGTCCTGATTTCTAATCTCGCTAAATTCAGCCACTCTGATGAGTCGTAGACGATACATGTGTCAGTGGATAATTATATTTTTTAAAAACAATATATATACATGTGTGTGTGTGTGTGTGTGTGTGTGTGTGTGTGTGTGTGTGTGTGTGTGTGCATAACAAAAAGAGGCTTATAGCTTTTTAATAAACCGCTAAGGTAGCAAAAAAAAAAAAAAGATAAAATAAGTGTTTTGAAATTGTTAATATTGTTAGAAAAATGCCAACAACAAATCTTATATATATATATAAGTGGTGACCACCGTGTAAAAAAAAATAAATAAATAAATATATATATATATATATATATATATATATATATATATATATATATACTTTAAGTTGAATTCACAATTTTTGAAAACACCTTTTATTTTCTCAGAAGAGTACATGTTACAGATCTGATTCGTTAGCAATCTTCAACAAAAAGTAAAAATATGTTATCACTGTATTTTTGAATGCAGCAAACTCTTCAGACAATTCTATGGAGAAAAAAAACATATTCAAACACAATCTTTACATGTTACAAACAGTCAAAACCATACTTCGTTGTTGGTCAGGTCTCCATCTTTTTATTTCTTCAGATATATATATATATATATATATATATATATATATATGTGTGCTTTGAGAACATGACAATTAAGCTACACAGAATTTCCCGCGTTTCATCCTCAGGAGGATTCATCAGGCATTCATGAAATTGATGTCACCGTGTGTTTTTATATAACATCAATCCCATGCAATAGCCTGACGAATCCTTACAAGGATAGAAACGTGAAAAATTCTGTGTAACTTAATTGTTATGCATTTTCAAAACTTACTACCTAGATCTACACACGTACTAAGCACTGTTGAAGTAAATACTGAAAATAGATAAAATTTTATGTACATACATAAATCAATATATCTCTACTATTTTATAAAAGGAACTTTGTCTGTGTATGAGTTCATTCCTTATGGACTCGAAAACAGCTGGACCGATTTTTATGAAATTTCACACAAAGGTGCTTTATGTGTCTGAAAGTATTCTTAGATAAGTTTTTTTATCGGAATGTATTTGATAAGTATCGATAATCGAAATAATCCAATGAAAGAAAGAACAGGCGATTTTGACCAAAGTTAGTACCTTACACAGCCTAACATCACAAATGCATTTGAAAAGTTTCATTACTGCACAAGCTGTAAGACTAGGCATATAAAATCAACAGTAGCTTCTTTGATATGACAGGAGTGTTCGAAATGAATGTTTAAAGCACAATTGCGCCATGATACTTGACTTTAATTCAAACCATTATATATAAAAAAATAATTTAATAAAATCAACAGCAGGTTCTCTACAGTGCACTGTAGACTACAACTGTGGACTAAGTCACTGCGGGGAGGCATGTGAAGCTTCCTCCTGATGCACCACAATGGATCCCCGACTAGAGCAGCCAATCAATCGATTTGATTGAAAAATGGATGATTTCACTGATAATAAAAATATGGAAGTGGGAAATATTCATTGATCATCATTCAATCCTGGGCAACGTTGGGTCTCCTTGCTAGTGTGTGTGTGTGTGTGTGTGTGTTTTTGTGTAAATCTAAGAATTTATGGTCTAACTACATTTTTCTGTGCCTCTAAACTTTTTTTGGTAAGGATTCGCTTGAGATAGAATGTGAGTCTAAAAGTTCCAACGATTTCAATCTAAGAAAGGAATGTCAGCAGGGTTTCCTCTTGACAAAATCTACAGTTATTTAGCCATTCCCCCCCCCCTCAGTGCTTCACGATTCCCATTTTCATCTAGGAGGTTTACTAAAAGAAACAGCCCTTTCCTTCAATTCCATATCTTTCCTCCTTTTTTTTTATAATTCCAAATACAACTACTTGCCCCCCACCACCACCATTTATTTTCAGGCATCTTCTTTCTCTGAAAGCATCTAGGCTCCTATGTTTGTTTCCAGTACCCCAAATAGAACCATCTGTTAAAAGGCCCTTTTTTTATGTCAGACAGCCCCCTTTTTTTTATTGTCCCAGACAATGAGGTCATCACTCTTGATTCTTCCTACATGAGTAATACCTATATTAATAAAAGTATGTGACCCCCTTCTTGTGTGTCTTTTTTTTTTTTAAATTTTATTTTATTTTGTTTTTGCTGGAGATTCTGACATTTTACTCGATGCCAAACATTCATCTGCTATTTCAGACATTCAAACCGAGAGATCTTTTTAAGATTATAACCATACCTTTAAGTACTATTATTTGTATTTCTCTTGCGCTTGGTTCACTGGGAATATTCGCCAGGTCGTTTTTGAAATCCTTTTTTATAATTACTGGAATGATTGAGATCTTCCTACGATTCCAGTTTCTTTTCATGCTGTACATAAAACCTTGGTATTTCATTATATTCTCCCTCTCGGCTCTCAGGTTTAAGCCAGCATCATGAAGGACACTGACTTCAGCTAAGGTTGCTACCGTTTCCTTCTTGTCCGATATCATTATGTCAGGTTTAAAAAAGCCCCGTTTACTAGTTAAGTAACTGTATAAATTACATCGTTATAGTGGATGGTATATGACTTATTTCGAACTGATACTACCAAATCTTGTGGATCTAAAATGCACCAAACATTGATGTTATTGTTTTTCTCCCTTTTTTTTTTTTTTTCCTTTTTTTTTTTTTTCTTTACACGGAGGTCACCACTTATCAAGGCCCGGAATAAGGATTATTGCGTGTACAGTAATCAATGGGATAGTATCGTAGTAATCGTTAGTATTAGTTTTGATAAAGTGTCTTACTTAAGGGGGAGGTTCATCAGGAATTTGTTTATGTTGGACTTGAAGACATCCAAGTTGTAATCAGGTGGGAAACAGGCAAACAGAAGAGAGTTCCACAGGCGTGCACTTCTAAGAAAGAAACTTTGTTCATGGAATCTACGTTTTGATTTAGGCACAGATAAAGATTGGGGAAAATTATTGACAGTGGTTTCAGCTAGACGGGTGTTTATCATGAAAGATTGGCGAGGGGGGCAGAGATTGGAGCTCAGACGAGCACTGGCCATGGAAATAACGATAAAACTCTCTTAGCAAAATTCAATCATGTTCTGCAAAGCCAAAAAAACATCAATTTTCCTCTACAAAACAATCAAACCAAACGCCATGAATAAATATTTAAAGATATAAAGAACTTGAAGCATAAAAACACTTTTACCAAAATGACTGGATTTGACATTAAATAACCTGAAAAAGGGTTGATATGCCGTAAAATAAAAAACAGCCAACCAACTTATTTCCCGCCGTCCTTTCTGGTACATGCTCCTTGCTGTGTGTGTGTGTGTTTTGAATTGTTTGCCTAACCGCATGGGTGGGGAGGGGGGGGTGAAGATGTTAATAATCTCTCTTTCAATAATTAAGTGAGGAGAGGGAGGAGCGGTCCAGCAATTTGTTCAATGAATGAAGCGCAGGTCATTATGTAATAAATGTTCTTGTCAGTCAAGCAGAACAAATTTGTCCATGACAAGAAATTTTTTAAATGCAAATCTGTATTCTAACAACGGCACATGACCTAAATAATCTACCATCTTTCTCCATCTTTCTTGGACAATCGCCCAAATCTCGTTAAGCCTTTATTTATGAAAATCAAACTTTTGCAATATTCTGTGCCTGTTTTGGCTCATGTATTACAACTATTGCAGTGAAACAACTCCAAACTTTTACAAATGATTTTTGTAGCAAAAAAACAAACTTTTTTTTCTCTTCTTTTGGCTGTTTTTGTTCCTTTTATTTATCCTTTTTTTTTTCTTTGCTTTTTTCTTTACTTTTTTCTTTACTTTTTTCTTTTTCTTTAGTTTTTTCCCCCTTCCCGCTTCCATTTTTCTCCTTTTTTTTCTTTTCCCTCTTTCCCCTCCTTAATGTTAAACTTTTCTCTTTTTCTTTTTCCTTTTTCCATTCTTTCTTTTCACCATTTTTTAAAAATTTCTTTTCTTTTTCCTATTTTTTTTCATTATTCTCCTTATTTTTCTGATTTCATAAAAATATTTTTATCTGCCTCTACTTGAATAAATTAATTGCTTTGTGAAATATCCACACCCCTCCCCCTCTTTTTCAGTGCCTTTTCTTTTGATTTCAGTTTTCAGCCCCTCATTTTGAAATCATCATTTACAATTTAATTTCTTTCATGTTCTCATCTCAACTGATGGCCTCCTTCTGTGTTATGTTTTCTTTTTCTTTACGAGGGAGTCACCATTTATCAAGGCCTGAAGACCACTCAAGGATAAAGATTAATGAGTATGCGGTGGTCACCGAAACAACAGCATAGTGATCGTTAGTGGTGGAAATTTCTTTGCATTCGATTTGAAAATGGCCATGTTGTAGTTAACTGGAAAGCATGCCAGTGGAACAGAATTCCACAGGCGAACAGTGCTAAGAAAGAAGCGTTATTCACAGAATTTACATTTAGATTTAGGCACAGATAGAGAGAGGGAGGGTGTCGTTACTCAAATATTGTCTCATATTTCCACCATTTGATTATTTATGGCATAGTTAATGTGCAACAAATGTTTACTAATGGCTTTTCCTGTTCTTGTCTATATATATATATATAGAGAGAGAGAGAGAGAAAGAGAGAGAGACCCTCTCTATATTATTATATTACCCCCTCCTTCTTACCACTTTCTCTAACCTTTCCCTAAAACTACCCTTTTAACACTTCCTCCTTCTTTTAACAGAAACTTGATTTTTGTAATTAATTTAAACCCATAAGAACTTTCATTTTTGCTTATTGCCAGTCATGGCAATATTTCTCTGCTCAAAATTTGAAAAGGTCTAGAATCTTTTTAATTTTTGTATTTTAATTTTTCTTGCCTGATGAAATCAAATATGATTGAAACAGTCTACACATCGTAGTAAGATTTGACTGTATTTACATAAAGATTAAAATATATATATATATATATATATATATATATAACTACTTCATTTACTCACATAAAATTAATATACGAAAATATAGTTTTATGCGTAAACTTTAAGTATTTACTTCAAAAGTGCTCAATACGTAGGTAGACCTAGTTAGTAATTTATAAAATATATATGGTGATTAAGCTACACTGAATATTTGGCGTTTCATCCACTCTAGGATTCGTCAGGCTTATGTGCGAATTCTGTGGTTGTTTATCGTTTTATATGGTCCTCTTCTGTTGAGGATTTTAGTTAGCCAATCAGCTTTCTAGTATCCACCGCACCCCTTCCTATCAGCCAATGGGCATGCATTTTATCGAACAAAGGATCTGTTTTAAAACTAGTTTAGTGGTTTAAGGCAGACATTTTCTTTCTTTTTTTTTATATGTATATTTATATATATATATATATATATAAAAATGTCTGCCGTAAACCACTAAACTAGTTTTAAAACAGATCCTTTGTTCAATAAAATGCATGCCCATTGGCTGATAGGAAGGGGCGCGGTGGATACTAGAAAGCTGATTGGCTAACTAAAATCCTCAACAGAAGAGGACCATATAAAAACGATAAACAACCACAAAATTCGCGCATAAGCCTGACGAATCCTAGAGTGGATGAAACGCCGAATATTCAGTGTAGCTTAATCGCCATATATATTTTATAAATTACTATATATATATATATATATATATATATATATATATATATTTATATTTTGTGTACAGAAAGTTGTTAGTTGAGACAGGTCATTGGTACCGTCGGTTTCAAGCCCGATAATAAGGCCCGTTTAAGGTATCCTTATCGAGCTCTCTTCAGCCAATATTCGTCGATAAGGATACCTTAAACGGGCCTTATTATCGGGCTTGAAACCGACGGTACCAATGACCTGTCTCAACTAACAACTTTCTGTACACAAAATATAAGTACGCTCTTAAAATTTGGATTTTCCTTTTAATTGAGCACTCTGCTGGAATTCTTTTTCCAAAAAAACTAATCATATATATATATATATATATATATATATATATATATATATATACATTTTATTCTTTATGTAAATAGTCATATCTTGCTATGATGTGCATATATATATATATATATATATATTCTGCTTGTTTCTTCCTTAGTTCATGCATTACTTTTTGAAAGAGGCCAAATGCAATTTTTGAAGGCCAAACTGCTTCAAAACAAGCCAAATTCGCAAAATTTGGCTTTAAAAAGGCCAATCTGGTAATCCTGGACAAGAATATGAGAGTGACTTCCTTTTGGTGTAACCTTATTTTCGAATAACATTATAATAATGTATGATCATTGTTATAATGGTGTAAGAAAGGAACTCTTAGTGCAGCAATTTTTTACCAAAGAAAAAAGTCAATGAAATGTTACATAAAAAAATGAAAAATTCGAAAAAAACAGGGTAAAAAAAGAAACATTGTTTGCCAACTGGTGCTGGACTAAAGGAAAACATTAAAGATTTTCTCTTACGATGTGATTTTATTATTTGTATTGAACTATGTAGCATAATATTACTTACTGAGTATTTATTAATTTATCTCATTTGGGTCAGTTCTATGTTTAAAATACAATGAACAGTATTTTAATAGAAATGTTAATAAACTCATATTTGTTGTGTGTTATTGTTTTTTCTGTCCAAAAAGCTAATTTTCTTTGCTATATAAAAAAAAATTAGCTTTATCGAAGCATTTGTTGACTAAATATATTACTCATTCAGTGGAATTTCCACGGGTTCTACTAGTTATTATTTAAATTTTGTATATCAGTATAAGAAAATAAATCTTTAAAATATAGATATCTGATAATGTACTAATTACTAATGATTATTATTGATTGTTTTTCAGACCTAGCCCTTATAGGCACAAGTCAAGTCCAACTCTACCCTCAAAACCACGGCCACCCTTGCCGGCCAAACCTCGACCTCCTTTACCAAAGAAACCTTCCATTGCTCATGTAAATTCTGTGAAAGGAGTCAGCGGATCCAAGAAATCAACTCTCACTCGTCTGGATTCAACAGGTACCCTTTTTTATTGTTATTTGTTTTTGTGTGTTGAGATGGTTAATACCTCGTCGTGAATTTACCAACTTGTGAGTTTCTTCATAAAAGTATTAGGATATTACAATTTCTTATAATAATATTAAGAATGTATATTTATTATCATTAAAAATATTACATTATTATCTATATATATAAAAGGCAAAATGTGTGTGACCATTTCGTGTATGTCTCGCAAAGGCTTCTTTCGTACACGCTCCCGGGGTCGTTACTATCGCTTAGAACTGTTTATATACCCCCCTATATAATAATATCTACGATTTGACAACGTGTGTAGCGTCTAGATTTACTTACTGCGACTTTTACAAAATTATTGCTATTTTGGCTTCTTACATGTTGATTCGGCTTTTTTGTATAAAAAGCGAAATTAATTCAAAGCGAACACGGTGTTCTCGGCATCGCGTCGGGAACGTCCACAAGCAATCAGCTTTGATCAATTTAGGGCTAAACTCCTTATATCAAACAATTGCTAATCCCCTTTCATTTGGGGAGCCGGTTTCCTCCCCACCATCATCTTGGGGAAGCGAAAACTGACCCGCATTGAAACAAAGTAAACAAACCCCAAAAAGCTGTCCCGCATTAAATAAAATACTGCTACGTCATCTCGTAACGCGCCTGCGATGACCTCATTTAGCGGCTATCTGTCAATCAAACCTCTTTCACTCGCTTTATAAGCCTTATTTTGACACTCTAATAAATTCCTTTTACTCCTGGCCTAGACGGTTAAGTGGTTGGCATTTGTGTCACCTCCGCGTCAAGGCTTCCGGGTTCAATCCCACCTCCCGACCAAAACTAATTTTTTTTCCTTTTACATCTTTAAACACTCGGGCAATGTTTTTTTTTTCTTTTTTTACTTCGCTTATTCTTTAATTTACCCCCCCCCCCTATACACACAGCGTTTTTTTTTTCACTGTTTTTTGTTTGGGTTTTGGTTTTTCCGATTTTTTTAACATCGTTTCAGGGTTATTATTTACCCCCTCCCCCCCATACACACACCGCTAGTCTATATATATATATAAAAGCGAAAATGTATGTTCGCTTTTTGTGTATGTCCAAAAAAGGCTTTTTTCAGAGAAGTGGTCGGTCGCCTAACAACTTTTTAAAACTTTTTATATCACATGTAAATCGTAATATCTCAGAGTTAACAACGAAGCTCGCCTGTCTATTTAATTTGCTCGACTTCGGGAAGATAAATATTCAACAGTTTTTGCTCGCTGCATGTAGGTTAGGCCTTTTCCTATGTTTTCCCCTACCCCCAACGTCTTGGGGCAAAAAAAAAAAAAGCATTCCCGCACTAAATTAAATGCTACCCCGCAGTCAAAAGTTGACCTCATTAAGTCATTAAAACGTGCACCTGCTAATTTAAGTTATTAAATAAATTCAAACGTGTTTCTGTCAGCATGTCGCGGTGGTTAAAGTCGCATGTTTTTTTTTTTCACACTTTAATTTACAACTTTGCGTCTAGGGTTCGGGTTCGATCCTCATACTTACCTACCAAAACATTTTTTATTTTATTTAACCCCCCCCCCCCCAGGAGTTTCCACACACACCTCCAAACACCCGGGCAACGCTGGGTACCCCTCGCTAGTCTATAATATAAATATAACCTTTCTGTTTAAATGTATGTATGTCTGCCTAAAACTTTTGACAGAGGCAACGGATTTTCATGATATTGGTATCATTTTTAAGCTTGATATCTCCCACAACAAATATCGAAAAATTGGCCAAAAACATTAATTCCTTCACCCTCAACAGGGCACTTTTCTACAAGGAGGGCTCGATTTTTTTATTTGCAAGTCATCGTATCAGTTGGATTGACTTTTTAACTTTCTGAACTTCCAGTCGCATCATGAACTCGGGATAAGACGTCAGATTTTCTTTCACTTTCTTTTCCACCTACAAGTCACAGGTTCGAGCCTGCCTGCCAACTACCACGTTTTTTTTGCTCAACAGACACCTCCAAACACTCGGGCAATGCTGGGCACTGAGGATATAAAAAAAAATGTTCTTTTTGGAGAAATTGTGTAACGTTCTAAAATATAGAATGTTAAGATATTCTATTTTGAGTGATTCTAGATTGTTCCATCCACCAAAACTATAAAAAAAAAACACTGTTCGTATAAACTCTTCAGTTATACAGTTAAGTTAGTTAAGCAGATAATCAAAGAGTTGAGTTGTCAGTCACTAAGACACTAACTACTGCTAACTCTGGCAAAATTCCTACAATGATTTTCCAGCCGAAAGGAACCCATTTAAAAGAATCAATTACCTGCATACCTCAAATTTCCATCTGGATTTCTATTGTTGTCTTTTTGCTTCATCTTCTCTTCTGGCCATATTGTTATCTCTTACTCAGCTCCCAAGGGGACCGTGAACCGATAAACAAGTATAAAAAAACTAAAATAAAACACAAAAAACACGAACTCTGACACATTCTGCAAATATTAGTTACTATCGGTGTGTGTGCGTGTGTGTGTGACACCATCGACCCACTACACACTAATGTCCATATCTACGTCTACTGCTGAGGCCATGTTTGTCAGTCAGTGGATCAATTCATTTCCTCATCTCTATCTTTTAAAGATCTCTCAGTCTGGTCCAAGCCATGATCTTCCTTCAACTATGTTAAACTTGCAACGTAACAGAGCGTGGATGCATGTATGTGAATGCATACAAAATGATGCCACTGTAAGGAGAAAGACTATAAAAAGGAAGAAAGAGCACCACATTAGCGACGTGGGTGACATCACGGCCGTAACAAGAAGTCACACGTGGCGAAAAAATTAGGAAATGTTATTGTTACAAAAAAATGTGGGTTATTACTTGCTTTCTGTTTCTTGTGACGTACTCTGCTATAACGTGCGTTTCCCATGTGGAAACGGGTGTACGTTACGACAATAGTTCTCCACTCTAAGTGTCAACTGTCACAAATCTAAGACTGTTCGAAAACTCTCTAACCATTGTAAACTGTTGCAAAACTCATAGCCACTCCTCAAAAATTGCCTGTAAACTAATTCTAAATATATCTTCCTTTGTCTGATCCTTTTGTTCTAATCACTGCCACACCTTGATTAGCAATACGATTTCAGTTTTCTTTAGTGTAGTGAACAACTGCCTCTCTATTCTTTGCTGATAAACCCATGAGGGTCTTTCCAAAAGTAAAACCTCCTATTTTTTTTTATTCCAAAAGTTGAAGAGTTACAAAGATGGGAGTGTTACCATTAAAACGAGTAACCTTCTGTGATCAAGAATTTATTTTTCTATATAGTCACCACCATTCTCAATGCACTTCTGCCAGGAATTCAATGATGCATCTCATGACACATGGCAGGGGTGGCTTTCTTAGAGTCTCACGCAGTCAATATCTGCACCAGAAGGATGAAACTTTCAGGTCATGAATGCATGTTCAGTCATCACAACAATGCAATTTCCATTCCCTCGTATTTCCTCTATTTTTTTATCATATTTTTTTTTTCTCTTTCTCCCCTAGTTCCTAATATTTGTGGGGGGGAAGGGATGTCAATAGTATTATAGTATCATATAAATGTTTTGTCATTTTCCTGATAAAGTGCAATTTTTATAATTGCAGGCAAGGGTAAAGCACCACCTCCACCAGTTCCAACTCCTGCAACATCTTCATCCACTGTTCCAGCTCTAGCTCCAAAATTACCTCCGAAAGATTGTTCTTCATCATCAACATCATCGGAATCTTCCATCAGTTCATCATCAAAACGTTCTGAATCTTTTTTCTCGTGTTTGAGTCAGAATCCGAATACGCCACCAATTCCCAAAAAAGACTTTCAGACCAAAAGCCTAAATTCTGCCCGTCCAAAAAAAGATGACGATACCGTCTCACCCAAACAACGAGTTAAACCTAGCATTAGCCTGCCAATCGTTCCACCCAAGATTAACGGCAATTCACCCACAGTCTTTCCATCTGAAAAGCATATGAAAAATAAGAACAATTCAAATCTGCACGAACACCTTGGACTGAACCAGCAATTCTCACTAGACAAGCCGTTGGATCAGTCAGAGGAATTGGAGACGAGCAGCCTCGGCGACAAAAACCGGACACATCCAGCCCCACCCCCATTGAAGCCAAAACCTAAACCAAGAGAGAGACCGGTTCCTAAGCGCCGAGTCTCTGTCCGAAATTCTTCTGATAGTATCAGTGAGCTAAAACTATCTCTTCCGCCTCCTCCCCCGCCACCAGCTCCCAAATCACCGCCCTCAACAATTCCAAAATCACCGCCCCCAACGATTCCAAAATCACCACCCCCGACACTTCCAAAATCACCGCCCCCAACGATTCCAAAATCACCACCCCCGACGATTCCAAAATCACCGCCCCCGACAATTCCAAAATCACCGCCCCCGACGATTCCAAAATCACCGCCCCCGACGATTCCAAAATCACCGCCCCCGACGATTCCAAAATCGCTGCCCACGACGATTCCAAAATCACCGCCCCCGACAGCTCGAAAATCACCGCCCCCTATTCCAGTTTCCAATTCAATAGATACAAATAATAACAAAGCTGATTCTGATAACTTGAGCAACGATTTATCGTATGAGGACGATCCGTGGCTTGACTTCAAACACGACAGTTTAAGCCTCCGGAGTCTGGAGAATGCAGTTTTATCTATTACAGGCTGGCATGAAGACAATAACAATTACGATGTAAATAACCATAACACAGAGAGACCATCTTCATCAGGAAGCCCACCCCCACGACCCCCTGTCCCTGTTCGAGATTACAAGCTCCGATCACCATCGGTTGACCGGAGTCGGTCAACATTTTCAGAAAGATCACTTTCCTCATCAACCACAACAAAAACTAGAATACGAAGCAAATCTGCGGTCAGATCAGATTCCCATTTAGACCGCGAACAATTTCAGCTACCACGGAAATCTCGTCGTACAACTGCGAACTGGCTTCTTTCGGATGTAAACCAAAATACAGAGAAACCGAAGACACCCATCAGACCACCACGGCCACGACACGAGGAAATTAAACGACTAAAAAACAAATTAACAGCATCCGACATTCAGTTTGTTCACGTTGATTTTACGTCTTCCAAGCAGGCTCAGGAACTGGGTGCCCCTATTTCCACTCAGACAAAATCCGAAACGGGAAAATTTTGTCCACCGAAACCGCAGCGTAAGTCGCTCGTCCGGAGAAGCCGTTCGGATGCTGCCGACTTTCGCGAGCCGTCAAGTCATGATATAGAAAGTGAAACGAGATCCCAAAAGTTGTCAATGTTGTCCCAAAGCCCTCCATCCAGCCCTAGTTCCGAGACCCCGATCCCCCTTCCACCTAAAAGGTGGTACCCACCCTCATCAAATAACAATGATGAGAAATTGCCCTCAGATGAAATTACGAACATAAGCACCGACCACGATTACCATGAAATCATGGAACGGCGGCGGTTTAATTCTGCATCGCCACCAACGGACTCTCTATCAGAAATTATCAAAGAGTTGACCCCGCCACCTCATCTTCCACCACGGAATTACTCCAAAGATGAAGTGGCTGACGAAACGATGGAGGCAGAGAACCCTCCGCTACCTGATAGGAATTATCGTGATGATTCTGACAGCGTTTTCAACTCCGTACAAAAACAATACGTTGAAATGACTGGTGCTAACGGGATCAATAGTCAAACTTTGAATACGAGCGACTCCAATCTTGATCCATCATCGTCACATACACGGCCTTTGAGTTCGGTCAGCCAATCGAGTGGCTCTGGGAGTTTAGAACATGGCAACACTAATTCAGTGCTTACGTCGGGTTCAGAATCCTCAGATGAAGAAGCAGAATCGGAGAATGAGGTAGGTATATTATAGTTCTGAATCTTTGCGCGGACGAGTGATTATTCGTATTATTAGGATTCTTTAGACTACTGTTATTCTCACATTTCAGTCGATGTAACCTCTGACCTTCTTCAGGTGTATCTTGTCAAATTTCGGAAGGACCCAGTGGATAAAGTACTAGGTAAATCCAGTTAGATAAAATTACACACTCTAAAGGTTGAAGGTGCAATCCTCAGTGTGGGCGATACTCAAAATACAATTATGAATTACTTAGGGCCCAGTCATGACTGTCGGAATGAGAACATGTTACCCTCGTGGATTAAATGAAGGGCACCATTCAAAATTCCGTGCAGATTCTAAAGTTTGACAGAAAGATTCCTGAGTTCGACAAGATGTGCTTGAAGATGGTCAGAGATTACATTGACCGAAAGATTGTGCAAATAACACTCAAGATGTGAACATTAGTCTAAAGAATGCAAATAATATGAGGTATGTATATGTTTAGGTTTGGATCTTCGATTCGCCTTTCTATATTTGTTTGTTACGCTTCGCTTTGAAATCATGGTTTTTTTTTTATGCTTGTTTACATTTGTAATCTTTTAAACCAACACATTTCAGGTGAGTACATTATTATGTACTTGCATGTCATGTCGAAATTAGTATAAATTCAAAACATTACAAAGAATGATCCAATAAATATATTTTAACAGAATATCAGTTGGAATTACACTCTAAAATGGATGGTTTAAAAATGGCGAACCCTTAATTTGCCAATTTATGTCAAGAGTTATCTCCCTTGTTTGTCATACTGAAGTGTTCGTACAACTCTCCCACACTAAAACATGATAAAATTTGATAATTCGATAAATTCTATTTTTACTTGTAAATATTTTTTACTGGATCGTTTTTCGTAATTTTTGGAATTTATACTAATTTCGCCATGACACAAATCTATAAAATAGATGCACTATTTTGTTGATGTGTCTGAACAAAAAATAAATCTTTACTTTTTTTTTACTCTGAATTAATCTATCATTTTAAACGATAAAACTCCAGAGGATGATGTTATCAGATTAGGCTGTCTGAAGATATTGCTTTTCTGACCTAAAATGCACCAAACATTGATGTTCTGCAAAGCCAAAAAGAAAAACAACAATTTTTTTCTACAAAATAACCAAACTAACCACCATGAATAAACATTCAAAGATGTAGTGTTGTACACATTTACACCCGGAACCCACACGTTGTATGCAGTCCATGTCGCAAAGAAGACCAAGACAAAGAATAACTCAAACTCACCTTGTCTCTAATGTGATCTCTCTCCTTTTTATATAGTCTTTTCTTTACTATAACGTCATTTTCGCAGACAGCTTTGTTTTTGCATATAGCCGCCATACGCTGTTACAGATAAAAAGAACTTGAAGCATAACTTCTACCAAAATGATCGAACTGAATGATCAAAATGAAGACATCCAAGTTGTACTCAGGTGGGAAACAGACAAACGGAAGAGAGTTCCACAGGCGTGCACTTCTAAAAACGAAGCTTTGTTCATAGAATCTACGTTTTGATTTAGGCACAGATAAAGATTGGGGAAAATTATTGACAGTGGTTTCAGCTAGACAGATGTTTTTTGTGAAAGAGTGTCCTGGGGGAACTAGAGATTGGAACTCAGACAAACACTTGCCATGGAAATAACTATAAAACAAAGACAGGCTTGCAATGGCTGATATGCCATAAAATGAAAATGGCTATGCCATACAACGAAAATAGATATGCCATACACTGAAAATGGCTGATATGTTGTAAAATGAAAATTGTTGATATGATGTAAAATGAAAATTGTTGATATGTTGTAAAATGAAAATTGTTGATATGTTGTAAAATGAAAATTGTTGATATGTTGTAAAATGAAAATTGTTGATATGTTGTAAAATGAAAATGGCTGATATGTTGTAAAATGAAAATGGCTGATATGTTGTAAAATGAAAATTGTCGATATGTTGTAAAATGAAAATGGCTGATATGTTGTAAAATGAAAATGGCTGATATGTTGTAAAATGAAAATGGCTGATATGTTGTAAAATGAAAATGGCTGATATGTTGTAAAATGAAAATGGCTGATATGTTGTAAAATGAAAATGGCTGATATGTTGTAAAATGAAAATGGCTGATATGTTGTAAAATGAAAATGGCTGATATGTTGTAAAATGAAAATGGCTGATATGTTGTAAAATGAAAATGGCTGATATGTTGTAAAATGAAAATGGCTGATATGTTGTAAAATGAAAATGGCTGATATGTTGTAAAATGAAAATGGCTGATATGTTGTAAAATGAAAATTGTTGATATGTTGTAAAATGAAAATGGCTGATATGTTGTAAAATGAAAATGGCTGATATGTTGTAAAATGAAAATGGCTGATATGTTGTAAAATGAAAATGGCTGATATGTTGTAAAATGAAAATGGCTGATATGTTGTAAAATGAAAATTGTTGATATGTTGTAAAATGAAAATGGCTGATATGTTGTAAAATGAAAATGGCTGATATGTTGTAAAATGAAAATGGCTGATATGTTGTAAAATGAAAATGGCTGATATGTTGTAAAATGAAAATGGCTGATATGTTGTAAAATGAAAATGGCTGATATGTTGTAAAATGAAAATGGCTGATATGTTGTAAAATGAAAATGGCTGATATGTTGTAAAATGAAAATGGCTGATATGTTGTAAAATGAAAATGGCTGATATGTTGTAAAATGAAAATGGCTGATATGTTGTAAAATGAAAATGGCTGATATGTTGTAAAATGAAAATGGCTGATATGTTGTAAAATGAAAATGGCTGATATGTTGTAAAATGAAAATGGCTGATATGTTGTAAAAGGAAAATGGCTGATATGTTGTAAAATGAAAATGGCTGATATGTTGTAAAAGGAAAATGGCTGATATGTTGTAAAATGAAAATGGCTGATATGTTGTAAAATGAAAATGGCTGATATGTTGTAAAATGAAAATTGTTGATATGTTGTAAAATGAAAATGGCTGATATGTTGTAAAATGAAAATGGCTGATATGTTGTAAAATGAAAATGGCTGATATGTTGTAAAATGAAAATGGCTGATATGTTGTAAAATGA
Organism: Euprymna scolopes; assembly: GCF_053919585.1. NCBI lineage: Eukaryota > Metazoa > Mollusca > Cephalopoda > Sepiida > Sepiolidae > Euprymna > Euprymna scolopes. The sequence goes on from NC_136517.1 coordinate 14,518,012, forward strand.
AAATGGCTGATATGTTGTAAAATGAAAATGGCTGATATGTTGTAAAATGAAAATGGCTGATATGTTGTAAAATGAAAATGGCTGATATGTTGTAAAATGAAAATGGCTGATATGTTGTAAAATGAAAATGGCTGATATGTTGTAAAATGAAAATGGCTGATATGTTGTAAAATGAAAATGGCTGATATGTTGTAAAATGAAAATTGTTGATATGTTGTAAAATGAAAATGGCTGATATGTTGTAAAATGAAAATGGCTGATATGTTGTAAAATGAAAATGGCTGATATGTTGTAAAATGAAAATGGCTGATATGTTGTAAAATGAAAATGGCTGATATGTTGTAAAATGAAAATTGTTGATATGTTGTAAAATGAAAATGGCTGATATGTTGTAAAATGAAAATGGCTGATATGTTGTAAAATGAAAATGGCTGATATGTTGTAAAATGAAAATGGCTGATATGTTGTAAAATGAAAATGGCTGATATGTTGTAAAATGAAAATGGCTGATATGTTGTAAAATGAAAATGGCTGATATGTTGTAAAATGAAAATGGCTGATATGTTGTAAAATGAAAATGGCTGATATGTTGTAAAATGAAAATGGCTGATATGTTGTAAAATGAAAATGGCTGATATGTTGTAAAATGAAAATGGCTGATATGTTGTAAAATGAAAATGGCTGATATGTTGTAAAAGGAAAATGGCTGATATGTTGTAAAAGGAAAATGGCTGATATGTTGTAAAAGGAAAATGGCTGATATGTTGTAAAAGGAAAATGGCTGATATGCCGTAAAACAAAATAAACCAAATGCTATAGATAAATATTTGAAGCATAAAAACTTTTTCCAAAATGACTGAATTCTTCATTAAAAAACTGGAAAAGGGTTGATGTGCTATGAAATAAAACAAAAAAGAGGAGTATAGAACCTTAGAAAGAATAATATTATTACTAAAACAGCATATTCTTTTCCTTGTTTTAATTCTCAGGTATATATCCATTGATATCTGATGCTTTTATGTACAGTGATGTGGTTCTCTGTTGATTAATTTTGTCTAACTGCATCGGATATATGCTCGAGAGTAAAAACAATGAAAAGAATATGTTGTTGTCCTAGTCTTAATTATTGCCAACAAGCCTTACGTATCCGGTGTTGTCTAGGATCTATTAATGTCATTTTAATTAAAATTTCTAAACTAAAAAGAATAATGCCTAGGTTATGGGAAGATAGGAGGGGGCAGGATGTTTATGTAGATTGGTGATCTTTTAAACTGATGCATTTCAGGTGAAAACATTATTACATACTTACATTAGTATAAATTCAAAAATGTAGAAAAATGACTCATTAGAAAAATAATTACTAATAAAAATTAAAATTATCTCGTTTAGCGATTTATAGTTTTTTTTTGTATGTTTAAATATTGGAGAGTTTGCAAGACTCAGGAGGAGGTAACTGCAATCGATTTTGACTAAATAATTGTAAATATATGCGCACCGCCATTTTTAAACATAAGAACGTAATTGTGGTTGTTTTTTTTATTTAAAATACTTCTAGCACATCATCTACCGGATTCATGAATCTACACAAACACCAGGGGCAGCCCCAAATGTAAGGAAGATAAATTATGCTTTACCTTTATGTCAAAAATGCCGAATTATTTCCTTCACAATTTGAGTTTATTAGGTCATCATTTAAAATTGTCTTTATTGTAATAATTTTCTTTGCAAGAATAATTATTTTCAAAAAGAAACTGAAGCTAATTACATACATTAATATAACGAACAAGTTGGCAAGACAAAAAGGAAGAAATTGCTAGTCAGAATCAAATATTGATTTGAGAGATCTATTTCTATTTAGGTGGAACATAGAAAAATCCAATAAGATAACTTTATATATTCTATATAAATTTACTAAAAATAGGAATCATCTCCCTTACATTTTTAACTTTTTAGGTAATTTTTTAAAATAGTCTTCATTGTAATAATTTTCCTTGCTGGACTAAGAATGAAAATTAAACTTTTTATTATTTTTTAAAAGGAAGTCACCACTTATTAAGGCCCCGAAGGCTACTCGAGGATAAGGGTTAATGAGTGTCAGATGGTCAGTGAGACAACACCATGTTAATAATTAGTGATGGAAATTAGGTAGAATTTATTTAAGAGGACAGCTCAATCAAAATTTGTTTACATTAGACTTGAAGATGATCATATTGTAGTCAGTTGGAAAGCAACCTAGCAGAACAGGCTCATTGGCAGGCAGTTCTAGTAAAGAAACTTTGTTCATTGAATTTGCGTATAGATTTAGATATAGAGAATGGGGGGGGTTGATAGTGGTTATAGCTAGACGAGTGTTTTTTGTGAAAGTTTGGAAAGGGGAACCATAGATTGAAGCTCAGATGAGCACTTGCCATGAAAATAATGATAGTGCAGAGCCAAGCTCACAACGTCTCTTCTGTGTGTTGCAAGGAGGAGAAAAGGGCATAACTACTAGATTTCGAAGCTGATTTTGAACTTTGTCAATGCATGATAGGGCGTGCTTCAAGCAGCTATTCCCCAAATATGGCAATAATACTTCATTATAGGATGTATTTGTAGGTAGACGATTGTGTCAGGAGTGAGATACCCTCTGGAGTGGCAGAATGATGCAATCATTTTTCCAGCATCATTGGCGACAGATTTGATATAAGTCTTCCATTTCGGATCAGGAGTGAAGATCAGACCCAGAAGCATGGGATGAATTACACTTTTTCATTGTAAAAAAGTATGGTGCAAAGATAAGAAGGAAGAAACTGATGGTCAGAATCAAATATCGATTTGTCAGATCTATTGCTATTTAAGTTTAACATGGAAAATCCGACAAGATAATTTTATGTTAGATTCAGATAGAAAAATAAATTGTATATATTTGTCAAATAAATTTGAAAAAGTACTGTTAGTATCCACTTTTCAACCTCTTTTTAAATTTACATTAAAAAAATATAAAGATATATTATACTCTTTGGAAGATTGGGTTAATTATGAAACTTTGCCACATATATTTCTAAGTGATATTTTTACAGGAAAGTTGACCTTATCTACCTTGTTTTTATAAGAATAAACACATTAATTTGTAAGAAAGGTGTCCTATTAAAATTCTCATAGAAACTGTAATAAAGTTTAAATACTGTTTTTTACTTATAGTTTATTTAACCTTAGAATAGTTACCCTCTAATTTGTTCACGTGAAAGGTAAACTTGAGAATGTTTACCCTAAATTAAATAATTAATAAAAATATACTTATGAACCGAAACATTTATCTTGAAGATACACAATGAAAATACAGTTCTTGTCCTTTGGTTATTGCTATCTTAAATGAAAATTGCAGTTTTAAAAGCACCTCAGAAACCCTTAAAAAAAAAAAAATAAATAACAAAAAGTATACTCAGATCTTCCTGATGCTTTATTATGGTATTGCCTGTTACTGTTTATTACTTAGAATAGTTTAGATATTGTTGCAATATTTTTGATTCATGATGGGGTATGATCCCACACAGTTGGGCGATTCTATTTATAAACGATGCTGCTACGAACTGACGAATCAAATTAATTCACGTTCTGCTACCAACCAATCAGAAACCAGAATTGCTCCATAAATATTAAACCTTTTCTGTAGCAGTTTCGCATGTTTTTTCCGTCTCGACACGGTAAGAATCTTTTGCTCTGTGGAACTGTCTACTGCAAACCAGTCACCTCTCAGGACTTGTGTGGAACAACGAACCATCAGAAACTGTTCTGAAATTAAACATGGCTTACACTTCTAGAGATATTCTTTCAAAGATATTTATTTTGGATGATTGGCGATTATTGTCAATATAATACATTTTATTAGGTTTATGGTAGGGTTCAAAATTATTATTTTAACATATAATTTCACAAGCAACAATTGGCATAATTCGATACTGATTGCAGAAGTTTACCAATTCAGTATGAAAATGCCAAACTAGTTTCAAGTTTTTATTAACTAACTCGCAAGAGTGCGCCTAACCTTGCCAGTCATAATATATATTAAATATATATTAAGTTCCTGCAGATTTTGTATTTATTATTACGCAGCCAATTCTCTATTAAATATCATATTGTACCTAATATATAGTATTGATTTCAAAAGTTAAAATAAAAATGACTTGGGTGCCATAAGCTAGAATTGAAACCAAAACATTTAGCTCTCCAGCTGTGTTTCCTACCGATGTAACTATCGAGAGATATGTAAGAAAGGTTTAATATTAAACGACTTGAAGAAATAGATTGAATTTGGGCATGAGTGGAAAAAAGTAAAAACAAAAGTTAAAATGAACATTTTGCATTTCAATTTGTCGATATATGTCTGTACATGTTATTCATCCATCCAAACGAAGATTTTATTCGTTATAAACCATCTTTGGTATATGATTACTATTTCCTGTTAATTTCAGTGTTTTAAGAGTTTATCTGTTAAATATTTACACACACACACACCACACACACCTACTGTTTTATTTGTATAGCTAAAAAATCATCTTGTAATATAATTTGCATAAAAGTTTGTATGTTTTGAAACTATCTTTCCTCAATGTTTGACTAAATTTGGCATCAGAGGTTTTTGATACATTCTAAAAATGAAAGCAAAAAATCAGTTTGTTCCCAGTTTTTGTTTTTTGGGTGCCATATAGGATAATATAGTTTTTTTATTCTTTTTTTAATTCTATAATTTTTCCCATTTTATATTTTTTTTCTTTTTATATATATTTTTTTCTTTTTTGATTTTTGTTTTTGCTTTGTTCACATTTTAAAATTTTATCCCTTTATTTTTTATTTTTTGCATTTTTTTCCTTAAATTCCTTGTTTTTTGTTTTTTTTTCTTCACATTTTATTTTAATTTTTTTTCATTTATTTTTTACATTTTCTGTTTAGGATTTTCCCTTTTTATGTTTTTACTTGTTTTGTTTTTCTTTTTTTTCTTTTTCATTTTGTCCCTTATTTTCAATATTTTTTCTTTTTTTTTTTTTGCTTCAGTTTTTTTTTTAATTCCTTACTCTCTTTAAAAGTTTCCTTTACTCTTTAATTTTTTAAAATCTTTTTAAAAAATTATTATTATGTTTTTTGTTCTATATATTTTATTTATATTTATTTATATTTTAATTCTTTTTTTCTCTTTTCATCATTTTGACCTGATTTTTTTAAACCTGATTTACATAAAAACTGCTGCAGAATTTTTACATTTGAAATAAAATGCATTAATAAAAGTTTGTTTTTTTCTACAGAAAGGTAAACGCAATGCCAAGAAAGTTTTCTATATTGCACAAGAAATTGTGGATTCCGAAAGAGTATTTGTCAATATTCTGCGCTTACTCAATGTGGTAAGTGAATCTTTTCATTTTCTTTTCTTTCTGGGTTTTCAAGAAAAATCACAAGTAAAACCGTCCCTTATTTCATTGATCATTATTGCATTCAAAGCGTAATATTATAATATTGATTATTTTTTATTTATTTATTTTTTTTAAGGCATTTCTTCATTTTTCTTATATACAACATTTTTGGAAAATCAATGGCTTCAGATTGGGATTATTTTTATGTTTAAAAGAGTTTTTGTATGAAAGATTGAACTTCCTTTGTAGTTCATCTTTTTATGTTGATCATATTTATTAATCTGCATTTGGTCTTCGTATTTTGTCACATGAAATAAATATCACCAACCATTTTTTTTTAATCTGCAGATTTCTTATTCTTAATCTTTCTCATTTTACTTTTTTATTTTTTTATGTTTTTTCATCCTTTTTCTTTTGTTCCTTTTCATTTTTTTTAATTCTTTCCTTTTTCATTCTTTCTTTTTTTTCTATTTCGTTTTTCTTTCCTTTTTTCGTTTTTCTTTTTTCGTTTCTTTTTCATTTTTTTTTTTTTTGCATTTCGTTTTTGTTTTTCGTTTTTTTTCTTTTTCATTTTTTTTTCGTTTTTTTCATTTTTGATTTTCTTTTTTTGATTTTTTTCATTTTTGTTTCATTTTTTTGTCTCGTTTTTTTTTTGTTTTTTCTTTTCAATTTTTTCTTTTTCTTTTCAAATTTTATTTTTTTTTTTCATATTTTTTGGGTTTTTTTCTGATTTGTTTTACATTTTAGTTTTACTTATATTTTCATCTTTTTTTTGTTTTCTTTCCTATTATTTTTAATTGATTCATTTCTTTTTTGGCTTGAAAAAATGATTTCAAAATCTCATAAATTGAATAAATCTTTTTTTCTATGTAATATTTTTTATCATATCTACACCCACATACACATATGCATTGATTATTCTTATATTAGTTTGTTTTCCTGTCTTTTTGTTTACGTAGGATTTCCGCAAAGCTGTCTCTGATGCCACGGAAAAGGCTGGACGCCCGGTGATTCCCAATAACATGTTGAATCAAATTTTAGATTATCTGCCTCAATTACAAAACTTCAATGAAGTTTTGCTTCATGATCTCGAAGAACGCTTAAAGGAATGGTAATATCTTCATTTTTTTTCTTTAATTTACCTTTGTACAAATTTATTTTTAAATCTGAGATAAATTTTCAGGAAATATTTTCAAGCAAAATGTTTCTTTTTTTCTCTCCAGTTTTTTTGTTTGCTTCTCTTTTTGTGTTATTTTTTTGTTAAATTTTTTTTGTTACTTTTTTCTCCTTTTTTCTTTATTCATTATTTTTTTTGTTATCTACTTTTTTCTTTTTCCTTTCCTTTCTTCCTTCTTTGAAAGCAAAACAAATGATATAAAATTCATTTTTGTGAATACACATACTTAAAACATTAAAATAATGCTCCAGAGAAATCTTAATTCATTGGATTAGTTAAAAATTGACAACCAAACGAAACATTCTAAAACACCTCTGAAACGCCTTTCATTAATTCCATTAGTAACCCTAAGTCCATGATCGCACTCAAAGAAAAAACATGTCTCCTTCTTGATCAACTTCTTTTAAAAAGTCATATAGCTGCACAAAAAAAAACTTAATTTTTATTTAAAAGAAAAAAAAAATTTGAATGCAAACATTGAATGCTCATCTAAAAATTTAACATTTTGTTGACAAATTACAGATTTTGCTGAGACTTGCAGACGATAATTTGTCGAGACAAATATTTGCAAAACACTTTCACCAGATTATTCTCAAAATGACACAAAAATCTTATGCGTTTGGTTTAAAAAGGACAGCACACAAAGATTATACAAATCCATTAAGTATAGTTTTTTTAAAACAAAAAATTCATTTTAATGGCAAAATGTCTCATCTGCCATTTTCTGCTTACATTAAGGTCAACAGCAGAGCGACCCAATTCTTTGTAAAAAGAGTTTAAATATCATACAATCATCATAATAATACCAGCTACAAACATGCAACCACTTTCTTCATTTGTTATATTTGGTTTTCCTTATCAACATATTTGGTTTTATCTAAATACCAAGTTGTGTCTTTCTCCTTACTGGTCCACAACATATATTTACACACTATTATGGATGAAGAATATGTTAGTGTTCTTAGGATTCTGGCTACAACTCCTTTTTAGTACTTCCAACTCCTTTCTAGAACCAACTTCTTCCTGCAATCCTGCATGACAAGGTTATTGAGTTCCTGCAACCCTGCATGACAAGGTTATTGAGTTTGTTTAGAAGTTTTAGAAGGGAGGAGCAAGTGCTTGTTTGATTGCAAAAGTTAAAAATACATGGAATAAGTTCAGGGAACTTCTACCATTACTAACCAACAGCGCGTTACCATTGTCTACTAAACCAAAGAGTTTCTCAGGTATTTATACATAGTGTGATGCATGGAAGTGAAATTTTGCTAATAAGGATTTAGAATGATACGATGGGTGTGTAATTTTTTTTTAATCTCAAACAAGATATATTGCTTCTCTGACGTGATTGGGCTACTATTTGAACCATGTCTGCAGAGGTACTATGTAAGTAGATGAGAGAAATGTTTGTTCACATTACATTTAAACTTCTGCAGCTTAGTACAAGCAGGAGACAAACGAAATGTCAAAGTTTAAATGTTCAAAGGAAGAAACTATTAGAGTAGAAAGCTTTCCGACATCTAGGGATCTCAATAGTGAAGGGGTGGGATTTTGTTGGTTGTCAGGTTAGTCAGGAGTATATATGTTGAGGAGGGGGGTACAAGTGCTATGAGTTCACTGGAGCATGTTTTATTTAAGTACTTGTAAAACAGGGATGCAATATTGCTGCAATGGGATAGAAGTTAGAGCTTGGCTGATAGTGCATGACCTATTAGATTAGGGATTCTTGGGGGGGGGGGGCTAGTGGTAGATGCATCCAGCCCACATGTGCCAACAATACTGCACGCATAGTCAAATTGTGGCTTTGTAAAGATATAGGATATTCTCTGGTGTGAATAAATCTTAAAGGCAAGATTAGATCTGATGACCTCAGTGGAAGATTAAATCTAGATAGTACAAGATGTGTGCTGAACTAGAGACTCCATTGGTTTGGTCACATTGAAAAAAATAAATGAGAGTTCTTGGGTAAGTAGAGTCAGTTTGTAAAAAAAGGTCAAAGAAGATATGGAAAGAAGTGATAAGGATGGATTTGAGAGAAAGAAGCATAAATAAAGACCTGGGCAGAGATAAGTTAGTTTGGAAGTCAATTTCTAAAAGTTGTACAACACATGCCACCATGTAAATCTGACATGAAACCAATTATTATGATGCTGATGCTCTTATTCTTTGTATTCATTTTCTAGGGACAAAGTGCAAACGATAGCCGATATATTTGTAAAAAAGGGCCCATTTCTCAAATTGTATGCATCGTATATCAGTAATTTTGAGAACACGCAGACTCTCTTTGATGAATGTTACAAAAAATACCCAGCCTTTGCAAATGTCGTCAAAGAATTCCAGGTATGTAAAATTTTATTGAAAACTAGCGGTACCCACCTGGCGTCACCCAAGAGTTTATTTATTTGCAATTTGTTTTGTGTTTCCTTTTAAAACTATGCAGGCGATTAGGTTCTTCATTATTGTAGCGAAAAAAAAAAAAAAGAAAAGAAACCGAAGAATTCTAATAGTTACAAAAGGGAGGTAAATGTTTTCTGGAAACTGAAAATCTTTGGCTAATTTAGCAAAATTTAACTTTCGCTAATTATCTTTGAAAATTGTTTTCTTTAATAATTAATTTTCTACTTTATAAGTTTTCATAATTTTTGGATATGTTCATACTGCAACATAACAATTCAGCAGATACTATTGGTTTCACATGAAATTCAATATTACATTTTTTGAATTTCGCTACAATAACGAAGAAGAACCAGCGATTGTTTGTTTCTTAAAAAAATTTTTCTCCGCTGAAAGAGAAGTAATTCTCTATAGAAAAATGCAGTTATGGTTTTTTTTCTTTTAATGGCTGGCATTTGAAAATATATTAGAGTTAGACAAAATATTTTCTGGAAGGAATTACACCAAATTATGTTTTCGAAAACAAAGACTGTTAGACATTCTTGACTTGTTTTTATATTCAACTAGCAGTATTAACCCGAATGCCCGAGAGTGTATTTATTTCCAAATTGTTGCCTTTTATTTTTTTTTAAACAATGCTAAATTTTTTTAACAAAAATATAAATTTTTCTCCAGCGCAAGAGAATTAACTCTGTAGCAACAAATATACTTATGTCCGTTTTTGTTTTTTATAGCAGCCATTTGAAAATAAATAAAAATGCTGAACGCATCTTTAAACTCCAATTATTTTTGTTTTTGTTTACTAAGATTTTAATTTCAATAATTAAAACAATATATTTTACATGTAAAATAAAATATGCATCAAGTGCGCTTGAAAGCCAAATCACAATGTAATATTAGGAAAATAAACAAATATTTTACTTGTTTAAAATTTATAACATAAATATATTTCAGAACTAAACTCCATCCTCAGTATGTTTTGTTTCTTTTTTTTCTTTTCTTCTTTCTTGCCATGGTGTAAAGTTGCAGAAAACAAAGACTGTAAAGAGCCGTGCGTTGTATCTCAACGGTTGTAAAAACATACTGAGGATGGAGTATAACTCCGAAATATATTTAATTTCAAACAAGTAAAATATTTGTTTATTTTCCTACTATTACGTTGTGATTTGGCTTTCAAGCGCATTTTGATGCATATTTTATTTTAATCAAATTAAATAAACGTTTCTATATGGAATTCACAGCCTTGACGATATTTTATGTGTTTTTTAATTATAACTAGCATATCACCAAGTTGTTTTTAGTTTGTTTTTTTTGTACTACCCTCTTCATATACACACATGGGTGAGGAGGTCGGAATCATGGTCTTCTTGGTTGGGAAATTAATCATGATTTCATTTTTTTTATTATTTGGTTCCTCCCTCATTAATGCCAGGTTACATAGTACAAGTTTCACTCTAATTTTAAATGAATAAAACCTTTGTTTTTTACTGATTGTCTTTTTTTCTTTCTTTCTTTTTTTTTTTAGGCGAGCCCCGTATGTGGTAACCTGGCGATTAAACATCATATGTTAAAACCAATCCAAAGAAATCCTCAATATCGATTATTATTAACAGGTAACAAATTGTTTCTATAGTGATGTGATTGGTCATCAAGATCTGATTGCTTTCAAGTCACCATTTAACTTATTTCTTTAGAAATGTAATTAAATGAAAGGTGCTTTTGTAAATTGGTGATCTTTTAAACCAACACACTTCAGGTGAAAACATTATTACTGTTATAACCCTGTTAAAGGGTTACAAAGAAAAACAGAATGCCAAAATAAAGTAACAACATGTATTGCAAAGCATACGATAGGTGCATTGTTCGTCGTAGCTGAGGAACGACCTAGGTTGGTCCACCGGATATCGACTGACACCTTATGGCTTAGTCTTCTAGTATTTATCGAGATTGGAATAGTCTATTAGTAGGTAAGATAGGTTAGTTTCGTCATAATACCCCCTTCCCATGCTGATAACTCCAGATTATGTATCGGTATTTTTTCCTCTTTGGTTGGATCATGAATGACTCGGTGATTTTTTTTTCCTTTGCCTGCTCGAACGTCGCGGTTCTGGTGTGACTTCGTGTATTAATCGCAAGAATTTAATGAAACAATTGATTACTTGCATCTTGCCCACAAGTAATTATGGGTCAATAAACCTCACCTCGGACCCTGCTTGTAATAATCCATCAGACAAGGGTGATATTGTTCCAGGGGTTGCCACTCGTGTTGTTAACTTGATGAACTGTCAATTTTGAAAAGACGCCAGGTAAAATGGTCCGGCAGTTCTTCCATATTGTGAAAAAACAATTTCCATGCTATTATTTTGCTGCACGTAATATCCTTGAGTGGCATTAACTCTTGGTAAATAATGTTCCAATACTGGGAAAAATAGAGTTGTGACTGATATCTGTTGCAATGTAGCTAAAGTTCTTATATCCGGTAAAAAATCGCCTGCAGGCGCATAGACATTTACGATTCAGTTGGTTGGCGAATGTGTCATCACTTTACGACTAGCGATAGAGTATCCTGTTTGATTTTGGTTTCTTCATTTGTGGCCAGCCGCTGTTCTCGTTAGGAGAGAGCTACTTTTGTTCAGTCTACAACAGTATCAGTTTGTTTGCGCCTTCTGTTTGGCTTTTCATGGGCTAGAACAGAAAAAGTTTCCTTTTAATTTGTTTTTCGAGGCATGGGCGTCTGTTGTATTTTTATTTTCATTTTGCAAAAATTGATTGACTGGTTCCATGATTTAAATTCATGAATCTAGTTCGACCTGAGTAGGTTAGTGGTATTCCTTAGTACATGATTTTTTTCGTTTTTTCCAATAATGTGACGTTCACTAAAAATTCACCTTACAAAGTTAATTTGCACACCATTAACAGCCTCTGCTGTTTTGTGTATTCTCATCATTGTGGGGTTATTCAATTTCTTCCAGGTCTCTCAATTTACTATCAAAAAGTCTGAATTGAGTTGCATTTTTTTCTTTATCATGAATTTTTATAGACACATATTTTCAGTCTCTGTCAAACACACTCGGGTTTTGTATTTAATTTAATTTCTGCAATGAATACATTTGTGTCCTATTTTTTTTTTTTTTTTTTATGTATTAAACATTTTCTTGGCAAATATGGACAGTCCTTAACCCAATGCAAATTACCACATCGATTACACAGAGACGGGATTTTTCTTTCTTCAAATTGTCGATAAGTGTGTCCTTTTTCCCTTACTTGTGTTTTATTTTTTACATGTTTTTTAAATTGTCTGTCTGCTTTTTTTATCTACGTAACTCTAGCTTGAATCTTTTTTAATAATTTCTATTTTCTAGCAGTAATTGTTGTTGCATGTTTAATAAATGTTTCAATATACTTTGCAAGGGGTCCATTTTTGTATGATGGGTAAAATACTAAATTTACAGAAATTTAACAAAACTGTGTTTAGATTAACCAGGTTTTAGTATTTTTAGAACAACTGGAGGGAAAAGGGAACAGTAATTCATTTCCTTCAATAACTTTGCAAACAAACATTGAACATACTGTTTTAAATTCCTTGAAAAGAATATTTCTTCTAAAAAGAATGTCCTTTTCATAGACGAGAAAGAATATATATAGTGATAGAAATATTCAATATTTTTCAAAGCTAATGTCTTTTTCCATAGAACAGAAAAAAATGTTGATCGTGATAAAAAAAACCGAAAACCGTATGTACTTTTTTTTTTTAGTAAGCCAAAAAAAAAGTTTGCTAACACACTTATTTAATGACGCGAAAAAAAACATGAATAATTCCTATTTCTCTTTCTTTTGTATTTACGGGTGTGTCAAGATGTTGTGACAGTGCCAAACAAAGAGAAGAAAAAAAATATGAAAATAATCTTACTTTCCACGAGTTTGCAATTCAAACTTTTATGTTCACACACTTATTTGTTGCTTTTTATTTGTATCTTAGAACATTGTCTATAGAGTTTCATACAAGTTGACCGGAAGACATACTTTATACTGATGATTTAGTACTTGCTTGTAAAATTAATAGAAGGCATACTTAAGTATGTTTTGTGTAAATGTATGCATGCCTGTGGAACTCTGTTCTGTTTTCCTGCTTTCTGACTGATTACAATATGGTCGTCTTCAAGTCCAATGTGAACAAGTTCTTCATGAACCATCCCCTTAAGTAGTCAACTTTCCACTACTAACAATTACTACAACATTTTCTAGTTGACTACTCTACTCTCATTAATCTTTATTCTTGAGTGGCCTCTGGGCCTTGATAAGTGGCGACTCCTTTGTATATAAAAAAAAAAAAATAAATAAATGATTCATAGATGGTTAACTTGCAGGAATGCTATGGAAAGTAAAGGTCTTCAAGTGAATGCCACCAAGACCAAAGTGATAATCAGCGGTTGCAGTGTTGCAAATTTTTTAAAAAGATGAAAGTTCTCCTGCTCAGTTTGTGAAAAGGGAATCGGAGCAATTCAATCTTTTGTCGTGCATGTGATCGTGTCTATAGACAGTGTTTCTGAGACACAAAAAGCAACAAACTCAGTACAGAACCCGGGTTTATTCCCCATTTTATCATAAAAGCTGTCAACTAAATGTGCTATTAATTCTATCACAATTAAGCATTTTTTAATATTGCACGAACAGCTTTAACCAACTACTCATTGTCTCGTAGTTTACATAAACCCCACTACACAACCTCTCTTGGCATTCTAACAAAACTTTTGCCAGATATGCAAAAGCAAAATACAGGAAGAAACAGGAAAAAAAAAAAAAATAAGTGCAGTGAAATTACTATAAAATTTTCTTCTAAGAGCAGTGTATTCTAGGAATATAATTATCCTAGGTATAGAATTATATCTGACAACTTTATTCGGCATTACATAATCCATGGATTGTTGATATGTTGTAAACCAAATGAAACGGGTTATTCAGAACAAATGCTGTTTGCTGATGATTTCGTATTTGAAATTAATGGAAGACATACTTAAAGACTTGAAGGAATGCTAAAGAAAGTAAAAGTCTTAAAGTGAATGTCATCAAGACCAAAGTGATAATCAGTTCCTCTGCTCAGTTTGTGAAAACGGAGTCGGATGCAATTCAATCTTTTGTGGTGCATGTAAACATTAGATACATAAGTGCAGTGGGATTACTCATGAATTGAAAAAGGATAACGAATTGATGTGCAAAAAGTGTAAGACAAAGATTGATGAGAACTTAAAAGTCAACAAAGTTTGTTTGGATCGTGAAGTTATTGAGGTTGTTGAAGTTTTGTTACCTTGGTGATTCTAGTATGATTGCAAGAGTTAGGAATGATAGGAAGTTTAAAAAATTTCCGCCATTACTAATCAACAGAGTATTATCACTGTTGACCAAGGGAGGAGTCTATCAGACATGTGTACAGTGCGATGTATAGAAGTGAAAATTGAGGACATGTGTTGCATGTGGAGAAATGATACTAGAATGATAAGATGTATAATGTGAGTTTTAAAGACAGGCTTAACTCTAATCACCTCAGGAAGATTAAATCTAGACAGTATATGGAGATATGTGCAGAGCAGAAGATTTCAATGGTATGGTTATTTTGAAAGAAAGGATAAGAGTTTGTGGGTTAGTAGATATATTACAGTTTAGGTAGCAGGCTCAGTTCGCAGAAAATGCTAAGGAAAATATGTAAGGAAGTTATAAGAATGTACTCAAAAAAGGATGAAGATCTGGTCAGAGATAGGTTAGTTTGGAAATCAATTTCTTAAAACTATCCAATGCGTATCAGTATGTAAAATGGATGTTAAACTGATGATGATGATAGCAGAAAGTTTATATGAACTGAGAAGTTTTTTCTTTTGTTTTTATTTTTTCTTTTGTTTTTGTTTTTTCCATTTTTTTTAATTGATTCTGTAAATATGCATAATACACAGAATACAAAAATGATTTTTTTTTCTTTTTTGCTTTTTATTACATTTTTTTTTTGTTTTTTGTTTCTTTTTAATCTTTGTTCCTTTTTTTCTTTTTTTTTCTTTTTTGTTTCTTTTTGTTTTTCTTTTTTGTTTCTCTTTGTTTTTGGTGTCCTTTTTTTTGTCAATTTTTCTTTCTCCTTTTTTTTTCTTTTTTTCCTCCTTTCTCATTTCTTTCTTTTACTCTTTTTCTTCATATTTCATGCTTCCTTTTTCTTTTCTCTACACCTTTCATCTTTCTCCTCGATTATTTTTCTCCTTTATCTTCCCCATCTTTTTTGTCCTTTTCCTCATTCCCTCCATTTACTTTTTTCTACAAACTAAAAATACCTGCTTCCTTGTCTAAACTACCCCAAACATTGACATTATTGTTTTTTTCTTTTCCCTTTACAAAACTGGGTCATATTCGACAAAGTTAAAATTAAAAACAATTTTCCTCTACAAAACAGCCAAATACAACCATGAATTTGAAGACATAAAGAATTTAGAGACTTTTACCAAAATTACTTGATTCAACATTAAATAATCCGAAAAGGGTTGATATGCCATAAAACAAAACAACCATTTACTTTTCCTCCTCCTCCCTTTTTACATTTATGATACTCTTTTTTCTTCTGTTTCTTCCTCCTCTTCCCCCCCACGTTTCTTCCTCCTCTTTCTGCCTCCTTTCTCATTTTCTTTTTCTCTTCTCCCTTCACCTTTATTCTTTTTTTTTTATCTTTTCCATTTTCATCGAACCCTTCGTCTTTTCTTTCCAGATTACCTGCGATATCTCGAACCCAGTTCACCTGATTATAAAAATGCCCAAAGTAAGTAAATCGATATTTCTTTCAAATAAAGCATTTTCATTTTTATTTTTTCTTAAATTTCGAAAAAATAATTAAAAAGAAAAGAGTGCGGGGGGAGGGGGGGATTATTCCCGATTATATGTAGACACAACTCTATCACAATAACAATTTAGGATGTTAATGTTTTACCCCTAATGAAATATATTAAGAACACAGCATGAAATGAACAACAAAACTTATTTTCAACAATAAACAAGAGAATTTATTTCACAGCAGGAAGTTGAAGTTAGGATTGTGGTAGAGGAAGAAGGAATAGAAAGTTCTTTTTTGGATCTGTGTTGGTCAGTTGGTATATTCGCTGTGTCGTCCCCAGTTAATAACAGTTATCTCCAAGTGGAGGCCGTCAATGCTAGGTAGTAGGGGATGAGAGAGGAGAGGTGTTGCTTAACTGTAGGTTTGGTCCTGGCTGATGATTCACTGTAGTTCCAAAAAATAGTTTTTTAGAGGACTGATGAATCAATCAATGCGCTCTGTTAGCTGATTGGCTAATGTGTGGCCGCACAGCTCAGAGGTGGGGTGGGGGGCATTGATTCACAAGAGAAAATAGGTCTTTGTGATTGCTACATCAATACTCTGTTTAATAAAACTATGTAAGCAGACGTGATGGTGAGGAAAGTTTCTGAATATTTTTGAGATGAGGATTGATTATTTGGATTCTTCGGATTACTGTTCTCATCTTGTATGCTATTTTCACAAAGTTTCGGTCGATGTAACCTCCAACCTTTTTCACATAAGATTCAATAGATTATTGCCTCTGCAGAATCGACAAGACATCAAAAGAAGGGAGATCACAGATGCATTATTTTATGTGTATATTTTGAAGAATGCATTTATGGGGCACAAACGTCTGAAGGTTTCTAAAGTATTCAATCCGGTTCTATGGAGTTCTTAAGGTACACTTGAAAGTCATGAGAAAGACTACAACAAAATATGTGAGCATCATAGATACAGTTACATCACCTCACTTTGTTATGTATATTGGGACCCTATGCCAGTACATAGCGATTAAGTTAACTAGTATGAATTTTGACGAGGATCATATCAGTACATGTCATTGATTTTCCAAACATTATTTATTACTAAAATTAAAACATGAAATACTTGGCTAAAAAAAAAAAAATATTCGATAATTATCAAGTGAACTTTCCCCTGCAAACCATGTTTAGGATTTTAAGTCAGCTTTTCAGTTGGCGAATCCCCTCAAGCAGTGTCCCAATGGAGTCGATCTCTGATGCCTATGTTTATAATTATCAGATGACCAGGGTGTGCATCAATCTGGTCTTTGAGCTGAATGTGATGTTTCTGTCATTCCATATAGGCTTTTAAACTTAAGGTCTTGGTTGTAATATCGTAGCAATTTTTTTTTTTTTTTATGCATTTTCACCCCAAACAAGGCACAATGCCACTCTGATGTTGAGGCTACTATCTGGGACATCATTTGCTATTTGTTACATTTACTATCTGGCACATCATACTGTGTAGGGAGTTGAGCAGCAAGATTTTGGACTTGAGTGTTAAGTTTTTTCCCTTGTATTGAGATATAAAAGTTCTGTTCCCTTGTGATAAGGTTTTAGAGTGATCTCCCTTGTTGAATGTTGGTTATTTAGCTGGGAAAATAAAGATGGCAGTTTGGACAAACTTGATTTATGTAACACATAAAGTAACATTGGGTGTGTAAAAAAAAAATATCAAGAACAGTATTTTCCATTTAAGGTTAAAGTAAGCATAAGATTGTAATGTTTTTTAATCTTGTTTTTTTTATTTTCTTTATACTTTTTTTTAGTTTTGTCATGTAGTTTCATTTCAATTTAATTAAAATTTTTATAATTTTATTCATTTAATTTTTTTTATCATCATGGAGTCGCTATTTACTCCTACAATTTCATATTCATTTTTTTCAATCTTGTTTACAGCTGCCTTGAATATTGTCAGTGAAGTATCCAATCATGCAAATGAGAGCATAAGACAAGAAGTAAGTTCATTTCGTTTTTCTTTCATTTTCATTTTTTTTTTCATTCTTTTCTTCCATATTTTTTAATTTTTTTTTTCTTCATTTTTTTTGTCCTTTTTTCTTTCGTTTTTTCCTTTAATTTTTAAAGAAAATTTTAATTCATTTAATTCCGCATTTTTTAATTCCCCCCCCCTCTTTTTTTTTTTTCATCATTAGTTAATTTTTTTTTTCTTTTCATAATCATCAGCGTGTTGTAGAGATGAGACAACGAAATGGAGTTTCATTCTATATTAATAAACAAACTTTATTTGTTATATTTGTTACTAGTGTTAGTAGAAAGAAAGGGCAAAGTCTTCAGTGTATTCACGTGTGTGTGTGTGTGTGTGTGTGTTTTTTAGCGTGATAAATAAAGTTCCTTTGGGTACCGCACGTGGAAACAAATGGGAGTTTGAAAAGAACCATTGTTAGCTTGTAGTATTCACGTTCAGCCTGAAGCCAGTGAATGAGGGAGAGATGGTTTGTGATTTCACTTTTTATGTACTTGGTCACGTGATTGAGAGCTGGCTTGTGATTGGACAAACCAGGAGGACATGGATTTCAAATCTCGAATCATGAGAATTAGCTCCTGCCTATGATCATAGCAAGTGTAGGCTGCTACAGTGCTACTCCATGCTAGTCTTGTTCACCTCTACACGTTGTCCTCTTAACACTTTTCTTTTTCTACAATTCCTTGTAGAATTGTTTTTTCAAAACCTGATGCATGTTTGACATAACTGCACCATTTTCCTCCTTCAGTTGATCATCATATAGCTCGACTGAGATGAGATTGTTTCTCACTTCCTCATTAGTAATGTCGTCCTTGTTGAGGATCTTTCAGAAGCATTTCCTCTTCTATCTCATCTGTATTTGTCTATCCATATCATCAATTAGGGTCCATCTTGCACACAACAGAAATATGGAGATGACCGGGGCATGCATCAATCTGGTCTTTGAGCTGAATGTGATGTTTCTGTCATTCAATATGGGCCTTAGTTTGGCCAGTACTACTATTGTCTGCGTAATTCTTGCAAGGAGTTCAGACTTGAATCCATTGGTACTTGAAGTTGTTGATGACTTCCAGTTTCTTGCTTTTGAACTTAAGGTCTTGCCAGTAATGAATGATCTTCAGAATACCAAAAGTCATTTTGCAATGCTCCCAGTCTTCTGCCTTCCTTGGCATGCTACTGCTTTGACAAACTCATAGCACTAGTGCCCCTTTGACGTACATACCCCCAATTGACCCAACAAGCAGCAAAATTCCACCCCTTTACTGTTGAGATCTATAGATGCCGGAAAGCCTTCTACTCTATTAGTTTCTTCCCTGGATTGCTAGACTTTGGAATTCCCTCCCTGTTTCCTGCTTCTCTGACTGTGCTAAACTGTAGAAGCTTAAATGTAATGTGACCAGATACCTCGTTGCTTAACTCTCAACAGTGCTCTGTTAGACATGATCCCAAATAGTAGCCCTTATGTTGCAAGTGGCAATGTGCTTTGTTTGTATGATAGAAGCTGGTTTACCCGGAGAGGTTAACCTTTTGTCATGAACATCCTGGGAACGGTAACCGATGTATGTTTGCTGGCAGGGAGTTGCCATTGAGACTCTTCTGCTCCACTGGTGGATGACTCCAGGCCGCGTCAGGGTTAACAAACAGTATTCCAGAAAGCAATAAACATACCTCAGTCTATTGGGTTTCTTCCTCTCCATTATTGTTCATTTCAGGCCATGATGGCAACAGTTCCAAGGGGGAGGGGAGAGTTTCTTGGTTTTTCTTTCAACCATCTCCCGTCTGTAATACTTTGGAAATTCAAGTGGTGGCATACCTCTTTTTTTTTTTGAGCTGTCTACAACTTCTCGGTGCTATTATTCTTGCTGGGAATGATGCCGGCGTCTTGATGTTTAAGGCAGATCAACAACACACAACACAATTGTAATATATATAAGAAAATCTTAACTATTCATTTTTACAAGAAATATTCACAATATTTTATAATAAAAACAGTTAACAACTCATAACAATTAACTTTAACCATTCAACTTTTAAAAGAAAACTAACTAACCTTAGCTATTCTTAACTAATGCTGTGAAAGAGGATGTGCCCCCACCCTTTTACGGAGAGACAAAAACATCAACGACGAAAATACAATGAGTCCTGGCAAATTGCGTTGTTATCTCCTTCCCTGCATTTTTCTGTAAGTGAGCAAATCGCCAGAAGGCGATTTAGGGGGTGGGGGGACAACACAGTGGCACATGCAAAACACAGTGCCACATTTGGAGTGAAAAAAAAAAATCAGTGCTAGTCCTGTTCATTTTTGGATGCTGTCCTCCCATCTCTCTCTTTGATCACAACTCATATATGCAAGAGAAGTACAGAGATAACCAGGGAGCACATAAATCTTGTTTGTGAGCTGATTTTTCTGTCATTCTGTATGGGTTCTAGTTTGACCAGTACTTCTATAGTCTGCATAATTCTTGAAATCGAACACTCAAACATTGGTAAAATATTTACATTCCTCTAGAGCCATTCTAACTTCATTTGTTATGTGGTCTGAAGGATTGTGAGAATATCAAAGATGATATTGCAAACCTCCCAATCTTCTGCCTTTCTCAGCGTGCTCGTCAACATCAGTCCTGTCCATGCTCGAATGCTGTCCTCTTTTTCTTTCCCCCGCTGTACAGTTCCTTGCATGATTGTGTTTACAAGATGAATGTGTGATATGACCGCTTCATTTTCACCTTTTAATAAATGGTCATTAGATTCTCATATGGCCTGTTCTTCACTTTGCCATCAATAATGTAGTTTCTGTATGAGATGTTGAGAATCTTTCAGAAGCATCTTATCACTATAGCCAGTATTCTTATTTCCGTTCCGCAATTAGGGCCCACAACTTCCACACAACAGAAATATGGAGATAACCAGGGACCGCATCAATCAATATTTTAATGTTTCTGTAATTCCATATATGACATAATCACATTGACACACCAGTTCTTGTTAAATCATGAAGTTAAGCAACATTGAGCCTGGTCACTACCAGATGGGTGACCAATTTTGAAATTCCAAGCACTGTATATAAGTGGATGTCGACACCTCTCTGCAAGAGTTGCAAAAACCTGACATTATCATCTCCCTAACGGAGATATTCATGTGTCTGGGGACCGCTTTTCATACTCCCATGGATGGAATTTCCTCCTTTGCAGGAAGCTGGTTAGACTCACATAGGGTTCATGCCATTTCCATCCATTCCAATTCTGCCATTGTTTGCACAATTCTTGCACGAACGTCAAGCGTGGATCCATCATCCGTCATAATCGTCCCAAGGTACTTAAAACTTTTGATGGCTTCCAGTTTCTCGTTTCTGACCTTTGTTTTTTGTTGACGCAAGTAGTTTTGTTGGTCATCACTTTGGCCATCACTTTGGTCATCACTTTGGCCATCACTTTGGTCATCACTTTGGCCATCACTTTGGTCATCACTTTGGTCATCACTTTGGCCATCACTTTGGCCATCACTTTGGCCATCACTTTGGTCTTTTCCGTTCAGCACCTGCAAGTTCATTGATGCTGACCAGAACTTTTACATTCTTGGAATTTGTCAATCCTAATTCTCTCCAAAAGATGTCGAATGTTAGAGATAGCAGACAACTCTGTCTGACTTCGGCTAAATCATTAATCCTAGTAACTATTGGGCCCTGAATGACTATTGATTGCATTTGGTTTTATTTTCAGGATTATATACAGAAACTCATGGGTATACAGTATGCTTTGATTGGAGAATTTGAAGTGATTAAACCAGGACGGGTAAGTATGAAAATTTATAGATGCACTTAGTGTCTTTGTGTGAAACAGATTATTATGTCATAATATATTATTATTATATATGATGAAGTGATACATAAATAATATAAGTATGAATAAAATTACAACCATAAATATTATCTTTTATATCAGAATCTACTATTCGATGGGCAACATAGAGCAATTAACAAACAAGAAAACTTGATGAAAATAAAATTGAATAAATGACAATATTTATTAATCCATCAAAACTTTAAACAAGAAATTATAATAAAGTTGTGGTCCCTAAATGCCAAGAAGCTTTGGAATTCCTTTCCTGCTACCTGCTTCTCTTACTGTATTGATACACAGAAGTTCAAAGGTAATGTTAACCAGTATCTTGTTAATCATTCTTAGGCATAGTCCCAATTAGTAGCCCCTTATGTCCAAGTGGCGATATGCCTTGTTTGGGGTGAAGGTGAGTAAAAAAAAAAAAAAATTCCTTAACCCATGGTTTTTCAAGGGTAGGCTCTTTTTATCAGAAGATAAAAATCAATAAAAATGTATTACTGGTTAACACATTGTTTTCCTTCTGGTAACTTCATTGATTATTTGGTCCTTTACTTTGACATTTTCATCCTCTTTTAATCCTATTGAAGATGTGTTTTAATTCACAAAAATGTTTATTTTTTCTCTAATCTTTTCAAATTCATGCTGACCAGTGATATATATTTTTACTGATGAAAAGAACTTATACTTGAAAATCCAGTGTTAATGATTTTTCTTTATTACAATTCCTTGTTTGAATTTTGGATGGATTAATAAATATTATAATGTATTCAATTTTTATTTTCATCATTAATTTTTCTTTGTTATATATGATATATCTATGTATAAAGTAATAACATTTGTGTGTGTCTGTGCATACAACTCTCCTACAGTCCACACCATTGGACTGATCATCACCAAACCTGGTATACGATGGTCCCCCACCTAGGGACATTGCACACCATTTTCCAAGATAACGGTCAAAGGTTAAGGTCATATTTGGTGCGGCTCTTCATAAACTCCCCAACTAGGGATGATGCACACAAAGTTGGGTTCGTCACCATTCCAGGGGCTGCCACCATGACGCCGGCCAACTTCTTTGTGAATTTGAATCGGATCACTCTCCTCAACCTCCATCACCTCAACCAATCTTCATAGTTCATAGTTGGATTTCAGTCACTTACGGAGCTAGTTAAAAAATTTTAAACACCTTAAGCAACAGTTGCTTTTATAATATCTACTTACTGCAAGGCTGCCCGTATGTGTAAATATATATATATTTTACACACACATATATAATGATTACCATAACATTTCTTTACTCAAAAAGGTTGCAGTGTCCAATTGTGCGTACACGGGTGGTTCAGCAACCCAGATTTATTTTTGCAAACATGAGATTTTGTGTAGCTCATTAGACTCGTCCACATGAACCATCACACTTGATCAGACTAAAGTGTGTCTTGGATGTTCAGCACTGAGATATATATATATATATATATATATATATATATATATCACGCTATTTTTTTCTATTGATACTCATTTTTGCGTGGGTAATATCATTAAAAAATTTAGTCCTCACAGCCGGGTATAAAGATATCCACACAGTGAAAAATGTGATTGTCATAGATTAGTCTGCTGAGCTATATGAGATCCCATGGCAGCAACCAACCATGTCAGTGTCGAATTGAACTAAGTATAAATGGAAACCAATAGCCTTGTGTACCTCCACATTTCTATTATAAGTTATCTCCATTTATTAGGTTGCTGGTCTTATTTTTTATTTTTTTAAATATAAATAAAACAATAGATGTATGTGTGTGTAAATATCTAACCGATAAACTCTTAAACTATTGGTCACATAACACTGAAATTAACAGAAAATAGTAATCATACGCCAAGGATGGTTTATAATGAATAAAATCTTTGTTTGGATGGATGAATAACGCGTACAGAAATATGTTGGCAAGTTGAAATACAAAATGTTCATTTTAACTTGCTATTGCTTTTGCGCATGTACATAATCATTTATAGCTCAAAGTGGATTAATTTTAAATCTTTTTTACCTGTCAAAAGCTCAGACGGTAGGGAATGTAACTGGAGTACTAAATGTTTTGATTTCAATTCTAGCTGGTGGCACACAAGTTATTTTTTTTTTTTACTTTTGAAATCAGTACTATGTATTAGGTACAATATAATATTCAATAGAGAATTGGCTGTTTAATAATAAATACAAAATCTGCATGAATTAAAATAGATTTTTTATGACCTGGCTCACTCCCTGTTAGTTTTAAACAAAGTGGAAACAAAATTAATCCTTTTTATTCAAACGATTTTGGGCCCTGTCGGTGGGGCATTAGAATACACCGACTGCCCCCCTGCAATGGAGGTCCTGGATATAACCTTAAACTATATCCAGTGGTGAGGCCCCAGCTTGTGGGCTTTGGGGAGTGTGGAGCCACCCTTTAATTGCCATTGCTCCCAGGTCGACTCTGACCCGGAGTGGTAGTACCTGTTAGGGTTCCAACTATGGGTAAAATAGAAACCGACTTGAAAACAACAAATATATTCTATTAAAAATTTTCTTCAATGTTTGGATTCGGCATTAAATAACCCGAAAAGGATTGATATGCCGTAAAACAACCAACCAACCAATCAAACGATTTTGTCTTTTTTACAGAAACTAGTCAAGATGGGAGAATTGCAAAAATTATCCAGAAAAGAAATGCAGCCGAGGGTTTTCATTTTAGTAAGCATTAAAATCAGTTTTTTTATTTAATTTCTTTTTTTACTTTTATTTCAAGTTTTTTGTTTTTAATTATTCTGTAACAGAGTGCGCATGAGCACATGAGAAAATATCAGCAGCAGCAAAGGATGGCTGGCTTGCAAAGAGATTAGCAGCAGCAACCAAAAAACGTGTGCATGCAAATTAGAAAGTGTGCACGAGAAGAAAAATGCGCCGCGTGGTCAGAAGAGAAAGAAAACACAATGTTAAAGAAAATACATGTGTAAAGTCGAGGCCAAAAATGGGCCAGCTGTGGTTGGCATGCAGTCAGAGGAAGAAGAAAAGTGTACACCGGGTGAGATGGATATGTGCCAGCGAGAGACTTTTTAAGTCGTGTCGATATGGGGAAAGTAACAATAATAAAAAAAAATTTATTAAGAAAAGAAATTATTATATTTGTATTATAGGGGTAAAATTGCCCCCAAATCATTTGTCCATTCGTTTGTTCACACTTTTTTTAATAAACCATGCCTTGGATTTTTTCGAAATTTTGTACAAACATTAGTCATTGTGTAAGTAAATTTTTTACTTGTGAAGCAAGGTCCCGCATGTTTGGCTTGTTTTTTTAATATAGAGAGAATTTTGGACAAGAATGCTTATCTGTCCCTTTTCAAAGATCAAAACGAAGATATAATGCTGCTAAACTTAATGTCTAGAATCCTTATCCCAATTTTGATAAAAATCCTTTAGATTTTGATTTTTGAAAATGTCTAAAAATTTGTGGCTTAAGCTTAAGCTGTTTTCAGAAGAAATTGAAATTTAGGTGATCTTGCTTGATTGGTGTTGAATGACTCTGGATAAAACTTCTTAAAAATCGGAAGTTTTACAAAAGTCTTCAATCCGCTCTTTGTTCTTTTTACATGAAACTTTCCAAACTTTTCGCTGGAAAAACGATTGCATCATTCTACTGCTCTAGAAGGTATCTCACTCTCGATGCAATCCTCTACCTGTATAAGAACGATATAGGCCCTAAATTGGAGTATTGTGGTTACATCTGGAGAGGTGGGGAGCTTCTCCGAGAACCCTTCTCTGCCTTAACAGAGTTCAAACCCAGCTTTGAAATCTTACTAGGTGATGCCCTTTTCTCCTCCCTCTAACCTCTTTTCCACAAAAGAGGTGCGACAAGCCTGTCTCTACTGTCCCGATATTTTCATAGCAAGTGCTCGTCTGAACTTCAATCTATGGTCCTCCCACTAAACTTTCATGGAAAGCGCTCGTCAAGCTACAACCACTACCAACAAGTTCCCTCATTCTGTATCTGTGTTTAAATTTAGACAAATTCCATGAACAAAGTTTCTTTGCTAGAATTGCCCACTTGTGGAACTCTGTTTTACTGCCTTCTTCCCAACTGACTACAATATGGTCATCTTCAAGTCCAATGTAAACAAGTTCTTGCTCTCCTGCCCCCTTAAATAATTAAATTCTACTTAATTTCTACCAAAAACGATCACTTAACTGTTGTCTTAGTGACCAACTTACATTCATCATTCATGCCTTCAGGCCTAATGTTTGGAATTAGTGTACAAGTTTTTACAAAAACTTACTGGAAAGGAAAAAAAATCTGGTCAGATAAGAACTTGCTATAACACTCATTTCATTCTTGACTAAAGAAGATGAAAGATTGCTGAAAATTTTCAAAAAATAAAATACAGACGTGCTTCTGGACCAAGAGTTAGAACACAAGACTTATGAATGAAATTTTCAAATTTTTGTATTTTGTTTTTTAGTTTCTATTAAGCCAATTCTACATAGAACCTGTGGCGTAATGGATAAAGTACTAAGTAAAATTCAGTTCTAATCACATTGAAGGTCCAATCCAAATATGGGTGATACTAAGAATACAGTTGCAAATCGTTTAAGATATCTATCCAGTCATGGCTGATGGAACGAAAGCATTATACCCCCGTAGATAAAATAAAAAGTTCCGTTTGAAATTTTGTAAAGATTTTTGAGTTGAATAGAAAGAATCCAAAGTTTCACAAGAAATACCTAAAGAAGGTTGTAGGTTATGTTGGCTGAAATCATGCACATAATGACAATAATCCAATAATGAATAACCCAAATAATATGGATATCCTGTAAATATCATTAGAATGAATGCAAAGAGATTGTATAAGCATCTATGGTAGCGACTCAAACATGTTGTTTCATCCTTTAACTACTTCTTCGTCCTATCTCTTTTTGTCTCTGAGTCTGTCAATCTCTCTCTCAGTCTCTAGTGCACGAAAATGTAAAACATAAAATGTATTTTTAACATCTATATATTAATACGATAGCATGTGTGTTCCTTCGTGTGTCACGCTTGCATCTTATTTCTTCTGAGTGACTGTTGTTTAATTGTTATTTTGGTGATAATTTATATTTAGTTGTTATTTTGGTGATGATTTATATTTAGTTGTTATTTTGGTGATGATTTCTATTTAATTGTTATTTTGGTGATGATTTATATTTAATTGTTATTTTGGTGATGATTTATATTTAGTTGTTATTTTGGTGATGATTTATATTTAATTGTTATTTTGGTGATGATTTATATTTAGTTATTATTTTGGTGATGATTTATATTTAGTTGTTATTTTGGTGATGATTTATATTTAATTGTTATTTTGGTGATCATTTATATTTAGTTGTTATTTTGGTGATGATTTATATTTAATTGTTATTTTGGTGATGATTTATATTTAATTGTTATTTTGGTGATGATTTATATTTACTTGTTATTTTGGTTATGATTTATATTTAGTTGTTATTTTGGTGATGATTTATATTTAGTTGTTATTTTGGTGATGATTTATATTTAGTTGTTATTTTGGTTATGATTTATATTTAGTTGTTATTTTGGTGATGATTTATATTTAATTGTTATTTTGGTGATGATTTCTATTTAGTTGTTATTTTGGTTATGATTTATATTTAGTTGTTATTTTGGTGATGATTTATATTTAGTTGTTATTTTGGTGATGATTTATATTTAATTGTTATTTTGGTGATGATTTATATTTAGTTGTTATTTTGGTGATGATTTATATTTAGTTGTTATTTTGGTGATGATTTCTATTTAATTGTTATTTTGGTTATGATTTCTATTTAATTGTTATTTTGGTTATGATTTATATTTAGTTGTTATTTTGGTGATGATTTATATTTAGTTGTTATTTTGGTGATGATTTCTATTTAATTGTTATTTTGGTGATGATTTATATTTAGTTGTTATTTTGGTGATGATTTATATTTAGTTGTTATTTTGGTGATGATTTCTATTTAATTGTTATTTTGGTGATGATTTCTATTTAATTGTTATTTTGGTGATGATTTATATTTAATTGTTATTTTGGTTATGATTTATATTTAGTTGTTATTTTGGTTATGATTTATATTTAGTTGTTATTTTGGTGATGATTTATATTTAATTGTTATTTTTGTGATGATTTATATTTAATTGTTATTTTGGTGATGATTTATATTTAATTGTTATTTTGGTGATGATTTCTATTTAATTGTTATTTTGGTGATGATTTATATTTAATTGTTATTTTGGTGATGATTTATATTTAGTTGTTATTTTGGTGATGATTTATATTTAGTTGTTATTTTGGTGATGATTTATATTTAGTTGTTATTTTGGTGATGATTTATATTTAGTTGTTATTTTGGTGATGATTTATATTTAATTGTTATTTTGGTTATGATTTCTATTTAGTTGTTATTTTGGTTATGATTTCTATTTAATTGTTATTTTGGTTATGATTTATATTTAATTGTTATTTTGGTTATGATTTATATTTAGTTGTTATTTTGGTGATGATTTCTATTTAATTGTTATTTTGGTGATGATTTATATTTACTTGTTATTTTGGTGATGATTTATATTTAATTGTTATTTTGGTGATGATTTATATTTAATTGTTATTTTGGTGATGATTTATATTTAGTTGTTATTTTGGTGATGATTTATATTTAATTGTTATTTTGGTGATGATTTATATTTAATTGTTATTTTGGTGATGATTTCTATTTAATTGTTATTTTGGTGATGATTTATATTTAGTTGTTATTTTGGTGATGATTTCTATTTAATTGTTATTTTGGTGATGATTTCTATTTAATTGTTATTTTGGTGATGATTTATATTTAATTGTTATTTTGGTTATGATTTATATTTAATTGTTATTTTGGTGATGATTTATATTTAATTGTTATTTTGGTGATGATTTATATTTAATTGTTATTTTGGTTATGATTTCTTTTTAATTGTTATTTTGGTTATGATTTCTTTTTAATTGTTATTTTGGTGATGATTTATATTTAATTGTTATTTTGGTGATGATTTCTATTTAATTGTTATTTTGGTGATGATTTATATTTAATTGTTATTTTGGTGATGATTTATATTTAGTTGTTATTTTGGTGATGATTTATATTTAATTGTTATTTTGGTGATGATTTATATTTAATTGTTATTTTGGTTATGATTTCTATTTAATTGTTATTTTGGTGATGATTTATATTTAATTGTTATTTTGGTGATGATTTCTATTTAATTGTTATTTTGGTGATGATTTATATTTAATTGTTATTTTGGTTATGATTTATATTTAGTTGTTATTTTGGTGATGATTTATATTTAATTGTTATTTTGGTGATGATTTATATTTAATTGTTATTTTGGTTATGATTTCTATTTAATTGTTATTTTGGTGATGATTTATATTTAATTGTTATTTTGGTGATGATTTATATTTAATTGTTATTTTGGTGATGATTTCTATTTAATTGTTATTTTGGTGATGATTTCTATTTAATTGTTATTTTGGTGATGATTTCTATTTAATTGTTATTTTGGTGATGATTTATATTTAGTTGTTATTTTGGTGATGATTTATATTTAATTGTTATTTTGGTGATGATTTATATTTAGTTGTTATTTTGGTGATGATTTATATTTAATTGTTATTTTGGTGATGATTTATATTTAATTGTTATTTTGGTGATGATTTCTATTTAATTGTTATTTTGGTGATGATTTATATTTAATTGTTATTTTGGGGATGATTTCTATTTAATTGTTATTTTGGTGATGATTTCTATTTAATTGTTATTTTGGGGATGATTTATATTTAATTGTTATTTTGGTGATGATTTATATTTAATTGTTATTTTGGTGATGATTTCTATTTAATTGTTATTTTGGTGATGATTTATATTTAGTTGTTATTTTGGTGATGATTTCTATTTAATTGTTATTTTGGTGATGATTTATATTTAATTGTTATTTTGGTGATGATTTATATTTAGTTGTTATTGTGGTGATGATTTATATTTAGTTGTTATTTTGGTGATGATTTATATTTAGTTGTTATTTTGGTGATGATTTATATTTAGTTGTTATTTTGGTGATGATTTATATTTAATTGTTATTTTGGTGATGATTTATATTTAATTGTTATTTTGGTGATGATTTCTATTTAATTGTTATTTTGATGATGATTTATATTTAGTTGTTATTTTGGTGATGATTTCTATTTAATTGTTATGTTGGTGATGATTTATATTTAGTTGTTATTTTTGTTATGATTTATATTTAGTTGTTATTTTGGTTATGATTTATATTTAGTTGTTATTTTGGTGATGATTTATATTTAATTGTTATTTTGGTGATGATTTATATTTAATTGTTATTTTGGTGATGATTTCTATTTAATTGTTATTTTGGTGATGATTTATATTTAGTTGTTATTTTGGTGATGATTTATATTTAATTGTTATTTTGGTTATGATTTATATTTAGTTGTTATTTTGGTGATGATTTATATTTAGTTGTTATTTTGGTGATGATTTATATTTAATTGTTATTTTGGTGATGATTTATATTTAGTTGTTATTTTGGTGATGATTTCTATTTAATTGTTATTTTGGTGATGATTTATATTTAGTTGTTATTTTGGTTATGATTTATATTTAGTTGTTATTTTGGTGATGATTTCTATTTAATTGTTATTTTGGTTATGATTTATATTTAGTTGTTATTTTGGTGATGATTTATATTTAGTTGTTATTTTGGTGATGATTTATATTTAGTTGTTATTTTGGTGATGATTTATATTTAGTTGTTATTTTGGTGATGATTTATATTTAGTTGTTATTTTGGTGATGATTTATATTTAATTGTTATTTTGGTGATGATTTATATTTAGTTGTTATTTTGGTGATGATTTATATTTAATTGTTATTTTGGTGATGATTTATATTTAATTGTTATTTTGGTGATGATTTCTATTTAATTGTTATTTTGGTGATGATTTATATTTAATTGTTATTTTGGTGATGATTTATATTTAGTTGTTATTTTGGTGATGATTTCTATTTAATTGTTATTTTGGTGATGATTTATATTTAATTGTTATTTTGGTGATGATTTATATTTAGTTGTTATTTTGGTGATGATTTATATTTAGTTGTTATTTTGGTGATGATTTATATTTAGTTGTTATTTTGGTGATGATTTATATTTAATTGTTATTTTGGTGATGATTTATATTTAGTTGTTATTTTGGTGATGATTTCTATTTAATTGTTATTTTGGTGATGATTTATATTTAGTTGTTATTTTGGTGATGATTTATATTTAGTTGTTATTTTGGTGATGATTTATATTTAGTTATTTTGGTGATGATTTATAGTTAGTTGTTATTTTGGTGATGATTTATATTTAATTGTTATTTTGGTGATGATTTATATTTAATTGTTATTTTGGTGATGATTTCTATTTAATTGTTATTTTGGTGATGATTTATATTTAGTTGTTATTTTGGTGATGATTTCTATTTAATTGTTATGTTGGTGATGATTTATATTTAGTTGTTATTTTGGTTATGATTTATATTTAGTTGTTATTTTGGTTATGATTTATATTTAGTTGTTATTTTGGTGATGATTTATATTTAATTGTTATTTTGGTGATGATTTATATTTAATTGTTATTTTGGTGATGATTTCTATTTAATTGTTATTTTGGTGATGATTTATATTTAGTTGTTATTTTGGTGATGATTTATATTTAATTGTTATTTTGGTTATGATTTATATTTAGTTGTTATTTTGGTGATGATTTATATTTAGTTGTTATTTTGGTGATGATTTATATTTAGTTGTTATTTTGGTGATGATTTATATTTAATTGTTATTTTGGTGATGATTTATATTTAATTGTTATTTTGGTGATGATTTCTATTTAATTGTTATTTTGGTGATGATTTATATTTAGTTGTTATTTTGGTGATGATTTCTATTTAATTGTTATGTTGGTGATGATTTATATTTAGTTGTTATTTTGGTTATGATTTATATTTAGTTGTTATTGGGGTGATGATTTATATTTAGTTGTTATTTTGGTGATGATTTATATTTAATTGTTATTTTGGTGATGATTTATATTTAATTGTTATTTTGGTGATGATTTCTATTTAATTGTTATTTTGGTGATGATTTATATTTAGTTGTTATTTTGGTGATGATTTATATTTAATTGTTATTTTGGTTATGATTTATATTTAGTTGTTATTTTGGTGATGATTTATATTTAGTTGTTATTTTGGTGATGATTTATATTTAATTGTTATTTTGGTGATGATTTATATTTAGTTGTTATTTTGGTGATGATTTCTATTTAATTGTTATTTTGGTGATGATTTATATTTAGTTGTTATTTTGGTGATGATTTATATTTAGTTGTTATTTTGGTGATGATTTCTATTTAATTGTTATTTTGGTTATGATTTATATTTAGTTGTTATTTTGGTGATGATTTATATTTAGTTGTTATTTTGGTGATGATTTCTATTTAATTGTTATTTTGGTGATGATTTATATTTAGTTGTTATTTTGGTGATGATTTATATTTAGTTGTTATTTTGGTGATGATTTATATTTAATTGTTATTTTGGTGATGATTTATATTTAGTTGTTATTTTGGTGATGATTTATATTTAATTGTTATTTTGGTGATGATTTATATTTAATTGTTATTTTGGTGATGATTTATATTTAATTGTTATTTTGGTGATGATTTCTATTTAATTGTTATTTTGGTGATGATTTATATTTAATTGTTATTTTGGTGATGATTTATATTTAGTTGTTATTTTGGTGATGATTTCTATTTAATTGTTATT
The DNA here is from genome assembly GCF_053919585.1 of Euprymna scolopes. Classification (NCBI taxonomy): domain Eukaryota; kingdom Metazoa; phylum Mollusca; class Cephalopoda; order Sepiida; family Sepiolidae; genus Euprymna; species Euprymna scolopes. The sequence goes on from NC_136517.1 coordinate 14,550,562, forward strand.
TTGGTGATGATTTATATTTAATTGTTATTTTGGTGATGATTTATATTTAGTTGTTATTTTGGTGATGATTTATATTTAGTTGTTATTTTGGTGATGATTTATATTTAGTTGTTATTTTGGTGATGATTTATATTTAGTTGTTATTTTGGTGATGATTTATATTTAGTTGTTATTTTGGTGATGATTTCTATTTAATTGTTATTTTGGTGATGATTTATATTTAATTGTTATTTTGGTGATGATTTATATTTAGTTGTTATTTTGGTGATGATTTATATTTAGTTGTTATTTTGGTGATGATTTATATTTAGTTGTTATTTTGGTGATGATTTATATTTAGTTGTTATTTTGGTGATGATTTATATTTAATTGTTATTTTGGTGATGATTTATATTTAATTGGTATTTTGGTGATGATTTCTATTTAATTGTTATTTTGGTGATGATTTATATTTAGTTGTTATTTTGGTGATGATTTCTATTTAATTGTTATGTTGGTGATGATTTATATTTAGTTGTTATTTTGGTTATGATTTATATTTAGTTGTTATTTTGGTTATGATTTATATTTAGTTGTTATTTTGGTGATGATTTATATTTAATTGTTATTTTGGTGATGATTTATATTTAATTGTTATTTTGGTGATGATTTCTATTTAATTGTTATTTTGGTGATGATTTATATTTAGTTGTTATTTTGGTGATGATTTCTATTTAATTGTTATTTTGGTTATGATTTATATTTAGTTGTTATTTTGGTGATGATTTATATTTAGTTGTTATTTTGGTGATGATTTATATTTAGTTGTTATTTTGGTGATGATTTCTATTTAATTGTTATTTTGGTTATGATTTATATTTAGTTGTTATTTTGGTGATGATTTATATTTAGTTGTTATTTTGGTGATGATTTCTATTTAATTGTTATTTTGGTGATGATTTATATTTAGTTGTTATTTTGGTGATGATTTATATTTAGTTGTTATTTTGGTGATGATTTATATTTAATTGTTATTTTGGTGATGATTTATATTTAGTTGTTATTTTGGTGATGATTTATATTTAATTGTTATTTTGGTGATGATTTCTATTTAATTGTTATTTTGGTGATGATTTATATTTACTTGTTATTTTGGTTATGATTTATATTTAGTTGTTATTTTGGTGATGATTTCTATTTAATTGTTATTTTGGTGATGATTTATATTTAATTGTTATTTTGGTGATGATTTATATTTAGTTGTTATTTTGGTGATGATTTATATTTAGTTGTTATTTTGGTGATGATTTATATTTAGTTGTTATTTTGGTGATGATTTATATTTAGTTGTTATTTTGGTGATGATTTATATTTAATTGTTATTTTGGTGATGATTTATATTTAGTTGTTATTTTGGTGATGATTTATATTTAGTTGTTATTTTGGTGATGATTTCTATTTAATTGTTATTTTGGTGATGATTTATATTTAATTGTTATTTTGGTGATGATTTATATTTAATTGTTATTTTGGTGATGATTTATATTTAGTTGTTATTTTGGTGATGATTTATATTTAATTGTTATTTTGGTGATGATTTATATTTAGTTGTTATTTTGGTGATGATTTCTATTTAATTGTTATTTTGGTGATGATTTATATTTAGTTGGTATTTTGGTGATGATTTATATTTAATTGTTATTTTGGTGATGATTTATATTTAGTTGTTATTTTGGTGATGATTTCTATTTAGTTGTTATTTTGGTGATGATTTATATTTAATTGTTATTTTGGTGATGATTTCTATTTAATTGTTATTTTGGTGATAATTTATATTTAATTTATATTTAGTTGGAATTCATTTTTGAGATGAGTATTATTTTATTAATTTATTGCGGACTATTATTCTCATCTTTCTTAGTTGTTGAAGAAAAGATGAGGATAATAGTCCGCAATAAATAAAAAATTAATAAATAATACTCATCTCAATAATGAATTCCAATTAAATAATATATATACCATTCAGTACAGATCCGACAATGGAAGATCAGATAATGAATAAACATGGATTTATAAAACCAAAAAATCTAACCTTGATCACCCTTTGTGGCCTGTGACGCAGTGGAGAGAGACATTGAATCTTTACGGATCCAGATGAGAATTGTCTAAAAATAGCGGTTTCAATCTTATTCAAAGCCGGCCAGAGGCTTACTTGGCCAAAACGTGGTGAGACGGCAAAAACTATGGATGGCAGTAATTGCTGAGAATTCAGTTAGGAGATTCGGAGATCCTATCCCGTCGCGGTTACCACCTGACGAAGGCCAGAGGAATAGTTGGCCGAAACGTTGTGCAACAACAACAAAAAAAGATGGGGATAATAGTCTGCAAAAAATAATGGTGATAATTGTCGAAATGGCATAGAGAATCTCTTCTTCCGCTTATATTTCCTAGCTTTGATGCATCTTTCTATTACAGCAATTGTAAAAGTTGTTAAATTAAAATCTATTTTGCTATTCATTGTGCAATTTTTATTTGATTTCAGTTTAACGATACCTTATTGTACACAACGCCAGTTGCGAGTGGCTACAAACTGAATAATGTCCTCAAACTTGCCGGCATGAAGGTAAGAAACAAAGCTTTTTCAAAAGCCAATCTCCAGTTAATTTGGATCAAAGAGTATCTTCAGTACATCAATTATGGTTGTTTGTAGTGGTGTAGAGACACTAGCTACAAGACCCTAACGACATACACACACACACACACACACACACACATCTATGTCTTACAGTTGCTTATCTATAATGTCTGTATCTATATGTTTTTATTATGCATGTAAATTATGGACTTTGGCTTTACGTTCATTTTCAGTTAATTTTAGTCTAAGTGTATTTTCGGTATGACAATTATAGTCGCTTGTACTTGCGTAATGTTGAAGAATGCCCTCAACCTCCCAACCAGGATGACCAGGAAAGATTAGCTAGGAAATGAATTCCAACATAAAACCAATGCCCTCTATTGAACTTTGCAGACGAAGTGACGCCATGCGCAGTTAACCATTACTAGTTTTGTTTATATTGGAGATGGGGTCAAGCTACAGAATTCAGAAGGATGAGAAAACAAACATATTTGGTTTTTCGTGGAAGTAAGCCAAAAATAAACAGACATTTATGATATTCAAGGCAACACTGGCTGTTGCGGGAGATTGATGACTGAGGCTGATGAAAGATGTCAGTCAGTTTTAGCTAAAGTCCCGAATTTGAGAGATAGGACGTTTAGTTTGGATGTAGAGACATTAGCTACAAGACTAATGACATGCAGATATGTGTCCAACAGTTGCTTATATACAATGTCTATGCGTTTATATCAAGAATGTCAATTATGAACTGTGGCTTCATGCCGTCAATCACTGAGTACACCAGAATCTCGACGCGGCCAATAATGATGATGATGAAAAACATCATAACACATGCGTTTGGGGAAAGGCAACCAATCGGAGATGCAAGCATAGTTTAACACTTTGTGGTCAAGTTGAGTTGGTTTCCTTACTGACATGCACCACATTTTAAGTGATGGTAACCCATATGTAGCAGTTCTAGACAAGGTTTATGAAATAGTTGGCAACTTCCAACCACTGAAGACTAACCACTTGTGGGCCATGAAAAACAGCTTTTGTGATATTTCCTTAAAGGAAGAAATCCAAATCTTACCCCGACTTATAATGAATCGACTATAATGCTGAAACCTTTACTTTCTTACCATGCAGATGGGAGTTTGTTCAGTAGAATTGAAGGAGGTTACATGTGCCATTTTATAGGCCAGCTTAAGCATTGGTACTTATTCACTATTTGACTCTAAAATAATGTTATTATTTAGAAAGCTATTCTTAACATGGAGAGGGGAGGGTGTTTTGTAACTATTTTATACCGTCACCTTAGAATTTAATAGAAAAGATATTGGAAAACTTAAATTTAACTTGAAAATACTGTTTTAAAAAATAGCATGGGTCAAAGAGTGCATAAGCATTTCCTCAGTTTTGATCTCAGACCAAATCAAACCAAATCAGACTAAATTTTTAAGAGGCAGAGTTTATGTTTCTGCTGTGTCAGTGAAAGCAAGTAACAATAATTGCAAACACAGAATATCAATTCGCTTCTTTCTAATATTTTCTTCACCAGCAAAATAAAAGTTTGTTCTTAGTATCAGCAGCATTATTCATTTCAATTCATAAATAACAATCCGTCAAAAAGTGCATTCAAAATTACATTGCTGATGACAATCAAAAACACACGCCAACGGCATTAGCTGCATAGCATCCCAAAAAGATTTCTGCTGAGAAAAAAATGTCACTCCTTCTCATGAGCTCCTATTTTTACATAATAATATCACATTCCAACCGAACACAGAACTCATTTGTGTCACTTGTGTTAGACTACACCGCTCTCTAACTGAAAGTCATGGGCTGTTTATCTATAGACATAAAAACACTCACTGCCAAGAAAAAGAAACTGTTATTTCTCTCGAACTCAAGTGTTTCACAATCGCAACATGGAACTTCTATCCAGAAAAACATTGCCATTTCAATTTTTTGTGTAGTCTTTTCTCTTAACTACATATATTTTTCATTTGTAGACCTGCTGTCCGCAACATATATCATCATGTTCCACCAAGCATGCAATATTGTGTACGTGTTTACTTAAATACAATTCATTTTACAATCTAGAGGTAGAATGATCACTTCTGTTCTCTACAGCCCCTTTTCTCACAAAAGATACACTTGCTAGTCTCTCTCTCTACTCAATTGTTATTTCCATAGAAGGTGCTCGACTGAGCTCCAATTTCTTGTTCTCTTTGTAAAACATAATTTAATCTATTTCTTTTTTTTTTAGGTGGAAACGCCAACGTTACACGACTTCAAAAATGAATTTAGCATTATCAGTATACAGCGGTCGTTCACGGTCTGTGCCAAGTAAGTAATTATCCAATTTTCAGAGTAGTGTTCAACAAAGCATATTTGAAGCAGATACTTTCATAGATCACTATTCATGGCCATGAGCCATGTAGCCTTTGTTAAGTCAACATTTGCAATTTTATGTAGAAAAATTTCTGATATATTAAATGTATCGTATCGTCATCGAATTCAAGTGTTATAAAGATTGACTGAATAAATGTGGAAGTTGCTTCTGGTCAACTTGGCGTGTGTTACGAACATAGATGAGTAACGAAGCCAATGTTGGGCTACAACTGTTCACCTGCATGACACATTTGAGGCAATCACAAAAGAGAATCTTATCTGACAATAAACGCAACTGGTGTGGATAGACGGGTTCTCTGCTTTTTAGCGTCTAGAAAAAGCAGATTTCCACTTGAGTCACTAGAGCGTCCCATTGATGTTTTTTGTCAAATTTTTCTTTTCAATTTTTTTTTTTTTTTTTTAAATTTTTTTGATGTTTCTGAATTTTTTAGATGAGGATTGGTTATTCATATTATTTGGATTCTTCATTAAACTACTATTCTCATCTTGATTTTCACAACATTTCGGTCGATATAACCTCTGACTTTCTTCAGGTATATCTTGTCGAACTCAAGAAAGTTTCTGTTGAACTCTAGAATTTGGATGGAATTTCCACTGAAATTCGTTGTGCATTGTTTTTTTTAATCAAATCTCTGCTCTCCAAGAAACCTAATAAAAATGAACCAAATACAGATACATAAATATGATCAGCACAAACCAACGACCACATTTTAAGTGATGGTAACCCATATGTAGCAGTTCTAGACAAGGTTGTATGAAATAGTTGACGACTTCCAACCGCTGAAGACTAACCACTTGTGAGCCATGAAAAACAGCTTTTGTGATATTTTCTTAAAGGAAGAAATCCAAATCTAACCCCGACTTATAATGAATCGACTATAATGCTGAAACCTTTACTTTTTTACAAAGGAAGAAATAGACCACAAAGAAAATTAAACTAGTAACGGATTGCTATTACAAAAGCTCCCCTCTCCTCACTCGCAAAAATACATCTTTACGTGTATAGAACATAATCTTGATGTTACGCCATTGCTTTTACCAAACACTGTGTATATATAAAATTTTAACTCTCTCTCCCTTAAAAAGTCGCAGAATATGTGGAATGCAAATGTGTTGAGTGTGTTATGATTGCAAGAAATCTTTTTCAGTGCTTGTTTACATTGGTGATCTTTAAACACACATTTCAGGTGAAAACTTTATTACATACTTAGATTTCATGATGTAATTAATATAAACTACAAAAATTACAAAAAATGATTCTATAGAAGATGTGCTAGATGTATTTTTAACAAAAAAAAATCATCCACAATTACATTCTGTAGACCCTTAATTTATGTCAAGGGAGATAAATCAGTTTGGCATACAAAATTGGTTGCACAACTCTTCTCCATGAAGACATACAATGAAACTTGTAATTTTTCTGCTGCATAATTTTTCATAATTGTTGGAATTTATACCAATTTTGACATGACATCCAAGTATGTAATAATGTTTTTACCTGAAATGCGTTGGTTTAAAAGATCCCCAATATAAAGAAGTGCATCTTTTTTTTACTCACCTTCACCCCAAACAAGGGATATTGCCACTTGGGACCATGTCTATAAGAAATCATGATGTCGGTTTCTGTTGCATTTGAACTTCTGCATATCAGTACAGTTTGGGAAGCAGGTAGCAGGAATGGAATTCCAAAGTCTAACCGTTCAGGGAAGAAACTATTAGAGTAAAATACTTTCTGGCATTTAGGGACCTCAACAGTGGAGGGGTGTAATTTTGTTGCTAAGCGGGTTTGTCAGGCATATGTACGTTGAGGGGACACAACTGCAATGAGTTCATCAGAACACATTCCATTAAAATATTTGTAAAATAGGCACAGGGATGCAACATTTTGGCGATGGAACAGGGGTTGGAGCCTAGTTGACAAAGTGGGATTAGATTGCAGATGCTTTTCTGGGCCCTATCCAAGAGGGTGAGGCTAGTGGTAAACAATACTCCTTGCATGGGCGAATGGTGGCCTTGTAGAGGTACAGGGTACTCTCAGGTGTGAGCAGGTTTTTTAGCATGACAGAGAGAGCCTACCTTCCTCACAGCAACCTTCACAATGTCCTCGATGTATTTGTTCCAGTTCATATTTGCCATGAATGTTAAGCTGAGTAGTTTGAAGGAAGAATTCTTAGGTCGGGAGTTATTTGTCATCGATGGTTGAAGACGCTTCTTGTAATTGTTAAAGGAGAGCAGCTTAGTCTTACTAGCATTAAATGTTAACATCCATTTGCAACCCCATTCCACTACAATATGGAGGTCATGTTCTAAGGATTCAGCCATTGTCTTAGATTTTTGTACATCTGTTCTTCCTTCATGCATGTTATAGAGTGTTGTAGCATCAGCAAATATACCCATATTGGACTTAATATTATCAGGGAGGTCATTGATGAATATCAGAAATAATAATGATGCAAGGATCGACCCCTAAGGCACTACTACATTAATGTTATGCTGCTTTAATGAACATCCATCAATGACAACCTGGATGGTCCTATTGTCTAAGAAGGATCTAATTATATTCAATATTTATTCAGTTATACTGTATGACTAGATTTTCATTAGCAACCTTTCATGCCAGACTTTGTCAAAGGAATTGGATATATTTTTTTGTTTATAATTTTACATTTTCTTATTTGCAGTATGTCTTTGGAACATAAATTATAAACAATGATTCAGTAGATGTGCTAGATGTATTTTTAACAAAAAAAAAAAAAAATCATCTACAATTACGTTCTGTAGACCCTTGATTTATATCAAGGGAGATAAGTCAGTTTGCTATACAGAATTGATTGCACAACTGTTCTCCATGAAAACAAATTATAAAACTTGATAATTTGATAAATTTTATTTTTTACTTGTAATTATTTTTTCTGCTGGATAATTTTTCATAATTTCTTGTAAACAAGCACCTCTTTTTTTCTTTTTCTTTCTTTTTTTTTAAAATATAATTCTGCATTTTCTTACTTGCAGTACGTCTTTGGAACGTGATGAATGGATTGAAGCGTTTGCAAAAGCAATTGACGAAAACAACTTGAAACGAAATTCTTTTGAAGTGAATAGAACCCCGGTATCGGTAAGCGTTGTACTTCTCTGCTTTGTTCATTCTGTCGCTTCCGATGAACTCCACGTCCATTTCATTATAATTTTATTATTCTTAAATTAGCGACTATGTTCAACTTTTTGCTTTTATTTGCTGCCATGAGTGTTAAGCCAAGCATCCAACACCATCCCCTTGATATCTATTTACATAAAAAAAAAAAATGTCTATCATATCTATTTGTATTTTTATTTATTTATTTTTTTTTTTTTAGGCCTTAGAGGGAGGCTTTGTTTTGGGAGCCAAGGCTCCTCTTTGGGTACCCGATGCTCGGGTTACTATGTGTATGTTATGTACATGTGGTTTCACTGTCACTTGGAGACGACATCATTGCAGGGCGTGTGGAAGGGTAAGTACTTGTTATGATGATTTTGATTATCCTTGAAGATGCAAATTAATGTTAATACTTTTGCCTTTTTAAAATAAAAACTATTCCTCTGACATTCGTCAGGTTGTTAACCACGTCAGGATAGGAATGCTGAATCTTCAATTGTATCTTCAATAATTACTGCCTTCCATAGTTGTCGTCTCACCACGTTTTGGCCAACTAATCCTCTGGTCGGCTTTGGGTAGGATTGAAACCGCTATCTTCAGACAAAACGTTGACTAAAAGAAGGTTTATCAGGCACGTGTATGCAGTGTGATATATGGAAATGAAACCTGGCCAGTGAGGGTTCAAGACATGCACTGCATGCGAATATTCGAAGAAAACAAATGAAAAACTCTCCAAACGTCAGAAATTTTGATGCACAGTTTGATATTTATCAATGACTACTACTACTAATAATAATAATAATAATAATAATAATAATGATAATAATAAACACTTAAAGGTTTCAAAACTATTGGTTAGAATTGCACCAAATTCGGCAACTAAACGTGGAATTTTTTTTTTTTTTTTTTAAAACTCCAAGAATGAGAGACTAGTGGTAGATGTATCAATTCAGATGTGGCAACAATACTCCATGGAAGGGCAAATTCTAAAATTGTAAAGACATAGGATGCTCTGTAATTTTCTATCACAGCAGAGGGAGTTAACCTTCTTTGCAGCAGCTTTGGCAATTTCCTCGATGTATTTGTTCCAATTCATGTTGCTTGTGAATATTAAGCTGAAGATTTTGAATGATGAGCTCTCAAGTAAGTGTTGTCATGGAAATTATAAAAAGCTATAGGTTCCAAAACTATTGGTTAGAATTTACCAGATCTGGCAACTAAATAATAACCAATGTTCAGCATTTTGACTTTCTAATAAAAAAAAAACAACAATTTACCAAAATAATGCAGGGTTTGTTATTTTCATGCCTTTTTTATTTATTTTTGCAGGTTGTTTGTGGAAACTGTTCTAATAACAAAGCTCCACTTCATTATCTTGACAACAAACCGAACAGGGTTTGCGATGAATGCTTCAAAAGTTTGAAAGATGGTCAGTCATGCTTACAATTATTTTTCTGTTTTTTTTTTTTTTTTAGGTCATCTAAAAAGTTGTAGTATTTTGACCTATTTATGCTGGATGTAATCGAATGTTTTGTTCAGGAATAAAAGCTATATTTGTGGTGTCTCTGTCTCTCTGTGACACTGTTTATATATGACTGTGTTAAAATGGTGTAAAATAGTGTTAAATTAATATTGCAATGATGTTAAAATATTCTGAAATAATGTTACAATAATATTAGTGTTAAAATGGTGTAAAACTGAAAATAGTGTTAAAACAGTATTAAAATAATGTTAAAACAGTGTTAAAATAATATTAAAACAATGTTAAGATAGTGTTAAAATAATGTTAAAACATTAAAACAGTATTAAAATAGTGTTAAAACTGTTAACATGGTGTGAAAATAGTGGTGTTAAAGCGTATTATTGCTTGACTGGGAACATTATATAATCTTAAAAAAAAACTACATACATACAATACGAAAGTAATATAAATTGTTTTGGATTCTTAAAATAATTTCGAACATGATTGAGAATATTTTATTTATTTATTTATTTATTTATTTTGAAAGGAAATAAAAATATCCTCCGTCTATATCTATAAATATAAAAGCGAAAATGTATGTATGTATGCATGCTTTTCCTCGATGTCCACAAAAGGCTTCTTTCAGAGAAGCGCTCGCTTGCTTCACAACTTCTTAAAACTTTTTATATGATTTATAAATTGTAATATCTCACAGTTAACCATGGAGCTCGCCTGTCTATTTAATTTTATTGACTTTCAAACGTTAATTATTCCACATTTCCCGCATCGGCACACGTTACATTCGGTTTTCGGTATAAACAAAAAGCGAAACTCGACTCTAATCACAGGCCCAGAGCCAGTGGTCTCTAGAGAGCTAAGTAACGTTTGGTCAATGTCGACTTCGTCATATCAGACGGTAGCTTTCATTTCGAGACGAAGGAGCGGGTTTTTAAAAACAAACAAACCGATTTATTGACCTCATTAAAAACTGTCCCGCACAAAATGCTAACTGCTGAATAGCTATCGCCGTCACGTCAATCAAAAATGCGCACCTGTTTTTTTTCACACTTTACTATTTTCCAACTGCATGTCAAGGCTTCGTTTTTTTTTCACGGGCACCTGTTTTTTTTTCACATTTCGGGTTTTTTTCACACACACCTACAAACACCCGGGCAACGCCAGGTACCTCTCGCTAGTCTATATATATAAAAGGCAAAATGTATGTGACCATTTCGTGTATGTCTGGCAAAGGCTTTTCTCGCACACGGTCCCGGGTTCGTTACTATCACTTAAAACTGTTTATATACCCCCTATATCATAATATGTAGGATTTGGGAATGCGGGTCGTCTCTAGATTTATTTACGTTGACTTTTATGAGATTCGCGCTATTTCGCTTTGTCCCCGGTTTGTCCTGCATTTTAGTATAAATACAGTGAAAAACGTTGTGTTCTCGGCTCTCGCGCTGCTTTCCCCCCTTCCCACCATCATCTGGGGGGAAGTGAAAACTAAAAATAACGATCCCACGATGACCTCATTTAGCGTCTTCCTGTCAATCAAACCTCTTTTACTAGCTTTATAAGCCTTAACTTAACACGCTAATCAATTACTCTCACTCGTGGTCGAGACCATTAAGTAGTTGGCATTGGTTTCCACCTCCGCATCAAGGCTTCCGGGTTCAATCCCTCCTCCCGACCAAGTTCCCCCCCCCACACACACACACACATACACAGGTTTATTTATGTCATTTTTTTTTTTTTTTTTTTTTTGCATCATCTTTTTTTATAATATTTAAGCAGGATTATTAATTACCCCCCCCCTCTACACACACCTACAAACACCCGGGCAACGCCCCCCCCCCCGCTAGCATATATATATAAAAGCGAAAATGTGTGCTTGTGCATTTTCTCTGTATGTCCGCTAAAGGCTTTTTTCGGGGTGTTTCTCGGGTTGGTCACTCATAACTTTTTATATGCTACCTAGATTATAATATCTAAGATTTACGAAAGGGGGTGATGTTTATCTTTTATTTGGGCGACTTTTACATGCTATTTTCACAATATTTTTTACTCTCTGCGTGCTTCTTTGGCTTTATCATATATGTGAAACTGAACAATAGCAAACTTAGCCTCCTGGCACTCGTGCTCGAGATGTCCAGAAAGCAATGAAGTTTGATCAATGCAGCCAAAATTAGTCATACCAGACAATTGCTATTCAGTACGACACTCCTCTTTAAATGGGGAGTTGGTTTTCACAAACATCTTGGGGAAAACAAACAACATATGCAGAAACTGGCTTGCAGCCAAAGTTAAGTGCGTTTCATTCCCTATGGCGTGATGGTTGACCTCATTTAATTCATGCACCTGCCACATCATTTTTTAATTGTTTCATTTCACACGTTTTCAGTTCTCTGCCACCGTTGCGTGGCGGTAAGTCATCAGCCTATTAACCTCAAGTGTTAGGGTTCGGGTTTGAACCTACCTACTTACCAAAACATTTTTTTTTCTTTTACACCTCCAAACACTCGGGCAACGCCGGGTACCCCCGCTAGTTAATCATAAAGCTGAATGTGTTTAATGGTGTTAGTCGGCATGTTTTCTATGATATTCATCTATTACCACTTTTTTTTTTTTTTACAAACAAAGCATATTGCCTCTTAAACGTAAGGAGCTACTATTTGGGATTGTGTAAAACAGTGATCGTGAGTAGTTATTCACATTACATTGAAATTCTGCAGATTAATACATCAAGAGAAGCAGGAAATGGGAAGGAAATTCCAAAATCTAGTAGTTGGAGGGAAGAAACTATTACAGTCAAAAATTTTTTTGGCGTCTAGGAGCCTCAATAGTGAAGTAGTGAGATTTTGCTGCTTTTTGGGTTAGTCAGGAGTATGTATGCCTGAGGGGGGGAGGCACAAGTGCTATGAGTTCATCAGAGCACATTCCATTAAAGTGCTTTTAAAAGAGGCACAGGGATGTGATGATGGAACAGAGGTTAGACCTTGGCCGATGTTTCTAAAAGTAAAGATTTCTGATTCTTCTGAAATAAAACAAATTCCGCAATGTATTTATTATTTTTTTATTATTTATATTTTAAAAAATTTGTTATGGTTTTATTATGTTTGAAAAAATTTATTTGTTATGTTTAAAAACATTTATTTGTTATGTTTAAAAACATTTATTTGTTATGTTTAAAAACATTTATGTTTAAAAATTATTGTTTCAAAAAATTATTTATGTTTATAAAAATTTGTTTTAAAAAATTTATTTGTTATGTTTAAAGCATTTATTTATGTTTCCAAAAACATGTATTTATGTTTAAAAACATTTATTGTGCTTATAAAAATTTATTTGTTTAAAAACATTTTTTTGTTATGTTTAGAAAAATTTGTTTAAAAAGTTGGCAGAGAAAATCACTTATTTATATGAAATTTCAATCATTAAAAAAAAAAAAAAAAAAACTTTTTTTTATACTCAACAAAATTTAATAAACATGACGGATCATACACATTCCACCATTTATAACATTTCATTTCTGTGATTATAAATTTGTTTTTAACAAAAAAAAAAAAAAATTATAAAATGAATGTAATGTTTCGATCTTATTCAAGTGCATTTTTTCCAACTGACAAACTTTGGAATCTATGAAATTTAGAACCGAACCCTTTTATTTAGTCGACAGGGGGGGGATTATTCTGATTCTGTCAGCAATTACTGAGTACAAGTGTTAATTTTATGTTAATTTTAGTTATTATTGCCTTTAGTAGTGACTAAACCTCCAACCGTCATAAAACTTTCACTAGAAACTGATAGTTAAACAACGCTCTTAACCATTAGACCATATATTCATATGGACAAAGCACTTATATTTGGTTGTGGCTGAAGGAATGAGAATACTCTACCTTTGGATTAAATGAAAGGTTCAGTTTGAAATTTGGTACATGTTTTCAAGTATAACTAGAAGGCTCCCAAGTTCGACAAGATAAACCTGAAGAAGGTTGGATGTTACATCAACTGAAACGCGAAAATAACAATCCAAATCAGAAAATTAATCTGTATTATCACAGGTGGCATCTTCTGTTTGGTGCAAATTTTCAACCCACATGACATTTTTGTCATTTCTTCCGATCCAGGGCAAGTTGGTTGATGGTCATCCAACTGTTGAGAAATGTCTAATCAAAAACATTTTCTCTCCACTTTTGCCATGGCTTTCCCCTGCCTCTTTTGCCTTCTAATATTACCTCAAAGTGTAACATTTCAGGCCAGTGATTGATCGTTTGCATAACTCCAGTGATATAATTTTTTTTTTCTGATTTAGTGAAATTTGATGGTTTGTTTCTTTAATGAAAGATTATTCTCATTTAAGATAAAGTGATTTCTTTGTATTAGATTGCTTCTTTTTTTTTTTTTTAATAAATTGACAATGTCATTTTTTTTTTTAATAAATTGACAATGACTTTTTTTTTTTTAATAAATTGACAATGTCATTTTTTTTAATAAATTGAGTCATTTTTTTTTTTTTTTAATAAATTGACAATGTCATTATTTTTTAATAAATTGACAATGTCATTTTTTTTTAATTGACAATGTCATAATTTTCTATATTAACATTTTTGCTTGTTTGTTAAGAAAGAATTTTTGTTTCTTTTCGCAGATGTCTACCAACAAGTCCAGGAATCAAAAACTGCAAAAGAAAAAGGAGAAGACTTAAATTTTCCCATATCACCAGAATCCCTTTTGTCCCGTTTCCAAAAAATTCGAATAAGTGGACGATCAAAGACTTACATCCATCGACCAGCTTGGCTGAAAGAGGTACAAAAAATAAGTTCATTTATTTTTAACTGTATTTTTAGGAGAGGCCATACTTGTTATTTGGTTGAAAAATATTGGTCAGTGTTTAATACATCCCCACCCTCACCCCCAGTGTTGGGAAGTATGAGAGAAAGAGGAAAAGGAGTATGACAAAAAACAAGGGAAAATAAGTTTATCGGGAACAAAGGTATAGAAAACAATAGAGAGGAAGTTGTTCACTGAGGTAGACAAACAGAAGCTGAAATAGTAATGTTAAGCAAGGTGAGGCAGTTATTTTTGGACACATTACTGAACAGGAGATTAATCAATATATTTTACAGTTAGTGTGTGGGAGGTTTTTAGGTATGGCCACAAGTTTTACGACAGCTTTGACGTGTGTTTTGTGGCAATGGGTTTTATGATGATTAAAACTGTGACTGTTTATGACAGTTCACAGCAGTTGCCAGTTGGACACCATGGAAGACAGATTGTGACTGAGGAGACGGGAAATGAATTGATCAACCACAGACAAAGAAGCCTCATCAGACGGCTACTAATATATGGACTTAGAGAGTAGTTTCCGAAGACGGTGTCACGCACACAGAGTACAACTAATATTTACAGAAAATGTTGGAGTCTGTGTTTTCTTTTGTGTTTTCTAATTGTGATCCAGTGTACCCTCTCAGCAGTTGGCATAAGAAAAGAAGATAAAAGAAAGGAAATCCATCGCACATGACATTGTGGTCAGCAATGTTGTTGAGTGGAAGACCATGTGGTTTCATCACAATTGAAATTAATTTGGTAAATTATAAACAGGATGTAAACATTGATTCAGTCATAAACCCAGAAATTTCTGATTCTCCCAATGTTAAGGTCACTCGCTTGAACCCTTTGTCTGTGATACATCCTATTTATGATGTTTCACTCAATTAATTCACTGAATAATATTTTTTCAATCAAACAATTCAAGTATAACACCTTCTAGAAATATGATTAAATAGTAAGAATTTGCACTCTTTTTTTCCATTCTACTTTCTTCTGCATTGCTATCAGCCTTCATAAATACCTACTTACACATATACATTTACATTTCGAGTTACCACAAAAAAGTTAGTCCACAATCATGACTTTTGTTTTCTATTTTAATATACAGGCAAATTTTTATATTTGTTTTTTTTTTCATAAGCATCTTACACGTGTTTCATTGTGCATATAGTCAATGCTGCCATCACACAAATCATCAGAGATAGGTGAATATTATAGACAGTCACACGTAAGTGTATAGAATAAAAAGGGGGTAAAATATTTGTTAATGGAAAATTACAGAAATTCATATATATATATATATATATATATATATATATATATATATATATATACTAGCATGGGTTCCCGGCATTGCTCAGGTGTTTGGAGGTGTATACTGAGCAAAAAAAAAAAAAAAAAGGTCAATTTTTTTAACTTTGACCCCTTGACATTTATTTTTTGGGCTTAAATGAAGTTATTAAGGAAATGTATACGGACAGACACACAGACACGTTCACTTTTATAGATATACTAGCATTTCGGCCCAGCGTTGCCCGGGTGTTTGGAGGTGTATGTTTTGCAAAAAAAAAAAAAAAAACGGTAATTTTTTTAATTTTGACCCCTATTATGACCCCTTAACATTTATTGTTTTGGGCTCAAATCAAGTTATTAAGTCAGATCCATGTCCAAGGAACCTATATCTAAAATGTCAAATGTTTAGATGCAAAATTGTCAGAGGAGTTTGGTAGAGTCCTCAAAGCTCAAATCCTTGAACTTTGACCCCTTAACAGTCAAATTTCTGGCTGAAATCCGATCACATCGATTTTCCCAAATCTTAGTACCCTGTATATTAAATTTCAAGTCTGTAGACTAAAAATTGACGGAGTTATTGCGTTGGGAAATGTACACAGACAGACACACACACA
The DNA here is from genome assembly GCF_053919585.1 of Euprymna scolopes. Lineage (NCBI taxonomy): Eukaryota > Metazoa > Mollusca > Cephalopoda > Sepiida > Sepiolidae > Euprymna > Euprymna scolopes. The sequence goes on from NC_136517.1 coordinate 14,566,908, forward strand.
CATAGACACGTTCACTTTTATAGATATATAGATATATGTATATAATCGTTGTATGAATTGGTTTCCTAGAGGTAAATCCAATGAAACCCATGTGATTATTATAGAGTGCTCAATGTAGGACAGAGCTAGTATATAATGTTTATTATACAAACATTATTGGTTACATATGTGCATACATGTTTCAGGGAAATCCTAGTTACAGGGGACCACCTCATCAGAAGATATTCGGGTGTGGTTTCCGCTTTGGAAAAAAGTGGGGTGTATATTTTGTGAATGTGAGCAGTAAGAGTTTTGGAGGGAAGTGTGGAGAAGGAAGGGAGTAGGGGTGGTAAGTACACTCTACAACTTCACCACATAAGATCGCTCTTTCCTAACCCCCCATTACTCCCTCTCTTCACCACATTTCCCTCCAAAACTCTACTGCTCATATTCACTAAGTATACACCCCACTTTCTTCCAAAGCGGAAACCACACCAGAATATCTTATTAAAAAAAACGGATGTAATCTTGACACTCTTTTCAATATCACTCCTTTTTTTTGGTCTGATCATATAGATGCTCGTTATACCTCAGTATTTCGAAGCCTAATGCTTCTCGTCAGAAGAAGAGAAGAAATACTAGATAACAGATAAGAAATGTGATGTTTAGTGATAGGAAATAAATATTGGGATAGAGGGTAAATAGTATAGAGGTGGAAGCTGAGTAGCTATTGCGAAGAAAGTGGTTTAAGTCAAAACTGGGATTATCACATATTCGATATAAGAGACATGGAATCTAAGCGCCACTTTTCATTATTCCGATAAGTCTCCATTTAAAGAATTCTTATTCTTCTTAGTTCCCCTCTTAACATCAAGAATTATAAACAACATGGAATTTTACGTAGCATGCGGTACACAATTTCCTGGAAGGCAGCTATAAACAGATTTAAGCAAGTCCTGCACAGGCAACCAGAGACTGTTCCCTGTTGCATTTGATTTGAAACCGATGGCACCAATGAGTAACCATGCTTGAAGTTGTGTGCAGGAGCAGTGTCCTGCTGGAAGATGTAGGGGCATCTACTATCAATCTGTGCTACTCAAGAACTTTTCGCTTAATTATTGTCGGATTTTGTTGCAACCGCCTGTATTTAAGATTTTAAATTATCTTTGAATGATGTTCCCAAATAAAGAGTTTGTATAGTCTGTTTTCTGTTGTTTCAAGATGTGTTCGCTTTCAGTTATATAAAATAACAAATGATATTAAAACACATTCTGAATGATTTGATTAAAGTAATCTCCATCCATGTCAAAGTTTGTCAAACAAGAAATGTAACTCTGTCTATCGCTAACAAAGAGTTATGTCCCATTACCCATTAGAACTTATCTAAAATAGAACAACTTTTTTCTCACAACTCATTCAAACCAAAAATCAAGATTACTGATGTACAATAATGATTTGGCGTTCAACTTGAGATTTTGATCTCTTACAGGTCCATGCCAATGATCAGGGTTCAACAATGAGTGGTTACTTGAAAATCTATAAAGGCAAGAAATGGAAACGATTGTGGTTCGTCCTCAAAGACAAAGTTCTTTACAAATACAAAGCCAGTGAGGTACGTATATTTATCTTTTATCTGACATCAATTTAAGTCGATCAATTATTACATAAAAAGCAGTTGTGTATATGTGTATGTCCAGCTAAAAGTAAAAACTACAAAACAATGTGTCATGAACCGACATCTTGCTGCCTAACTCCCTACATAGTACCCTAGTAGCTGTTGCCCCTGATAGTAGCCCTCTACACCAAAGTGGCAATGTACCTTGTCTGGAGTGAAAATGTAGTAAAAAAAAAACAAACATCCACAAAGTTGGTATATTCTTGATCAGCATTGCCCTGAATGAATAATATCTAAAGGTTAGTAGGGAGGAGGGTAGGCATATAAATTTAGAAATAAAACGCCAATTAATTCCACAAGAAATTTTGGTGCTTATTAAGATGCAGTTCACAGATCGATTTTTTTTTTTTTGTTTTCAATATGTTATTTTAAGCAAAAACAATATTGCGTACTTAATTGTCATGCCAGAAATATGATATATCTGGGATGAAAATATAATTTTTAAAAAATAAAATAAAAAAAAATGTTCCACTCGATGAATTTTTTGTTTATTCCCTAAGCTCAAGGAAAACCTTAGAAGCTGTCGTTATGAAACAATTGAGATGAAAGAGGCTGTGATGAGGGTCATTGACACGCTCATACAAGAGGATGCCATGGGGGCTTCCAGAAGTTGTTGGGATGGTACAACAAGTGCATTGCAGCCGGAGGATATTAGTTCGAAGGTGATTAGAGTTTCATGCGTTTACTATCAATAAAAGTGCCCATACAAAAAAAAAAGTCTGGAAACTTATTGAAGGCTCTTTGTATATCTAAGAAAAAGAGGGATAAATAAAGACCTGTGCAGAGATAGGTTACTCTTGAAGTCAATTTCTGCGAACCATCTAAAACAAGTACACATGTAAAGCTGACACTAAACTGAATATGATGATGATGACCATCATCATCAACTGTGACCCCATGTGGCCCCACTAACAGGTCGTTGACCCCAAACGTTGTGTGTGCCATGGATTTTTTGTTCATCTTATTTTCTTATGGCCATATCATCATTTTGTCGCTGACGATTGTCAATGAGGATACACGTGGGTCCACAAGTATAAAAACAAAGTACAATATAAGTAAAACACATACTGATGCTTCACATATACATACACATACATACATATATATATATGTATGCATACGTCGGTTGGAATCTGTGATTTGTGTGAAACTGCCCTCTACACGCTGAGGTCCACATTTATATCTACTGTCGAGGCCGTCTTCATCAGTTAGTTGATTAATTGATCTCTGTTCAAGAACTCTCAATCTAGTCCAAACCATGATCCGTTTTTGGTGGTGTCCAAACTTCAACTGTTTACCTTGGAGTTCAGGCCTCAACTGACTAAGTGTCCGACTGATCCCCTCTTCTTATTGTTCGATCCTTAGTCCATTGTTCAGTCCTTTTGCTATTGTCATTCGTCACACCCTAATTTAAAGTTTACCCTTATTTCTCTTTGTCTGCATCAAGAACAAATTCCTATCCATTGTTTATTGATAAGTTCTTTTATTACTTGCTGAACCTACTTCTTTTTCTTTTGTCATCCTTTGTTTTTTTCCTATGTCTCCAGCACTCGATAACCTCAACTGAACATAGTGTCACACAACAACAACATGATGATGGTGGTCATCATCATTATCAAGAAGACTATTTATGTTCATGTTTTTTTTTTTTTTGTAGGACACAGCAGCCATTACCAGTACGCCCTTACTTGGTTATGAGGTGAAAAGATTTACTGAGGTGAGTCACATATATATTATTTTAATGTTAGGACTTTAAAAAATATTTCAATTTTTTTTTTTCAGTTTGTGGTAAATATTTCAAAATCTTTGTATTTCTTTCTTATAGATCAATTTAGACTTTCTGGAATCTCTTTTTTTTTTTTTTTTTTTTTTTTTTTTTTTTTTTTTCATAAAAATTTTAAATCTTTTTTTTTTACTTTTTAGAGGTGGAGGTTCCTTCGTTTTTAGGGTTTTTTATTTGCTTTAATTTTTGTATTTTATTTTTAGTTATTTTTTAATCATTTTGTTTTAGGTTGTTTTTGTTTTTAATTTTCTTTTTAATCGATTAGTATTCGCCTTTTAGTTTCTTTTTTGTTTCATTTTCGTCTTGCAGCAAAAAAGTTTTTTTAATCTTCGTTTCCTCTTGCATTTTTTAGTTTCCTTTCTCCTTAGTTTTCTTTTAGATAGGCTTTTTGCATATCTTCTTAGCCTTCTTTAAAGTCTTATCATTCTCTCAATTTTATTATTCTTAGCCTTTCTTTTAGTCTTTTTAGCCTTCTTTTGAGCATTTTAAATCTTCTATTTAGTCTCTTTTAGCCTTCTTTTTATCCTTTTCATATATCTGTTTAGCTTTTAACCAAGTGTATTTTCAGCACCGCAATTATGTTAGTGTAGTTTTGTCTGCTTTTAAAGCTTCTTTTAGTTTTAACTTTCATTTTAGCCTTCTTCTTAATCTTAACCTTCTTTTTTTCATTTTGTAGCCTCTGTTTAACCTTCTTTTAAGATTTGGCCTTTATTTTTAGTCTTAGTTTTTAGATTTTATAGATTGTTTGTATTTATTTTATCTTAACTGTTCTTGCCTTAAATATTTGAAAACTTTTCTTTTCCTCACTATCTCTCTCATCTTTCTTTCCCTCTTTTTCATTCTTTTTCTTTTTTTTCTCTTCTTTTATCTTTTCTCTTTTTTCTCTCCTATTTTCTGTCTGTATCTCTCTCGTTAATGTATATATTTTTTTCTAATTTGTTTTCTCCATTTTTTATTTGTGTTTTGATCACGTGTTTTCATTTATTTCAAAGCACCAATCATTTTTGCTTGGTAGTGAACCCAAATCAATAATTTCCGTCCGATTGAATCGCCTTATCTCAACCTACACCCACCTCTGCAGATTTTTCCTTCTGCTTTTAAAACTAAAAACGAACATATTTTGAAAAATCCATCTTCCAATCCCCCCTTCTCCTCCCTTTAAAAGTTATGAGTTGATTTAAACCCCATAGTTGCCTTTATCTGTTCAATTTCTTCTTTTCAAATCCAGATCACCTTGATCTGATTTGAATTTCAAATGAGTTGATCACTTTGGAACCTTTTTGCTTTTGTCTCAGTTTCTTTCTTTCTTTTATCCTTTTCCTTTATCTTCCCTTTTTCTTACATTTTACCTTTTTCTCTCTCTCTCTCTTCTTCCCCTCTTTTCTTCACTCTCTCTTTCCTTCTCTCTTAGTTTTCTCTCTTTCTGTCCCTTTCTGTATACAAAATTTTACCCCAAAATCACCCTCCAGCCTATTCCTTTAAAACGAATGCAATGTATAGAAATGCTGCCTTGTTTATAATCTGTTCATGGTATTAAATTCCAAATTTGTTATTCCAAAAATTCTTACAAGAAATCAAATTACTGAAAAACGCAAATTTGCCACGTCAGCAAATAAAGAAATTGAATCTCAAAAACTCTTTTTAGAAAGTCAGTTTGAGACACTGAAAAAGATGATTGGTTTTAAAAATGTGTTTGAGGAGGAGTCACATTCTTCTGATTATCTTTGGAAAAAAATGACAGCATTTTTTTTGTTTCATTTTTACCAAAATGATTATTGAACAAATCATTCATATTAGTGCTTTTCAAATTGTGCTTGCATGTATGCGTGGAGGTGTGTACATTTCATTGTGTATATATTTTGTGTGTGTGTGTGTGTGTGTATATATATATATGGCAAACTTAAATGATAGTTACCTCTATAAACATTGTTTTTATTATGACCAAAAACACACACACACACACACACACATATATATATATATATATATATATATATATATGTGTGTGTTTTTGGTCATAATAAAACAATGTTTATAGAGGTAACTATCATTTAAGTTTGCCATATATATATATATATATATATATATGTGTGTGTGTGTGTGTGTCTTATTAAATATAACAGAGTTTTTTCTTTCAAGTTTTCTGATGATTTTTTTTTCATCATGACAAGCTATTCTTTTAGTCTCAGTTGCCAGGCAACTTGGAAAAGAATATAAAATCAAATGAACATAACCTCTTCCAAAAATACTAATTCTTAACGAGCACGTGATTGAAAGTGCTTGACAAATGTTTGAGACAAGGTTATTCAGTGCCACAATACACAGTTTACCAGCTGAGACTATAAGAATTGCTTGCCATGTCGAGAAAATCACCAGAAAAGTTTAAATAAAAAAAAAAGAAAGCTCTGCCGTATTTAATCAGACAGTTTATTTATATATATATATATATATATATATATGTGTGTGTGTGCAAAGTGTCTAAACTACCTCTAATTAATAGTTCTTTTTTAAATCTTGTTTGGTTTTATTGGATGCCAGACATTCACCTGCTATCTCAGACATTGCAACCGAGAGATCTTTTTAAGATTCTAACTGTATTTTTTAAGTACAATTGGTTATATCTCTCTTGCACTTGGTTCACTGGGTATATTTGCCAGGTAGTTTTTTAAATTCTTTTTCATGAATCTGGTTGCTCCTATAATTACTGGAATGATGGAGATCTTCCTAAGATTCCAATTTCTTTTCATGTCGTACATAAGAACTTTGTATTTCGTTATCTTTTCCATCTCAGCTTGGTTTAACCCAGCATCACTGGGAAACATTAACTTCTACTGAGGTTGCTTCTTTCTCCTACTTTTCCGATATCGCTATGTCAGGTTTAATAGCACTTTTGTAATCACAGTAATATGTTTAAATAATCTAAATTAAATATTGTTAGAAAGCTCTATCGTAAAAGATATTGTGTCCTTTATATGGACAAAGGTATTGGAATAGTTTCGGAATTCATCAAACAGTTTTTGAGAAGTTTGTGTGTGTAAAAGTACAACTGGAACATCAGACGACTGTTTCATTGTGATGAAAACTCTTCAATGTGGTTTCAACACAAGCCGCGTATCAGCGCCAACACTTTATAAAAAGCCAATCTTTATAAAAAGAGTTAAACCAACTGAAATGCAAGGTAAATCGAAAAATAAACTGCGTCAAATTCTCGTCTACTTATTTACATGCTTCTGATTGTTGTCCTCATCTTTAGTGTTATCGTTGACATGTTCACAACATTTTGACCGTTGCACTCTTCAGCCTTCTTCATCATGATTGTTAACCTGATCAGAATTTCAAACTGAACCCAATGCCATATCAGTACTGCTATACTCTTTGACCCTCGTGTCAGTACTGCTATACTCTTTGACCCTCGTGTCAGTACTGCAATACTCTTTGACCCTTGTGTCAGTACTGCAATACTCTTTGACCCTCGTGTCAGTACTGCAATACTCTTTGACCCTCGTGTCAGTACTGCAATACTCTTTGACCCTCGTGTTAGTACTGCAATACTCTTTGACCCTCGTGTTAGTACTGCAATACTCTTTGACCCTCGTGTCAGTACTGCAATACTCTTTGATCTTTTATCTTGGAGCAAAATGTAGTACATGTTCTGATACTATGCTTCATCTTTCTTATCCTTGGTCACTTAAGAAATCTTTCATGACTGAGGAAATTTTTATTTTTTCTCAATTCAGAGTATCCCTTTTTTGGGAAGCTGGATTTTCTCCCTACATTAAAAGCCGACCTTGTGTTTAACTTGGCCCTCATGAGGAGGGAAATAAATAAGGTCTTGTATAAATAAAATTTACCCTTAAGTGCTTTAAGGAGGAATTGAACACAATCTTTCTGTAGAATTCTCTCTAGAATATCTTTTAACTTAGTCCAGTCTGACAATCTAGGATCATTTGTTTGGGGGGGGGGGGTAAACTTAATGTTACTCACAATTTTTAGGTGTTAGATTGTCGTAAGCGACATATGACCAAAAGCAATACTGCCTGACATGTTCCTGTCTTGCCACTACTCTCATTTTAGATGTGATGATATCATCCTGTTAAAACCACGATTCATCCCTCATAACTCCTCCACTTCATCTGCAGAAAAGTTAATTGCTAGATGACACTCAGTATTGATCAAAGTTGCACATTTGGAGCATAGATAATTGAACAGTGATGAAACAAAGACTGTTGGATATTCACGGGTGGAACTTGGTGGACAAGTCAATCATAGACTGAAGTTTATGTGTACAATTACTAATGGAAGATTTTTTTATCTGTGCATCCAAAGCCAAAACTATACTATTACATCTATACATGTGCTATTTCATAATTTTTTGTGGAGTACAAAATTTGTATATTGCAATTATGACGGAAAGACAAGTTCTGATAATCATGAAAAAAAAAAAAAAATAGGAAGCCAGCTGACTGGTTTCGCCCACATTTGATCTGGATCAAGAGATTTATTTTATTTTTAAAAAGCAAGATGAGGCCAAGAGTGAAATTATGCATTTAAAATAAAGTGTGCTAATGAGGAGAAAAAAAAAATGCAGGGAAATGCTGTATATCTAAAACAAACCTATGCATGATAAATGTACTGGGTGGAACGTTAAAAGTGTCACCCTAAAGAAAACAACATTGCAGGTTTATTTTTAAACTTTTATTGAAAAAATCAATTCGGGTAACTTGATTATGTAGTGGAGATACCATCTACTCAATCCTCAATCAAGTGTCTGCCTCAATCACTGCCTCGATATGGGTCCAGAACTAGGAGCATGCCTTTTTCACAAGCTCTGGCAGGTGCTCAGTGAATATTCAGTGGATGGCAGCAATCAGACTGGCTTTGGTGTTGTGGGAGGTCATGTTCGTGATGTTCTCTACGTATGACCAAACGGAGTAGTCCAGTGGGTTTAGGTTAGAGAATGGGGGGGGGGGGCAGTGAGAGAAGGGTAAAAAGTCGTAGCACTTCTTCTGAAGCCAAGCCTGAGTCTCTTTGGACTTGTGGGCCAGTGCTGAGTCTTGTTGCCACACCCAGGATCTGCAAGCGGACACCTGATTGCACCAGGGATCACCACACTTTTCAGCACATCCAGGTACACTTTGGTGTTGACTTTCAAGCCGGCTTCGAAAATGTGAGGTGGCATGATGTTTTTCATCATCCTAGAGACGTACCTGTTATTTGTGGCATTCCAGCGATACATTTTGAGGCTGCTGGCAATGGTCCTGTTATCAAAACTTGGATTGGTAGAGAGCATGAGTTGTATAGTGGCACATTTTTTTATTTTTTTATTTTTTTTATTACATTTTCACCTCAAACAAGGCAAATTGCCACTTTGGTGTAGGGGGCTACTATCAGGGGCAACAACTACTGGGGTACTATGTAGGAAGTTGGGCAGCAAGGTGTCGGTTCACGTTACACTTGAACTTCTGCACGTCAGTACTGTTGGGGAAGCAGGGACCTGGAATGGAATTCCAGAGTCTAGCGGTTCTGGGGAAGAAACTATTGGAGTAAAAAGATCTTTTACATCTAGGGTTCTCTACAGTGTGGGGGTGGGATCTAGTAGCCTGTCGGGTTTGTCGAGGGTGCTCACGTCGTGGGGGCACAAGTGATTGCAGTTCGTCAGAGCATTCACCACTAAAATACTTGTAGAAGAGGCAGAGGGATGCAACATTTCGTCGATGGGACAGAGGCTGAAGCTTAGATGCCAGTTCAGGGCCTATCAGGTTTGCGACTCTCTTTTGAACTTTGTCAAGGAGCGAGAGACTAGTAGCAGATGCACCAGCCCAGATGTGGCAGCAATACTCCATACATGGGCGAATGGTGGCCTTATAGAGGTACAGGATACTTTCGGGTGTTAGTAGTTTTCTAGCACGGTAGAGAGAGCCCACCTTTCTTGCAGCGGCCCTGGCAATGGCTTCAATGTAATTGTTCCAACTCATGTTTCCTGTGAACGTTAGGCCAAGGAGTTTGAAAGATAGACTCTCAGATAAAGAGTCGTTGGCCATTGCTATGGGTGGTAGAGAGGGTTTCTTGTAATTATTGAATGAAACTAGTTTAGTCTTGGCAGCATTGAACGTGACCAACCACTTTTGTCCCCATTCCACTACAGATTGGAGGTCTTCCTCTAGTGTTTCTGCCATTTCTTTAGAAATCTTGCTTGTTAAACATTGTATCACTTTCAGATATGATAGAAGGCTGCCATCGTTCTTGGGATTTGTATACAACTGCCCAATTAGTAGATGGTCTGCAACAAAAAAATAAAACCGGTTTTCATCAAATGGAAATGGAATCATGTTGTCTTTTCTAGGGCGATAATTTTATCGTTCCACCCTGTACAATGATAGAATCTCCCGAAGAAATGTGTTATTGTATTATCTTTCATTGCTCAATTCAGGGTATGGTAGTGTAGTATCTATTCTGTTGTCTTAAAACAATTCCTCCCAAGCATTATCTCTTTCTCGGATGGGGAGTATTTACTCATTATTAATTGTTAGATTTTTATTTATTTATTTTTTTAGCATAGTTTATTTTGTCATGAGACCATTCTTTCAGACATTACCTCCTCTTTGAGAGAGGGACAGTGTAGCATATGTTCATACTTCATGATATCATTCTTCAGGGCATTGACCCTCCTTTTTTAAGGCTACTGTAGTTCTGTTCTTTCATAAATTACCTTTTCTCAGGAGTTGAAAAACATAATATACAATTAAAAATATGCTTCCCCTTTGGTTGGATATTTTTGCTTCTATTTGTTGGATATTTGGCAGGTGATCCTAGCAAGAAAGGCATTCGATTGATTGCGTGCACACAAATTAATTCCATTTGGGAGATGCAAGTCTTCTACCCTTGTCTATTGTAATGCATAATTTGACCAGAAATATGAGAGGTTATCGGTGAAAAAGTCAAAACAATGGAAAATATTAAACATTCCAGGATGAAAGAATGTTCATATAAATCAATACAACAGAAAGCAAGCAACGGTTGGTCACAGAGCAAGGGCAAGCTGACACATTTTCTTCAATGCCAAAACATCCACACCACACCCCTGCCACATGCCTTCACTGATGTCAACGCCCATCATAACTAAAACAAAAACTGTTGTCAGTGTCGAATAAACAAAATATTTTTATAGATCAGCTGTGTTGTGTTTTATTTGTTGTCAGTGTGTATATATTGTAGACTAGTGACAAATGTCAATTTAGAAATTATATAGACTGAAAAACACATTGGATGATCAGCCACAGTGAAGATATAACATTAACAATTCCGTGGGTGGCATTGGTGGGAGGAAGGGGGGGTCACTCTAAATGACAAACAGCACCTGAAGAGTGCAGGAGTGTAGAACATGTAAAATGTTGTGAAAATGACACCAACCGAGATGAGGATGATAGAAACATACGAACGATGAGGTGAAAGTGCAGAAATATTGTCAAATAGTTATTCTCTTTTGGAAAGAAAAAAACATGCATGCCATCTTGATATTTGTTTTCGCTGCCATACTATTTGTTGTTGTTGTTTTCATCCTTTCCATTTAAAAAAAAAAAGGAAATGTTTATTTTAATCTTTGCATTTTTTCTGCCTGTTTTTACTGCACGTCTTTTTTGCATGTGCCTCTTACCCAGTTACCGCTCCTTTGTCTTCTAACCTTTTCAGCATCGTGACCTTGATGACGATAAATGGTTGCTGTCACTTTTGTTGCATCAACGCATGTCGCTAGATGTGTGTTTCTCTTGCAGGGTCAAACTTGGACGCTATTCCATATTACGAACAAAGAAACAAACAGATTTTTCTTTGAAATCTTCAACAATTAAAAAAAAAAAAAACGCCAATAAACACCCGACTGCAATTAATCATTTACAATAAGTATTACACTTCAACATATTATGCCTGAAAAGAGTAAAAACATGCTCCAACTTATATTCAACAAATTGTATACAATTTTTATCATAGTTTCTCTCTCTCTCTGTTTTTTTTTTTTTTTTTTTTTTTTTTTTTTTTTTTTTTTAAATTAACCTGAAAAAACTTTACTTGTATATCAGGGGGGAAAAATATTCCCTTGGAGTGAATCACAAAAATTCACTGCAACATACATTAAAAAAAAAGAATTAGAAACATAGCATTCAGCTTGGGCAAGTTGAACTGATTTCCTATGAAGGAGGAACTGTCAAGGAAATGTTAAATTCACATGCGGACCTCAATCGCATATATGTCCTAATTATGATCCCTCCCCAAAAAAACATCTTTAAGTAACCGCCTATAAACACACAATCTTCTATTATATAAAATGTGTGTATGCTTGTATGTCCAGCTAAAAGTCATAAACTACAAAACAAACAGCAACAAAGTTTATATATATATATTTTTGCTTAGAATCCTTTGAAATGAGCAATTTGTATATTTATTTATTTGTGGACTTATCTTCATCTTCGTAATTGTTGTTTCACCACGTTTCAACCAACTATTCCCCTGATTGAAACTGCTATCTTCAGACAATGCTCACCTGAAACTGTTCAAGCCTACCTAAAGCAGGCCAGAGGATTAGTTGGCAAAAAACGTGGTGAGATAACAACAACCACGGAAGGCAGTAATTACTGAAGATACGGTTATTGATAAATAATATCTAAAAATAAAAAAAATATATTCATTTGGGGGGGGGGGTCATGCCGAGTATCGTTGAGAGGAAGGTCCATTTTTCAGCCATTTCCAGCCATAATCTTTTACTTACATAAAACCAATGCTGATGGTTGCTCGTTAGCAAGAAATGTACACCTAGGGATAATTTTAATGGATCTAAAAAATTATTTAAAATTTATCTCTACTATTAATATATATAAAAGGAACTTTGTATGTGTGTGCGAATTCGTTCCCTCTGGACTCGAAAACAGTTGGGTCGATTTTTATGAAATTTCACACAAAGTTACTTTATATGTCTAGCAGTGTTCTTAGATAGCTAGGTCTTGTATTGGAATGCCTTTGATAAGTATCAATAATCGAAATAATCCAATGAAAGAAGGAACAGGCGATTTTGACCAAAGTTAACACCTTGCACAGCCTAACACCACAAGTGCATTTGAGAAGTTTTATTGCCACAAAAGTCGAAAAGCCCGACATATAAAATCAACAGTAGGGTCTTTGATATGACAGGGACTCGTTCTAAATGAATGTTTCTGTTTAAAGCATCATTTCATAATGATACTTGCATTTTTCATTTCAAACTTTAATTCAAGCCATTATCACCACACAAGTAGAAAAGCCAGGCATATAAAATCAACAGTAAGTTCTTTTATATGACAGGCACGTTCAAAATGTTTCTGTTTAGAGCACAATTGAAGCATAGTACTTGATTTTTGCATTTAAAACTTTAATTCAAGCCATTATATATAAAAAAATGATTTATAAAATCAACAGTAGGTTCTCTACAGTGCAATGTAGACTACAATGTATTGTAAACTAAGTTATTGTGAAAAGGCATATGAAGCTTCCTCCCAGTGCAGGCAATCAATCGATTTGATTGGAAATGAACGATTTCACCGATTTCGATGGCAATAAAAATATAGGAGTGTAAAACATTCATTGATCATCATTCAATCCTGAGCAACATGAGGTTTCCCTACTAGTGTATAGATAAAAATGCATTCTGTCAAATGATTCGCCTTAATGCATGCATTTGTATGCAAGGAAGGAAATCGCTCTACCACTTACATAAGTAAATTTGAATACGTGGTGGCTATTGTTAATAAAAACAACAAAATTGATTTATACACACTTAATCGGTTTGCATGTCCGGCATAAATTGTTAGCTGTTAATTTGTACAATAATTCCAAAGAAATATTTTGTCAGCTAGTCAATTTGCACAAATTTTGTAATTTATGAAAAGAAATTCTTAAAAGTAAAATGATTTTTAAAATCCTGTCAAAAATTTCTGTTGATCAAAATGTGTTTTTTTTTTTTTTTTTTTTTAAATTTCAATTGTATTAAAAAAAAAAAACATTTTATAGTTTGCGAATAACATATTTTTGCTTATTTTAATTTTTTTTTTTTTTTTGTTAAACATTTTGCATTTCAGAATTTGAGGAAATAAAGCTAATGCATTTTAGTTTAAAAAAAAAAAAAAAAAATTTTTTTTTAAATAATAATCAAAGAAAAAAAAAAGATGAAGTCTACACTGTTTCCAAGAAAGGGATCCTTCCAGTTTTCATTAAATAGAACAATAAGAAATAAGGAATGTTGGGCTTACAGATATTTATCTAGTTTTTTTTTTTTTTTTTTTTTTTTTAACTTTGTTCACCTCCAAACAGCAAAGCATATTGCTGCTGAGATGTAACGAGCTACTGAGATTAGGGGACCAGTCTTATGGGAAGGGTGGGGAGCAGTCTAATTCATAAGTTGTGCAGCCAAATGTTTATTCATGTGTAAATTTCTGCACGTTGGTACAGCAGGGAGGAAATTTGAAAGGCAAGCCGTCCGAGGAGAGAATTTCAGTAGAGAATTTTCTGTTATCTGGGGATCTTTACACTGAAGATGTGGAATTTTGTTGCTAGTCAGGTTTGTTGAGGACGAGAACGTAAAGTGTAGTAAGTTCACGAGGGCGCATTTCGTAGAAGTACTTGTAAAACAAACACAGGGATGCAATGTCCTGATGATGGGACAGGAGCTGGGGGTTGGCAGACTAGTGGTTGATGCACCAGTCTATATGTGGCAATAATATGCATGGACAAGTGATGCCTTTATAGAGATAAAGGATACAAGCAGCTAAAAGCTTAGGATGAATCTGGTGCCTCTTAACAAACCAAGCAAACATCTACCAAAATCTGTAAATATGGTTCTTATTTTATGCCAGCTTCTTATTGTGTCGTAAAGTAATATTTAAAGTTTTAGTGAAAAGGTTTTGTTTTTATTATTATTCAAGATTTTAATTATGCTTCAGAATTCCTCCAATATAAAAAAAAAAACAAAAATAAAGAAAAATCTATATGATGTATGTACCTGTGATGAAACGAAAATATCATATTCCAAAATTGATCAAGTAATTTTATTTTTAAATAAAAAATCATTTTTAAGATTAATGGGAATCCAAAGGTTATTTATTTATTTGATTTTTTTTTCTAAATAGTAGATAAGATAGAAGCTTTTCTGTTACTCATAAAATTTGATTTTCTTATTTAAAAATAAAAGTACTTGATCAATGTATGTGATTGTTGGAATATGATATTTTCATTTTGTCACAGGTATGGAACATCATACAGACTTTTCTTTTCTTTTTGTTTTTTTAATATTGGGAGAATTCTTGACAAGAACAGATTTTCAATATATAACTGCCATTATATTTTTTAAAAAGATGTACAAAAACTACCAAGGGCAATAACTTGATCAAGAGTTTTAATTAAATGGAGTTATCGTCCTTGGCGGTTTTTGTGTATCTCTATGGCACAATCTACGTGTAGAGAGCAGAAACAGTTGTGACATTCCAACAATTGAAGGAGTTCTGATGCAGTGATTCTTTCAGAGGAAGTTTCTAGGGAATATTTAATTCCCAAACAGTCCATATCCCAGTCAAGAGAAATGTCATTGTTAGTTTTTGCAGGAAAATGTCACTGTTTTCCTACTTACAGCATCTGGTATTCCAAAATGGTCACCCATCTGATACTAACCAGGCCGTACATTGCTTAACTTTTGGGTATTAATGGTAACTGGATTACCAACATGATTATACTTTATATTATTGAGGAAACTAAAATATATAAAATATGAATACTCATTATGCCATGTGTTCTTCAGAATTATCTAATCTATTTTCTCCTTCCTTTGTTCCAGCTCGTTTGACTTGTTGGTCTAGTGGTCTTCATCAATTTGTAGTTTTGATACCTCATTGTAATACAGCTTCCTATTCCAGTAGCTTCTTTCTCATGCAAACTTGTGGAACTCAGTTCCTGCTGTTTTCCTCTTTTTTAAGATTAAAGCCAATAGGCATGTCCTGTTTTTGTGATAATCATTTTTTGTTCTTGTTAGCTCCTTACATCAAGTGGCTTCATGCCTTGTCTGGAGCGATTATCACTTTATGTTCGTATCAATAGTGTAAATATTCCAAGCAATGTAAATGTTTTTAAAAGATTGAATTAAGAAGATCGCTCTCTCTCTCTCTCATATATATATATATATATATATATATATATATATATTTATAAATTATTATTTATCCTAATAATTATTAAATACCTACAGACACTAGTGTTTCATCCTTTCAGGAATCCTCAGTGCAGGGTATCACGATCAGCGCCAGTCGAGAGATTTAAATCCTGGCACCAGAAGTCATATCTGGCTTCATTAGCAAGGACCCGAACAATTCGGCTACCATCAAGCACGAGAGATACAGTTGAAATTTAAACATTGATTCTTCTTATATGTTTTTAACGTCAGTCAGAGTGATCTAATCATTATATGATGATCTGCGCATATAAGCTAGGATAAGCTATATATATATATGTATATAGCTTATCAATATATATACAGTGATGATCATATTTATTGGCACGGTAAAATAAAAGTTAAATTTTGTCTAATAAATTCTAAAAAAGGGATTAAATTAAAGAAAATAACAAAGTATATTATGTATTTTTAACTGGCCTTTCCGATGCAGCAATCGGATTTTAGAAAAAATAAATAACAAAGGAACAACAAACATAATTGCAAAAAACCCTTGTTCAAAATTATTGGCACGGCTTTGTTTTTCTTTTAGTATCAGTATAATATCAATCAATTTCCGGTTTACGTGCTTTCTGAACTTTTTTATAGCCATATTATGCTTGTTTAACGCTAATTCAGTGAATAATTTTTTTCAGATAATTTTTAGATAGCGATTTATTTAAACTATTATAAGTGACTAAATTATAATTTTCAATCGCCATGGTTAAAACTAAGGAACACAGCGAAGACGTCAGGAAGCTTGTTGTAGCATGCCATACCAATGGGGAGGGCTATGATAAGATTTCAAAGAAGCTAAACCTTCCCAAATCCACTGTTAGAGCCATAATAAACAAGTTCAAATCGCAAGGCCACGTTATGAGTTTAGAGGGTAGAGGGAGAAAAAGGATTCTATCCCCAAGAGATGAACGGAAAATTGTTCGACAAGTAAAACAAAACCCAAGGATCTCTGTTGGGGAGATTGTTGATGAACAGAGCACCTCTGGAGTGAATGTATCTCGACATACAGTTGGTAGAGTTTTGAAGAGAGCTGGTTTAAAAGCATGTCGTCCGAGAAAGACTCCCTTATTGAAGCCTATGCACCTGAAAGCAAGGCTAGCCTTTGCAAAACGTCATATTGATAAAGATGTTGCATTCTGGAAACGTGTTCTATGGACTGACGAAACGAAAATAGAGTTATTTGGCCATAATAAAGTGTCTTATATTTACAGAAAATCTGGCGAAGCTTTCCTGCCTAAGAACACCATACCCACAGTGAAGCACGGTGGAGGCAGTTTGATGTTTTGGGGATCCTTTGCTGCCTCTAGACCAGGGCGACTTGTTAAGGTCACAGGTAGCATAAAAAAGGAAGATTATGTTAAAATATTGGATGAAAACCTGAAAGACTCTGCTAAAGAGCTCTCACTTGGTCGTCGTTGGTGGTTCATGCAAGATAATGACCCAAAGCATTCGGCTAAACTGACTAAGAAATAGCTTGAGGACAATCATATTAATGTTTTGGAGTGGCCATCACAAAGCCCAGACCTTAATCCAATTGAAAATTTATGGAGAACATTAAAATTGAGGGTAATGCAAAGGAAGCCTAAGAATCTTATTCAATTGGAGGATTATTGTCAGGAAGAGTGGGCTAAAATTACTACTGAAGAGTGCAACAACTTGGTTGTAAACTATGAAAAGCGACTGAGGAAGGTAATCAAGGCCAAAGGCTATACAATTGATTATTAAATAAATCGTGCCAATAATTTTGAACAAGGGTTTTTTGCAATTATGTTTGTTGTTCCTTTGTTATTTATTTTTTCTAAAATCCGATTGCTGCATCGGAAAGGCCAGTTAAAAATACATAATATACTTTGTTATTTTCTTTAATTTAACTGGTGCTACCAGATCAGGCTGTCTACTGACTTCCTGAGATGAAACGCACCTACATAGATGTCTTTGTTTTTTTATTCCCTTTTGCAAAACTTAGTCATGTTCTGCGAAAACAAAAACAAAAACAACATTCTCCTCCCCTTCCCCTCCCTCGTTTTCTTTTTCCTTCACCTCCTCACCCCTTTTTTTTTTTTTTTTTTTTTTTTTTTTTGCCTAGTTGGTAGGGCGATAGAACATACCAACTGCCCCCCTGCAGAGGGTAAAAATCCTTCAATGGGACCACCAGTTGACCGTTGGTGGCAACCCGTAATGCATTAAGAACGGGATCCTGGTGGTTGAGTGGAACATGCCTAGGAAATAATAACATGATACTACAACACACCACTTTGGCCCTTACTAGGCTAGACGGGAGGTTGGATAGGCCCGATCCAATCAATCGGTTGGTCATGACAAGCACTAATTCAGACAATCCAAACAAAAACACACTAACACTCAACATAAACAATAAACTGAGTTAATAAGCGATGGCTGAAGGGTCAATCAAGCTGGGAAAAAGGTAACCATCAGGAATAATAAAAATACAGGGAAATCCCACACTTGGGTGGGCATAACCATATATTGTGAATGCTTGGAAACCTCCCCATGTTTGAGTATACCAGCTATGTAGCCCTGGAGAACCGAGGCGAATGGGATTTACCCCCTCATAGTTCTTCCCCATAAGGGGCTCCGAGGAGGGTGGGGAGCATGGCTGATGAATTTTTCAAAAATTATTATGAATGCCAAAAAATCCAAGAGACCACACACAGAAATAGACTCTGACAGCGACAATGAAGATACAAACTTTCCAAGATTCATCGTGCTAGAAGCAACGTCTAATATACCGTTAACTAAAATGTCACCCTTCATTATCCAAAAGGTAATATCAAGCAAAATAACACCTAAAAATGTCAAAAAATTAAGGAATGGTACCATATTGGTAGAAGTACAAAATAAAAAACAGGCCAAAACTCTACTTCAACTACAAAAATTGCATGAAACAAACATCAAAGCTTATCCACACCAAACACTAAACTACTCCAAAGGAGTCATAAAAAACCAGGAAATCTCCGTCTGCACAACAGAAGAAATCAAAACAGAACTAAAAAACCAAGGGGTCACAGATGTAAAAAGAATCACATTTAAAAAAAAAGGAGAGGTAATATATACAAACACTTATATATTAACATTCAATTATCCTCAAATACCAGAGACCATCAATATAGGTTATGAAAGAACGAAAATAGAACAATACATTCCAAAACCTTTACAATGCTACAACTGCCAAAAGTTTGGACATAATAAAGACCAATGTCTAAGATTCTTCACATGTGGAAACTGCAGTGAAAAAAACCCAGACCACGATGAAGAAGACTGTCCAAATAAAACCAAATGCACAAACTGTCAAGAAGAGCACCACTCTCACTCAAAACAGTGCAAAATATATAAGCAAGAGAAGGAAATAATAACAATCAAATATCAAAAAAATATAACCTTCCAAGAAGCCCGCAAAGAAGTCACAAATCGCACCAAAAACTCATATGCCACAATAACCCAACAAGCAAACAAAATGTACAACTACAATGAACTAAACCTTGCTCCAGAAATTGCAAACCTAGCAAAAGAACTAAAGAACATACTTGAAGAATTAAAATCTTTTTTATCAGAACTGAAAATAAATTCTAACAGCCAAATAAAAGTCAGAAACGAACAACCCAGTATAAAAGAAAACGAAACAAAGGAAATCAGAAAAACTTCCATCAATATTGAGGAATCAATCTCTAAAGAAATGAAACCTCCTCAATTATCAAAACGTGAAAGATCCAAGTCACTAACAAGGACAAAAACAGATGTTAAAAATAAACACACAACAACAGAAAAAATGGAAATAGAACAGAACAACAAAAAAACTACCCCCCAAAAACAAAATGACAAACAAAAAACAGAATTAGTATTAATTGAAAATGAAAATAAATTTGAACTAGTTGAAACTGGTAGCCAAAAAAGACAGTCAAGACAAAGTAAATCTAAAAGTCCCAGACCAAAACCCAAAAAAAGCCTCTCACCAGAAACAAGAAACAGACCATCCACTTCCAAAAGAAACACCCAAACTAACATCGAAACTATGGACGTAGACATAAACACCAACAGTCCAAAACCAA
The DNA here is from genome assembly GCF_053919585.1 of Euprymna scolopes. NCBI lineage: Eukaryota > Metazoa > Mollusca > Cephalopoda > Sepiida > Sepiolidae > Euprymna > Euprymna scolopes. The sequence goes on from NC_136517.1 coordinate 14,586,650, forward strand.
AAGAAAATATAAACCATGACTAACAAAATCCTACAGTGGAACATAAGAGGATTAAAAATTAATATCGAAGAAATGCAAATACTTATCAAATCCTTATGTCCTGCAATAATTTGCCTACAGGAAACACACTTAAAAGAAAATGACAAAATTAACATAAAACACTACTCAATATACAACCACATAAACAAATTATCATGCAAAGCCACCGGTGGATCATCAATACTGATAAACGAAAACATTCCACACAGCAAAGTGAACTTAAAAACAAATATGCAAGCTGTTGCAATAACTGCAACACTACACAAAACAGTAACCCTATGCTCACTCTATATACCACCAAATGAAACAATAAACGAAACAGAATTAAACAATATAATCAAACAACTACCTAAACCTTTTCTACTGTTGGGAGACTTCAATAGTCACAATATATGGTGGGGCAGTAAAAAAAACAACAAAAGAGGCCAAACCATAGAAAAAATAATTAACCAAAATGATCTATGCCTACTCAACAACAAAGAGAATACATATATGCACCCACCAACGGGAACCCTATCAGCAATCGATATAACACTATGTGACCCAACTATATACATGGATTATAGCTGGAGAACACATAAGGATACATGCGGAAGTGACCACTTCCCAATCATAATAGAAAACGAGAATCCCAAGCCAGAAGACAAAACACCCCGCTGGAATTTACAAAAGGCAAATTGGGAAAATTTCCAAAATACATGTCAATACAGATTAATACCTGAAGCGAATCCTGACTTAGAACACATCACATATTTCAGCAACACCCTACTCACAATAGCCGAGGAGAACATACCAAAAAGTTCCACTACTACAAAATATAACAAACCCTGGTACAATAAAGAATGCAAAGAAGCTATAAGAGCCAGACGTGCAAACCTAAGGAAATTCAAAAACAGTCCAACGAAAGAAAATTTGGACACCTATAAAAACAGCAAAGCCAAAGCACGGAAAACTATCAAAGAATCAAAACGGAACTCGTGGAAAGACTATGTAACAAAAATTAATCAAAACACAAAACCCAAAAAAGTATGGGAGATGGTCAGAAAAATAGCAGGAAAAAATACAAAGAACCCTATTAAACACCTTATATGCGACAACACAAAGATTACCGACAAACAAAATATCGCAAATAAATTAGCAGAACAATTCTCAATGAACTCATCATCAAAAAACCAAAATAAAAAATTCCAAGCTATAAAGAAAAATGAAGAAAAAATAAAAATAAACTTCAAATCAAAAAATGAAGAAAACTACAATCAATTATTCAACAGTGCAGAACTAGAGGAGGCAATAAACAAATCTCCCGATACAGCAGTCGGCCCCGACGAGATCCATTATCAATTCCTCAAAAAACTACCAAAACCATCACTGGACTACTTATTACAAATTTACAATGAGATATGGATAACTAACAACATTCCAAAAAACTGGAAGCAGGCAACAGTAATCCCAATACCCAAACCAAAAAAAGACCATACAAACCCAACAAACTACCGACCCATTGCACTAACTAGTTGTTTGTGCAAAACTTTTGAGAGAATGATTAACGAAAGGTTAAATTGGTACTTGGAAAGCAAAAATCTAATTACAGAAAGCCAGTCGGGTTTCAGGAAAAATAGAAGCCCCACCGATCACTTAATAAAACTGGAAACACGCATAAGAGAAGCATTTGCAAAAAAAGAACATCTAATAGCAATTTTTTTTGACATGCAAAAGGCGTATGACACCGCTTGGAAATACGGAATCCAAAAAGACCTGTATGAACTAGGACTTAGGGGTAGAATGCCAGAAATTATCAGAAATTTCTTAACAAATAGAAACTTCCAAGTACGGATGGACAACACTTATTCAGTCCAAAAAGATCAAGAAATGGGGGTCCCCCAAGGCAGTATCCTGTCTGTCACCCTCTTCAACATTAAAATAAACAATATCATAAAAAACATAGACCCAGGAATTGAAAACGCCCTATACGTGGACGACCTACTTATATACTACCAATCTAAATATATACAAACAGCCGAACGCAAACTACAACTCTGTCTGAATAAAATAAACAAATGGGCCATAGAAAATGGATTTACATTCTCAGAGGAAAAAACTAAATGCATCCACTTTTGCAAATTACGAAAATTCCACCACGACCCCAACCTGAAACTGGATAACAAGAACATCCCACTCACCGACCAACATAAATATTTAGGTATTATATTCGATAAAAAATTGAACTTTATACCGCATATAAAATATTTAAAAGCAAAATGCCAAAAGACAATGCAATTGATCAAAGTCCTAGCACACACCGATTGGGGTGCAGACAAAGTCACATTATTGAAATTATACCAAACTCTAATCAGATCTAAAATGGACTATGGATGCTTCATCTATGGAGCAGCAAGGAAGTCCTACATAAAAGAACTAAATACAATCCATCATCAAGGATTAAGATTAGCCTTGGGAGCATTTAGAACCTCTCCAGTAGAAAGCCTCTATATAGAGGCCCATGAGCCTCCACTGATTCTAAGACGACAGAAGTTAGCGCTACAATATTACCTAAAGCTGGTATCGTGTCCAACAAATCCTGCATACCAATGTACCCTCCACCCACAATACACACATCTCTTCAACAAGAAAGAAAATATCATCAAGCCCTACAGCCTCCGGATAAAAAACCTTCTCACAGAAGCCCAAATGGACATTACAAAAATACATAAATATAACAAATCAAAAACTCCACCCTGGATGATCAAACAACCACACATAATATTAAAATTAAATAAATATCCCAAAACGAAAACCCACCCATCAACCTTCCATGAAGAACTACTTATCATCCAGAATACATACAAAGAATATACACAAATTTACACTGACGGATCAAAAGATGGAGATAAAGTAGGATGCGCAGCCATCCACAAAAAAATAAAACTAAAGAAAAGGCTCCCAAACGAATCTTCTATTTTCAGCGCAGAAGCAACAGCCATAGATTCGGCACTGAATATAATAACCAATGATGACCATCAAAAATATATCATATTTACTGACTCACTTTCAATACTCATATCTCTAAAAGAAAAAAAAATGACAAACCCACTTATTACAAAATTGCTAAACAAAATAGATGCCATAACCATGAAAAAAAACATTATCTTTTGCTGGATACCAAGCCATATCGGCATATACATGAATGAACAAGCAGATAAGGCAGCAAAGGAAACTCTGCAACAAAACCACATAAGTGGAAAAATCCCCTATACAGACCTAAAGACTAAAATAAACACATTTTTGAAGAGAAAATGGCAAGAAAACTGGAGCTCATGCACCAAAAACAAACTATTCCAAATAACACCAAATATTGGAACGAGAAACACCAAAAAGTTAACAAGAAAGGAAGAGGTAGTAATGACCAGACTGCGAATAGGTCACACTCACATCACCCACTCACATCTACTAAAAGGGGAGGAGACACCAAACTGTATAACGTGTCAAGAACCCTACACAATACACCATATACTGACAAACTGCATTGACCTTGAACAAATCCGAACAAAGTATTACCAAGAAAAAAATCTGAAAACAATATTAAACAAGATTGATCCCCAAAAAATTATCAATTTTCTGAAAGAAACTAAAATATACTCAAAAATATAAGGAAAGACCCCCCCCCCCAAAAAAAAGAAAAACCTTAAGAAGAACAAACCAATATTTAACACAACATAACGAACCTTTCGGCATTAAATGACCCCAAAGTGGTTGATATGCCGTAAAACAGAACAAACAAACAAACTTTAATTTAATCCCTTTTTTAGAATTTATTAGACAAAATTTAACTTTTATTTTACCGTGCCAATAAATATGATCATCACTGTATATATATGTATATATATATATATATAGCTTATATATATATATATATATCTTTATTCGATTGCAAAATTTTAGAATAATTATAAAGAAGTGAACCATCGCGTAAATTCAATCAACTAAAAAAATAGAAAACGGGGTGAGAAAAAGAAAAAATATATATATATAATGGGGCAAGTTATATGTACAATTTAATAAAATAAATAAGTTGATTAAAAACAAAAAAAAATGGCTGGTTTTAATTCTTGAACCAGTCTGTTCTTTTTATTCAACACATTGCACACCTGATTCTTTTCATTTCGCATCGACTATCAAGGAGCTTCCTCTTACCACTAACAACTGTTATTTGTTTACCAATGTCCCTCTTGACGAGGTCATTGACATATGTGCTGATTTTCTTTATAGAGGCCCTGGCCCCCTCCCCTCTTTTCCTGAGGCGGTGTTCGTTGAACTTATGGAATTTGCTACTAAGTCAGTTTCCTTTAGTTTCAACGATGTGATGTATCGCCAGTTCGACGGTATATCTATGGGATCTCCCCTTGGCCCAACTTTGGCCAATATTTTTGTGGGCTTTTTAGAACAGACATTGTTTGACAAGTGTCCTAGACCAGCATTTTACATGCGTTATGTTGATGACACTTTTTCTTGTTTGATGAAGCTGTGTCCTTTTTCCACTTATTAAATAATTTACACCCTTCTCTCAAATTTACGATGGAGGTGGAAAAAGATAACTCCCTTCCTTTCCTTGATGTGTTAGTTTCTAAAGGTGGGTTTTCTTTTATGACATCTATTTATAGAAAACCCACTTTCACTGGTCTTTATCTTAGTTGGGATTCTTTTGCACCCACAACCAGGAAACTTAATCTTATTAGAAACTTAACCCATCGGGCACTTGCTATTTGTTCCCCACCTTTTATTGATGTGGAAATTGAAAACATTAAAAGGATTTTTATTATGAATGGATATTCACCTCCATTAGTTAACTTAGTTATTAATAAAAAAAAAATTCAATCCTTTTCTGAGCTACCAAAATACGGTCCATTTAGATTTCCGGTATACCTTAAGTTACCCTGGATTGGACCTGAAGGCCAACTTATTTGCGATAAGATTTCCTCTCTGGTGTCTTCTAATTTTGGTGCTCTATCGCTCCGTATTGCTTTTTCCACAAAAACCGCCTTTCCCTCATTTCATAAG